>NC_090935.1:1497342266-1497645297 GCF_040938575.1 Ambystoma mexicanum
GCCACCTGGATTTATGAGGTCCAAATGCCCCCTTAAAAGAAATAAACCCTAAAAACACCAAACCATCAAACACACCCGCCGCTGCAAAGGTAGCGGAGGTGGAAAATACTCCCACATTGGATTTAGAGATAGGGGGCCTAAATATTTTCCTCTCACCAACAAGCAGAATGAGAGGCAGAGGAGACCCTCAGATCAGATCCAGTCAAATCTGGTGGTAGCCAGGCAGGGTACCAGATCAATGCTCCATCTGACACTGCCACCTATATCAGTCCAAGATACAAGGGTAACAGACCCATCATGGGGTATGTATTCACTCCCTCCCCAACCCCCCCAAGAACCTTCGAAAATCAGAAACCCAAGACCAGCGTCTAATGCTGAAGAATCCTGCATTGTGTGTCGGAGGTACCAGGAGCTCTCCTGTGTCGATAACCAAGGCAGGGAGGAACAGTTGCTGCTGTGGTACTGTCCTTGGCTCCTACAACAAAGCAGCACCAGTAAAGACAGTACAGCCAGTGAGCCAGAGAGACTGATACTAGACCAGCCTGTGTTTGAACCAAGGTTGCAAGCAGCAACACTGTATGAAGAAGTCTAAAGCGAACAGTGTGTGAAAAGTATGTAACGAGCGACACGACTGTAATGTAATTGAAACCCAGATATGTGACTGCACTTTGGAAGCCAAGAAAGATACCGTACACAAAGCGGTGCAGCGCCACGTGGGAGCTCATTCGAAGGTCTCTGTAATGTATCCAACTGGTTGGCAAATGAGGTGGTCCTGCAATGGGTAAAGCTAAACCCTGTGCACATTTCAAAGGTCTTTGATAGATAATGCAACTGAAATTGGTGTGAGCCTGGCTGAGGGAGACTGTGAAAGAGCAAGGATCTGAGGGGGGGGGGGAAGGGGGGTGTCGAGATCCGGGGGGTGAACTGTGAGTCACCCGAGAAAGAATATTTTCTGAACATTGTAAAAATGTGGATCTGAGTCTGGCTGTGTAGGGGTAGGGGACGGGGGGGGAGATCTGGGGTGAATCGTGAGGCAACAGAGATATAAGTTACTCACCATAGTGAGTAACATACTCTTAGTCCATAGTCCCCTTTCCTCCACACTGCATGGGACAGGAGACAGAACCTTTTTCACCAGAGAAAATCATCTTCCCCTTTAAATTTAGAGGCATGCGGGGGTGCGGACCAAGGAGCATGCACTGTCCTGACTCCACCCTCCGGCGCCACACCTCAGTCATCATTAGCGCGTCGACAATAGATTTAACATTGCCTAATGATACCAGTATTATTAGGGGGGAAGTTGGTGGGTCGTATGGAGACAAGGAGACTATGGACTAAGTATGTTAGTCACTATGGTGAGTAACCTATAATTACTCTTATGTGCCATCCCCTTTCCTCCAAACTGCATGCGCGATTACAACTGAATGTAGCCCCAGGGTGGAGAGGAGACTCTTCTTAAGGAAATAGGTTCCTGAGAACCGCCTGTCCATAGCCGGCATCCAAACAGTAATGCTTGCAGAAAGCCGAGTGAGTGGCCAAAGTGGCTGCCCTGCTTATGGCTTCCCAAGGGACATGGCACTGGAATGTGATGGCCGTTGTCTTGCCCCTGATTGCATGGGCATGCATGTTGTGCCGGCAGCGGCTTGTGCTGGCCCTCGTACGCTTCCTTGATGGCCGAGACCATCCAGCGGCATATGGAGGCCTGATAGTTTGGTCTTGAGCTCCCAAAACTGACGAACAGGGCACCTGATTTGCGGAAGCCATTGGTCCTGTCCAAGTAGAATTTCAGGGCACGCCTGACATGCAGGCAGTGTAGGACTCTGTGCTTCGTACTTAGGATTAGCAAAGAATGTAGGAAGGACTATTTTCCTCGTTCAAGTGGAAAGCAGACAGCATCTTGTGCAGAAATGCTGGGTGAGTCCGCAGGACTACTTTGTCCCTGTGAAAGGTAGTATATGGTTCCAAGGGGAACAGCGCTAGATTTTGCTGACTCTACGAATAGAGGTGAGGCCGACTAGTAAGGCCATCTTGATGGTGACCAGCCTGAAGTCTCTGGACGCCATTGGCTCAAACGGTTTGAGTGCCAGGGCACCCAAGACTATGTTGAGGTCCCACACGGGGTGCAGCCTATTGACGGGCGGGTAGAGCTTTGCGAGTCCCGTCAAATGTTTCTTGACAATAGGATTGGAGGAGGAGAAGATCCCCTCCTCCGAATTTCTGTAAGCCCCGATGGCTGCGAGGTAGATACGGCAGGTATCCACCTGCACCCCAGAGTGGGTGAGGTGCACCGAGAAGGAGAGCATATCATCCAACGTACATGCCGCGGAGTCTGTGCAGTGGCAGAATCTGGTCCATTTACTTTTATACTGGGCTGTGGTAGCCTTGCTCCTTGCGCCCTGAATTATTTCCAGATTATCCTGAGAGAGACTGAGGTGCTGCAGCGTTACCTGCTCAGGCATCACGCTGTAAGGGCTAGTTTCTGTGGCGCGGGGTGGATGACACTGCACCCTTGCTGCGCCAAAACATGTGCTGGGCCCGTCAGGAGGTGAATTGGAGGCATCTCCGAGAGGCTGAGCAGCTCCAAAAACCATGGCTTGGCCGGCCACCATGGAGCTATCAGAATGATGTTGAGTTGGCGAGACTCCTTGATCTTGCAAATCACTCCGTGAATCAGCAGTGTGGGCGGGAGGGCGTAGGCCTTCATGCCGTTCCACTGAAGCCAAAATGCGTCACCCAGGGGGCCAGGCCCTGTCCCTGCCAGGAAATGAACGGAGGGCACTTCTTGTTGTGCTGTGTGGCAAAGAGATCCACCTGGGGATGACCCCACCTGTTGAGGATCTCCTGAATAACGAGGTCGCTTAGCTGCCACTCGTAATCGTCCACTCCCAACCTGCTGAGCCTGTCCGCCTCCAGGTTGGATTCCCATGGGAGGTGGACTGCCGTGAGGTAGATGCCATTTTCCAGGGCCACTCCCACATGCTGATTGCCTGTCTGCATACAGGAGGAGATCTGGTGCCTCCCCATTTGTTGATGTAGTGCATGCTGGTTGAGTCGTCTGTCTGGATGAGGACAACCTTGCCCCTGAGAAGTGGTAGGAATGCTCTGAGCCCTAGCCAGATTGCTTTCAGCTGTAACCAATTGATGTGGTTTTCCTGCTCCTGTCGAGTCCAGGTTTCGCGGACCGAGAGATCGTCCAGGGTGGCTCCCCAGCCCTCAAGCGAGGAGTCTGTGGTGATGGTAGCCTTCGGGGTGGGCTGCCGAAAGGGCCTCCCCGTCCGTAGGTTGCAGTCTCTGGACCACCATATTAGGTCCGGGTGAAGAGATGGACGAACATTGATTATCTCGGATTGGGAGTCCCACTAATGGTTCCATGCGGCCGCAAAGTGTAGCTGAATCCTCCTCATGCTCAATCTTGTGTGTGGAACGGCTAATAGGACTGCCGCCAAGAGACCCAGGTGATGCTGGTCCCACCATGTTGAGGTCACCTCTTTGCTGAGGAAGTGGGTGGTGGCCCTCTTGATGGCTGAGATCTTCTCCTCCGACAGAAATACCTTCTCGGAGCATGTGTCCAAATGAGGACCAAGAACGTCAGAGTCTGTGTGGGGTGCAGTTACAACTTCTTGAGCGAGAAGCCCAGACCGTGCAGTGTGTTCATAAGGGCATGGGAAGATTGGTGAACCGCTTCCGGAGGTGTAGCCCTGACGAGCCAGTCATCGAGGCATGGGTAGATGTAGAGGCCCTGCGCTCTGAGGAGGGCAGCCGCCATATTCATGAGCCTAGTAAAGCCCCTGGGGGCTGAGTTGGGGCCAAAAGGAAGGACCTTGTATTGAAAATGGTAGCCCATGATCCTGAACCATAGGAAAGAACGATGGGGCTGCCAAATCGGGACGTGTAGCTTCGCGTCCTTCAGATCCAGGGAGCACATCCAGTCTCCCTTGCACAATGTCTCCGCTATAAAAGCTGGCTTAACCATCTTGAATTTTTGTAGGGGTAAGGAGAGGTTGAGGGTGGAAAGGTCCAGCACAACTCTCAGGCCCGCCTGGTGGATCTTCTGAATGGTGAAAATCCTGGAATAAAAGCCCAAGCCTCACTGGGAGGCTGGGACTTCCCCCAATGCCTTGCTCTCTACGAGTGACCAGATCTCCCCCAGAAGAGTTTCTGTCCCAACTTGAGGGAGTGGAGGGGGGGGGGGGGGGAGGAGGGAGGAGCAGCTGGGATAGGTAGACTATCCTGTGGTTACAACGGAGAGGATCCAAGGGTCTGTGAAATTCGGGTGCCAGAAATGTGCATGGAGAGAAAGCCTGCCCCCCCCCCCCCGGAGACACGTGGGCTGTCGCGGAGGAGGAGGACTGGAAAAAGCCCTTACTCTCTCTCCCCCACACCACCCGCTCTTTTTGTTGCTTGCGCTGGTTCTGAGATGGCGAGCGGTACGGCTGCCTGGATCTCCGTTCCTGGAAGCCTCAGAACCCTCCATACGTACACCCCCTGTCGGAGCGCTGCTGTGACTGGCTGTACGACTTGGGCATGGTCTTTGTCAAGATAGATAAAGACTTGGCCGTTGGTGAACCGTTATTCTTTTTGTCCAGCTCCTCGTCAGTGGTGGAGAGGAAGAGGGTCCCCCCATAGAACGGTAGATCTAATATGCGTTCCTGGACGTCCGGGTTGAATTTTGTAGCCCAGAGCCAGGCCGTCCTTCTCATGTCTGTGGCGATACAGATGGCACAGCCAGAGGTTTCGATATGGGCCACGGTGGATTCCATGAGGTCATGGCCACCAGCTTGGCCTCTGCCAGCCCCGCCTTAAAGCGTGATTGGCTCTGCGTAAGGAGTTCTGGGAGGAAGTCTGCAATTTCCCGGCATAACCTCTGGTTAGCAGCAGCCAGCATGTGGCATTGGCTTGACGAAGGTGCAGGGATGTGTTGGAATAGAGTTTCTTTCCGTACGCCTCCAAGATCTTCTCCTCCTTTCCTAGTAGAACTGCAAATGAGGAGGCTGAGGATGACTGAGGCTTGGAGTACAGCGATGCCGCAGTGATCACCAAGGAGTGTGGCTGAGCATGGGCCGAGAACAAGAGTGTATCCCCCTCCATCTGCCTGTACTTGACGTCCAGGCGTCGATTGACCAGCTGAGCCGAGTGGGACTTAAGCCAACCCTTCTTGGCCAGGGAGGCTACATCGGCCTGCAGAGGAATCCCTGTTTTGGCAGAGGGGCGTTGAGTGAGGACTTCAGCCAGAAAACCCTGTCTGCCAGCTGCTCGACCCGGGGCTGGTGTAGGCCCATGTATTCCGCCAGCCCAGCAAGATGTTCGTGGAAGCCCCTCGCAGAGGATGGCATTTCTGGATCCTCCTCCTCATCCGTGTCCTGCAGAGGTGGAGGAGTAGTTGGAGCTGGAGGCTGGGGCACAGGGACCGCAGCCGGGAGGCTGAGGAGGCGGCAGAGGCCTGTACGGAATCGCCTGAGGAGTCGGCTGGGGTGCCGGGACCAGCAGCTGCACCGTGGCCAGGGGAATTGGTGAAGGCACTTGTGGTGCCGCTAGCATAGTCAGGAGGACTTCCCTGATGGCGTCCTTGAGGATAACCCCCATCCAGGGTGACTTCATGAGCCTGAGGAACCTCTCAAAGAACCCCTCTTCACTGGTCTGAGGGAGGATAGGGGGTACTGACGGGGTAGCCGGGGGCTGCTGCAGCTGCTGCATACCCTGCCCATATGGATGCAGTGGGAAGCTGCCCTGCGCATAAGAATGACAGGCTGTTGGCCACGTACCTGGTTGAGGCCAGTCCCACCTTGACACACTTTCTTTGCCGAACTCCTGGAATGGCGTCGGACGGGTGCCTCTGTCTGGCGCGGTGGCCTTCTTGTCAAGCTGCCTGCCACATGCCTGCGAGGTGTTGCTCGTTCGCTGGGCCAAGCCTCCTCCAGGACTCTTGCATGTGGATCACAAGGCCTACCCTGCTCCTCGGGCCTAGGCCCGGTAGGTGTGACACCCTCGACCCGGGGGTCAGTAGAGCTGCGTTTAGGCACCCCCTGGACGTATTGCCAGTACTAGGGCATAGCCCTTCGGACATATTGCCAGTACAAGGGCGCAGCCCCTAGGATGACAATCCGGTACAAGAACCTTCCAGTCCCTCAACACTGCCACCGGGAGGATCGAGGATCCCTCGGCCCAAGGGCCGTTAGCTGAAGCAGCCTCGGTACACATGCTGGTACAATAACCTGAACGGTCCCTCCCACGCAGAAGAGTCCTTGGAAAGGAGTCTCCTTTGCAAGGAGAGATGGAAAATAGTGGCCCTTCCTTGGGCCTCAGTTTCATGAAGTTCTTGAGGTCCTCTGGAGGAGACCTCTGGAAGAGCTCTCTCCACCTGGCTCGTCGGTTCTTCAGCAACTTTGACGACAGTGAGCCACATGCTGAGCAAGCTTGCTAACCGTGGTCTGGGCCCAGGCAACGTAGGCAGAGGGTGTGGGGGTCTGAAGTTGGGAAGAGCCTGTTGCAGAATGGACACCTACTGAACCCTGTGGAAGATGGCATGCGCCGCGGAGGAGCGTAGCACCCGAGGATCGAGTACCTGAATCACAAAAAGACACAACAAAGAAGAAGAATCCGCATGTGGAATTGCATGGCCTGAAGCCAAACCCAGGAGCACTGGTGAATTCGTCTCTTTCCCGTCAGCGCAGAAAAGGGGACTGAGGTGAGGCGCCAGAGGGCAGAGTCAGGGCAGCGCATGCCCTTGGAAGGGAAACCCAGGCAGTATGGAGGAAAGGGGACGGGACATAAGAGTAAAAATATTCTCTGAACATTGTAAAAAGGGGTATCGGAGCCCAGAAGAAAGGGATCCATAGTAACAATCATGATAAGAAGGATCTGAGCCCGGCTGAGGGGGATCCAGGCTGACTCGCATGAATTGATCAACAGACTTTGATGAGTAAAGAGACTCGGGCACAGAAGTCCCTGATGCTGGTAATGGAACGGTTTCCTCATGCCGAAGAAGCCAGAGTGTGGACTTTGCTTGAGTGAACCACCTTGTCCCGTGCTGAAAACGCTGGGAAGGGAGGCCAACGGCCTAAACATCCTGACATTTTGTGAGTCGGAGAGACTGAAACTAGACCAGCCTGTGTTTGAACCAAAGTTTCAAGCGGCAACATTGTATGAAGAAGTCTAAAGCAAATTGTGTGAAAAGTATGTAACAAGCAACACAAATGTAATTGAAACCCAGAGGAGTGAATGCACTTTGGAAGCCAAGTAAGATACCGTAGACGGAGTGGTATAGCTTCACGTGGGTGCTCATTCAAAGGTCTCTGTAAGGTATCCAACTGGTTAGCAACTGTGGAAGGACATTTTTGAGATCGAAGTGGTCCTGCAACAGGTCAAGCTAAAGCCCTTTTTTAAAAAATATATATATTTATTGCGTAAATAAACCACAAACAACAAATAAACTCCATCATAGCATACAGCATCTGTTTAACATATGTGTTCATCAACTTAAACTAATGTTACATAACCCCCTAACACTCTTCCCTTCGTTTATTTGCAAACAGTGTTACCGTTAATGCTATCCAGCTCTGTACATCCATTCCTGCCTCTGCCTTTTGTTCTCTGAGTCCTGGATAACTGGATGGACTTATGAGCCAATAACTTTGGAAACAAAAGGTGGCATCCTGCCACATGCATTTATCTCTTACAATAGTATTGAATATGTTTTCTCTACAATTTACAAAATAAGAATACAACAATAATGCAGAACTTATTGATTACCCAAAAAGAATCTTCATTTTAAAAAAAGCAAGGTGTTGCGGTATATCTGCATCTTAAACACTAGCTAAATAATAAAAAGCTATATGTACTCAATAGTTGTTTTTGCTCTTCTTCTTTGATTGAAAGCTAGCTAAAAACAGATTTGTCTATAGCAATACAAAGCATGAAAAATAGAAAGCCTTTTCAGAGAATGTATATGTAAAGAGATACATGCATGTGGCAGGACGCCACCTTTTGTTTCCAAAATGTTGTTCTCAGAGTGCCTTCTCCCATAACCCTGTCTCCGATGCACACCATTTTTCCAATTCCTTCCACCATCTGTTTATATTTGGTTCTTTCATGTCTTTCCACCCCATTGATATGCTGCGTTTAGTTATTATATAATCAAATCTTTGAGTTTGTTTAGCGAATTGTCTTTCGCATTCTTTTGATATCAGCCAAGCATGTAAGCCTCCGGTGTCTAGACGTCCAATTCTATGCCTCCCTGGGCCACTTTATCTGCCACCTTCTTCTAGAATCCCTGTACTACTGGGCACTCCCAAAACATATGTATAAGCCCAGCTTCCTCCGTCTGGCATTTGGGACATTCTTGTCCATCCCCGCCCCCTTAAAGGTTCAGATAACAGCAGGCATGAGGTATGCTCTCTGTGTGGCATACAGTTGTATTAACTGTAGTCTGGCATTCCTGGAGACCTTTGTGATACAATTTTATTTCTCCCCATTCTCTATCCTCAAACGTCTTCCCCAGTTCCAGTCCCCATTTCCCTTTGAGATCTTGATAAGCAAAACCTTGCGCTCAGTGCTGAAATGCAGATTCTAGAAATGGCGTGTCCACCCTCCGCCACAGTGAGCAACA
Organism: Ambystoma mexicanum; assembly: GCF_040938575.1. NCBI lineage: Eukaryota > Metazoa > Chordata > Amphibia > Caudata > Ambystomatidae > Ambystoma > Ambystoma mexicanum. Next base: position 1,497,350,872 of record NC_090935.1, read on the forward strand.
TCTCGATGTCCTCATTCCCAATATCCCCTTCCGTGTTGTTTGACCATCTACTTCGCAATACACTCAGGACTTTATTATACAGCAGGAACTGCCCTGCATGTATACCCGTGTCATCTTGCAATTCCGCAATTGTCTTCCACCCCCCCTGTTCCATAGTTCTCCCACCGTAGCCACTCCACACATCTCCCACCTAGTTTCCATAACTGCCCTACTTCCCAGGCTTTCCTTCCAGGATCACTGCTATTGGTACCTGCGGTGAGAGTGGGTCTGCTATCCCAATGACCCTACAGGCCCTCTGTCAGGCTCGGATACCCAGTTTTGCTCCCTAGTGGAGATCCACAGGTGGTCACTCAAGTATCTACGTCCTATAGCTGCCTGCAGCAACGCCGTTTCCGCTGTGGGATCGTCTCCCATCCATTGCATCACGTATTGTAGTTGGCACGCTAGTAAGTACAGCTCAAAGTTTGGTATTTTTAGCCCACCCTGAATGTACTGGAATTGTCCAGTACCTCTAGATTATATGGCAGATTCACCTTGGGGTCCCTCACATATAGCAAACCATCATCCGCATACATAGATAACACATTCCTCACCCTGCTTACGTATATGCCCACATCCCCATATTCCTGCCTCAAGTATGCCACCATGGGCTCCGCCGCCAAGATGTAGAACATCGGGACAATGGGCACCCCTGCCTCATGCTTCTATAGTTGGCACGCCTCAGAGTACATACTACCCGTCCTGACCCTGGCCATTGGTTTTGTGTATATTAATCGTAGGCCAATTCCCATCTTCGTCATTGCGGCATACAACCAGTCCCAGTGTACAGAGTCAAATGCCTTTGTCGCATCCAAGGAGGCCACTGCGCATTCTGAAGCGTGGTGCGCAGTGCTATAAATCACATGGTGTAGTCGCCTAAGGTTCTCTGAGATATTTCTCCCAGGCACGTACCCGGTCTGATCTGGATGAATCAGCAGATGTCTACTGGAGTCTATTAGCCAAGATAGCCGTGAGGATCTTACTATCCTGATTTAGCAATGACAGCTGTCTGTAGGATTCACAGTCTGTGCTCATTTTATCCAGCTTGAGTAGCAGCACTATCAGGGCTTCCCTTGTGCTCCCAGGTAGGAGATGGTCTACAAACAACTCATTATACACTTTGGCCAGCAATGGCACCAGCGTCTCAGCATAGGCCTTATAAAATTTGCTCAGGAGCCCATTCGTGTATGGTGCTTTTCCCGTTGGAAGGGTTCTTATGGTGGCAACCACCTCCTCTGGAGTTATGGGTGCTTCCAACTGACCCGCCTGGAGAACATCTAGCTTGGGCAGGTTTATCAATCTGAGAACTTCCTGTATATCCTCCTCCGTGCACCCTTGGGTGTCCGCATTCAATGATTTGTAGTACTCAGAGAACACCCCATGTATACCTGTTGGTGTATGCATCTCCCCCGCTTCTGTGTAATGGAGCATACCCGAGATCTGGCTAACATTCTCCCAGGGTTATCCCCCTGCGAATGGCTTCTCTCCAGATATCTTGCATAGTTAAACATCCCCAACCTGTCCCACTGCACCAGGCCTACCTGTTTCAATGCAATTATTTCCTCAAGGTGCGCCTTGCCCGTCAGGGTCTCCCCCTCTCACTTCAAGTCCTCTTCTATCTTCTCCAGTTCCCTTACTAAGACTTTTTGCACCCCACCTGACTCCGCTATCATTACCCCTCTGATGACCACCTTGTACGCCTCCCACACTGTACCCACCTTTTGCACACTCCACTCATTTACTGCATTGTAGTCGACCGTGCTTTCCCTGACATGCTCAGCGAATGCTGTATCCAGCAGCGATTCACTCATCTTCCACTTGGGAATGGGTGGCCAGATGAGGACTCCCCGTGCATATGTCGAGTATGTGGAGCCCACCATTATCCCACACCACGCCCTCTCCAGATTCTTTTCCTTTTGTGCATTTCCTGCAATAATGCTATCCCAACTTTATTCCTCCGGATATACATGCTCACTCTTCTACGTTTCACGTAATTGTTAAGCCCCCTGACATTCCAAGTCATGATTCTAATGGTATCGGACATTATCGACCGTGTCTAGGGTGTCAGTGCGGCCACCAGCTTGTAGCCAGTCTCAATAGGAATTTGATGTAGTCTGTAATCCTGTTCATTAGGCTCCCCTTTATTATTCCTACCCCTGCCCCCCAAACCCACACAAAACACACTTCAAACATAACTCATCCCGCTAATGCATGCACACTAGGACTATCCCGTTTCTGCTTCATTCAACCTGGTTGCTAGACTAGTCACCTGGTGCCCTACAAACATGCCCAGTACAGTAGCCTTTAATCTACTACTCAGGGGAGTGGGGGGGGGGAGATGGGGGGTAGAGGTTCTGCTACAAGCGTTCTCTACTGGATTTCCATGCCTCACAATTCTGCTAGTTACTTTATCATTTCTCTCATAGCTTCCATATTACTCGCACATGTCGTTATTACTTAGCACTACTTCAACCATTGCTGGTTATATATTTGTGTTCTTTAGATATTACTATTACATCCGACCCCACCGGGAGTCTTCCCCTCTCTTAGGCGCGCCGACTCTGCTCCGCTGCTTCCGGGATCTGAGCACGGACCATCCACTCTTGCGCATCCCTGGTGTTTCAAAGAACAGGGCTCTGCCATTGTATATCACTTTGGCTGGGTAAATCAGCATGCATCTTAGGTCCACCTTGCTGAGCCTAGCCTTTATCGCTATATACTGGGCTCTACTCTTTTGCACTTGAAAGGTGTAGTCTGGGTATATCGAGATGTTTGCAGACACTCTCTGTATTTTCCCTCCCGACCTAGAGAAGGCCAGGATCTTTTCACAGCCTTTATAGTTCAGCACCTTAGCTATCACAGGTCTCGGCGGCATCCCTGACAAGGGAGCGATGAGCTCTCCTATCATGAACCCCTGTGCAAGATCCCCACCCCTATTTCCTGGAGCAGCATGTTTTCAATATAGATGGTAGGTTCCGCCCCTTCTGTCCCCTCAGGCAGCCCAACAATTCTGATGTTATTTCTGCATGCTCGCCCATCCACCTCTTCTGCCCTGTCCTCTAGCAGCTTGACTTTCTGTTGGAGGATGTCAATGTCTTTGGATGTCTGCATCCCAGTTGCCGTGTTTTCTTTGACCTGTTCTTCGAACTTCCCAGTGTGTTCCACTATGGCACGGACATCCTGACTTAACAGTCCCACATTTATGCCTACAGCATCAATCTTCACCTCCAATGTGGTTTGTAGCGCTGCAATGGCTTCGAGTATCTGTCGGTTCCCCTCTGCCGCCATGTCGTCCGTGGGAGGTACTTGCTCCTTCCCTTTTCCCTCACCGGTTCTGTCTTGATGACTGGGTGGCCCCTTTGTGAAGGTGTCCAAAGTGGCTTGTTTGTGCTTGTTACACTTGGTCGTCATTTCCGCCCGTCTATCACACCGTGCTCCCCAGCTGTGCTGGATCCCGAGAGGCCTTATTACAGTTACAGTTTGCAGTGTCTTGTCCATTGCAATATCTTTCAAGGTCTCTCCGCTACGTGTGGTGGCACTTGTAATCTCACAGGAGTCAGAGCAAGGACAAGCTCCTTCTGGCGCCCCCGTCATCAGTGTAATGTTAGCACTGGGAACTCCCTGCTGGTGTACGCCTGTGTGGCAGGGTTGCGCAGTGCTGACGGCCCCACTGCCAGATTCTGCTATTGCTGCTCCATGCCCCCACAGGTTGCCCATTAGCTTTAAGGTATTAGCGGGTACCCAGACAATGTTAGGTGTACTAGATTCTCAATTGCAGCCTGGCTATCTGGTGTTCCGCCTGTACTTGACGGTGCTCTACTTATGCAGGCCACATGGCATCACCACCTATGACCCAGGGTAGTCTCAGTCCCTCAAACATGCTCTCCAGCAAAGTGCAGACGTTGCGCCAGTTTTGCAGTAATGATCTCCCCATGGCATGGGACTGTGTACCCAGAAGGCGCTGTCCTCTTATTCTCTGCAGTCTAACTCCACCGAGTCATTGGAGCCCTGGTAGGGTGACGATCCCGCTGGTGGCTGTGCTTGCATCTCCTTATTTCAGCCTGTTGTCAGTACTTCACCAACCACCCTGTCCCTTGCTTGATCTTTTATTTGGCCGTGGTCTTTCAGTCCACCTCTGGCCTGCTTAACTATGCAGACCAATGGTCCTCCTCAAGAGGATATCTCCAGTCTCCAATGGAGTCAGTTGGGCCTTGTGAATCCCAGACACGAGGCGTCACGCTTCAGCAATAATGTATAAGTGAGGGTGGCAGGGGCTACCCAGGTTCACTTTTTCCCCCCTCCTTTTATTTTTTTGGTTTTGTTATTAACTCTTGCAGGCCCCACCCACCCTCCCCACCCCCAGCAATGTTCAGACGCATCCAGCGTCACACCTCAGCAATGTTAACTGGAGCAAGGATGGAGGAGGTGCCCAGGTTCACTGGTGCATATCAGTCTTGTGCAGGGGGTGGCGGGGGCACCTCCACTCCTTACCGCAATCTTCAATGCCCTTCGTTCCTTATCACAGGCTTCCGCACTGCATCCAATTCTTCGGTGACACTCTCGGTCAGGGAGGGAGGATGGCACTCTTCTGTTCTTCGCCTGGTGGCCTGTCCACGAGCCCCAGCAGCCTACGCACACCACACCGCTCTCCCTCAGCAGAATGCTCAGTGCAAGGTGGCTGCCTCTCTCTGTTCCATTGCAGCGCAACCGATGGAGTGGCCACATCCTGTCACCAGCACTCAGCCACTTCGCTCGTGGCACCAGTTTACGTGTCCCAGTAGGCTCCTCTGCACTGCTGTCGGCAGCTGTTAGCTTCTGCAGTTCTTGTTTCGGATAAGCTGGGCCCTCAACGGCCCAACAATGCCAGCCTCATCACAGGCCAGTCTCAGCTACAGACCTCAGTCGCCTTGCCTCAGCGCACCATCTGCCTTTTTCCCTTCGTTCTTCTGACAGTCCCACGGCTACACAGAAGGGACTCCAGGCGGCAAGCCAGTGTCCCTCTTTCACACAACAGCTTCTCAGGTTTGCGTCACAGTTTTACACACGATTCTGGTCGGTTTGGGCTTGATTAGGTTAGGTAACACAATGTTTTAACAGTGAGATCTGCAGGAGCTCGGAACGAGGACGTCCTCCTCACATGGCTGTTGGCCACGCCCCACAGGTCAAGCTAAACCCTGTGTACATTTCAAAGGTCGATAGTTTAAGGCAAAATGGAATTGCTTTGAGCCCGGCTGAGGGAGACGAATTGTATAAGAGGAAGGATCTGAGCCCGGCTGAGGGGGATCCAGGGTGAACTGTGAGTCACCAGAGAAAGAATATTCCTTGAACATTGTAAAAAGGGGGATCTGAGCCCGGAAGAGGGGGATCCACAACGATCATGATAAGAAGGATCTGAGCCTGGCCAAGGGGGGGACCCGATGTGACCTGTGAGTCACCAGAGAAAGAATATTTTCTGAACAAAGCAAAAAGGGGGCTCCAAGCCCAGGTGAGGGTGAGATCAAGGGTGAAACATGTGTCACCAGAGAAAGAATATTCTCAAAACATTGTAAAAAAGGGGGGAAATCTGTGCCCGGAAGAAGGGGGTCCAGGCTGACTCACATGAATTGAGTGCTTGTGAGAGGAAAATAACTGAGTTTTGTTTTGGTACATCTGGCCCTCTGAATTAACAGACTTTGATGAGTAAAGAGACTTGGGCACAAAAGTCCCTGATGCTAGTAATGCAACGGTTTCCCCATGCCGAAGAAGCCAGAGCGTGGGCTTTGCTTGCGTGAACCACCTTGCACTGTGCTGAAAACGTCGGGATGGAGGGCCAACAGCCTAAACATCCTGACATATCATTTTGTGAACACTTTTCTTTTTCATGAAAATTACCCCCACACTATTTGTATTTCGCTGTAAGGTTTGGCATTATTTTTTTTTTAGTATTGGCCATCTTTATTTTGACATGACTAGGACAGCGTTCTATATTTGACGGTCGTAGCTTGCTGCTATCTATAGATTTAGGGTTATATAGGCGTTTATCACACCATTGTTGAAGTTCAATAAACATCCTTTAACTGTGGTCACTTATGTCGGTCTTAATGTTGACACCATGCCTTCCTTACTTTGGGCAAGTGAAATATACAGGGCCTGAGTGTATAGGCTTGTCTTTATGGCCTTTATGCCATGCATTTAAAAAGGGTGACTCATGGCCTACAGGTTTTGCTATGTTGAGTGACTTGCCTTGTTATTTGCGGTCTCTCTTTCTATACAAAATAATTGAAAGAATAAGTTACTTTTCTGTAGCCCCTGTACTCCACATTGGTATCTTTCATGGATTCACATGCTCTTGAATAGCATTATACAGCAGTACATATACAAAACCAAGCAGGAGGTAAGCTCAACAGAAGTAACCAACTCACCTTGGCACAGGTAGTATAGCTCAGTGGCAACACACTCATCTTGGAAGCAAGACACTGCAGAGCAACAGAGGTTTGAAGCCTGGGTCTACGTTTGTAAACCTCTTCGGGTATTAAGCATTATAAATAACTAATTATAAAATTATTATATATACCTCAAGAAAATAAGGCGCAAAGCACTGCCTGGCTGACGCTGTACTCCTCCCTGGAATCCCTATCAATGCAGCAGAAACTCATGAAGTTATGGAAGGGACCTCCACAAGCCTGCCCTGCAGATTTTGAGCAGGGGAACAGCAGACAGGAACACTGTTGTGGAAGCAACGGTTCTCTCAGAATGTGCTCTTAATCTTGTTAGAAGGGAACCTGTTGGCCAGACAACAGCAGTTTGAAATTCACACAGCCATCTTGCAACGCAAGAAAAAATAGTGATGACTTGGGGAACTCCTTTGTGCGAGCCACATAGAACTTAAGGGCTCAGGCGACAGCTACAGAATATAAGGATCACTCTGCCAGAGAGCCAAAGAACACTGGCAGAATCAATGGTTCATTAAGGTACAATGATGAGGGAACCTTCGACATGAAGGAAGGGCTAGCACAAAATAACCACCTTAGACTGATGAAAACTGGTTCATAGTGATAATGTCGAAAAAAAATTGTCGACTTACAAAAATGTCGAAACAAAAATGTCAAAAACAATAATGTCTAAATACAAGCACGCCTTGTTGTAAATCTTTAAGACCCCACGTCACTGCGCACCCGCGCGCGCACCCGGCAAGTACTACAAGTACTGTTTGCTGTTCGCGGGTCGCCGGGTCGTCGTGGTCTTAGGTACTATAAAAAAAAAAAAAATTATTTATTTTATTTTATTTTTCAAATTTATATTCTAGCTTTGAACTTAAATTGAAATCTTATTTACTATTTAAATTTAATTGTGAAACTTAACGTATTTTGCTAGTTTTTAATGTCTGTATACACTCTAACTACTAGCATGCCGCCCACCATAGCGATTAGAGAAAAACTGGGTGAATCGACTCGGGACACCACCATGAGAAAAGCTTTGCATCAACCCCGACTTACGAGTCTGTTACCAAAAGTGGGGCGCATGACTACTCAGCGCTCACACTCAGTTTCAGCTAATGCTCGACTGTGCCCACGGGAAGTGATAACAACTGGGGATGAGGCAAAAATTAATAATCCATTCACCACGGCCCAATCGGTTCCGACAGGCTCATGCACGGCAGCTCAGCCATCTGATCCCATAATCACGGATCTCATACACACGGCACCTATTGATATCCCATGCACGGCAGCTCAACCATCTGATCCCATAATCACGGATCCCATACACACTGCACCTATTGATATCTCATCTCGAGAAACCAGTTTGCACGGTGCCCCCACTGATAGCACTCTAATAGCGGCTTGCTCGGCCGGAGACCTACGACCTGTTGTAGCCCTTTTTCCTGGGGACACTATGCCACAACCTGTTTCATGCTCCGTTCTGGCCCAACAAAATCTAAGACAAGCGTACACCCACCTGACCATGATTGGCGAAATAGAGGAAGATGATATTGAATTCATGAACCTTTCCAACCGTACTGATAAGTGCTCTGAAGAAGTCCTATACATTTGTTCAAACACTGGTGACCTAATTCAATTAGAACAAGATACTCATAGCCGTTCTAGTACAAATGACGAAATCTTGTCACCTGTTCCATCCCACAATGACGCCCCGGCGATAGAACCAATGGTCTCCCCTATAATGGCATTGACTCCCTCATCCGAATCGGTCGAAGAAGTAGTCTCCTTTATAGCTCCCACTCCGAGACAGCCACGCTTCGAACAGGGGGCTCGTGTCTCTGACTTTTTCCTGAACCCTGCACATAGGGAGAGATATTCATTCCCGGAGGCCCCTGCCCTGAATAACACACTAACAGCCATGAACACTGCTTTGTTAACCATGGCAAAATTATATGAAGGGCTGGACTTAAAAATCTCTAATCAGACAGTCTGCTTAGAACAACATTCCAAACGCATAACTCAAAATAATACATCTTCTCAAACTCAGGACTCATGGATTTCTAAACAATCATGTACAGTCCACACGCAAACGCGTGACAATGATCACTCTGTATCTGCCGGCATAGTGCTAAAACCGGCATCAGAAAAACCGGCATCAGAACAATCGGATATCTCAGAAGCTAAATCTATTCACATCGACATTACCCCTAAGAACTCTGAGGTCCCAGTAACCGTCACCGTGCGAGACCCAGCCACTTTTATGGCTGCGTCTGTGCCAGCGGCTGTCTCCAACACAAAGGAAACACAGATCTATGACATTCCAGCCTCAAAAAATATGTTTGAGGTTTTCAGCACAACCTTTGTTAAAACCAGCAATTCACGACCAAACAAAAAGAGGAAAGTGCACCTCGCCAAAACCAAGCCATTGGCCCTAAAACCAATAGTGGGGCAAAAAAGGAAAAATTGTGTAGATTCGTTATCGGATTCGGTGCTTATATCTACACCAGAATCTGATTCTCAGATGCTGGAAGCAGTTCCAACGACTGTAGCGACAGTGGCACATAAACCACTAGATGATTTAGTGCAAATGGTCGAATCCAGCAATGAACAGCGAGTTCCTCAACTAAAAAGCCCAGAACCACCCTCCTCAACGTCCCCAATGGTCACAGTAGCCGCTCTGGTGGAATCGTTGAATCAAACCTCCATTGTTCAAACTGCTCCCATTTTAGTAGCTATCCAGACCCAGATACAGAAATCTATTGACTCATACATGAAATTATTACCGAATAATTTCTCACAGATAGGTAGACAGGCACAGCCGGAATCCTCACAAATAACGACAATAGCCAATCAAGCCAAAATCCAAGATGTACAATTGGCTATTTCACAAGTACCACAATTACATGATCTCACAACACAGAACACGGTGGTCACTGCTCCTCCCGTAAAAGATGATTGTTTGACAAAGAATCTACAAGGTGAAATTAAAGCTTCAGTCGAGGCCTATATGATGCGAAACTCCAATACTAATATACAGTTGAAGTGTGCGCATCCATCTCAAGTCCCTACCCCTACCCTTCCCCCTAATCAAGCCCTATTATCACGACACGAGATACGAGAAGAGATTAAAGCTTCAATTGAAGCCCTTATGCACCACTCAAAAGAACCTAACTCACACAAAGCATCGGATCAAGGGTTCCCCTTACCTATGCCTTCTATCACTCATCAAGATAGAAGGGCACGATCTCCGGCAAGGTTGCCAATACAGGCAAAAGAAAGACCTGCGCAGACCAAGACAAAACAAATTATACTGCCCCATCGCTTCATAATTAAATGTCGCGAGGCTCCATATAAGTCCTATGATTTAAATCGGTCCAGTATTTTGAACATATGCACAGAGATACCAGCTTTATCAGCTATTTCATCACTGGATATCGAACAAATAGAATTTATAAACCATATGGATCTGTCTATTGCACGCCTGTACATTCGATCATCATTAGTAGCTGAGACTTTGTGGCAAGCCAGAATGATGTTATTCGACATGGGGTTTAATCTTACCCAAGAATTAGCACATGGTTCGGCTACACCGCAGGGATATAGCTCACGCATCTTCACTTCAGCTTATAACATTACTTCTCATCAAAGCCCACCGGACCAGACAAAGTCCACATAACTAGGTGCAAGTGCCAAAGTCCTCAATTTGATCTCCTGGAATACAAGAGGGCACAATCACCTCAATCTTACAACAGTTGGAGGTTTGATTGATATGGATGTAGTTGCCCTACAGGAAACCTGGTTAGTTCTACCACCAATTTGGGACTCACATAATATTCTGTTTACACCAGCAGAAAAAGGTGTCCTTGGCAGACCCAAAGGTGGACTTATCATAGCAGTTAAAAAAAGTTGTGGCCTGAAATCAATCATTCGTAAATCTCCTTCTCTATCATTTCAAGTGGCGATACTATCCAATTTCTACAAAAAATAGCCATTGTTAATATCTATTGGTGCAGTAATACTCTGAATGCAGATGACTTTTTTAAGCAATTTGTGGATATATTGGATGCGCTGGCCCTAGAGAGTGATCTATCGTGTATTTTGATACTGGGCGACCTCAACTTGCATCTCATCCCAGAAGGGAATATTGCCCCAACAAGAGATGAACTGAAATGGTCTTTGATTATGAGTGAGCGCAATTTTCAGATGTTAAATGGTAATGTGACAGGTGACTGTCCCGCCCAGACCACCTGGCAAAGAGGAGATCAACATGCAATAATCGACTACATCTATATTAATGCGAAAGCGTTTAATTTTGTAGAAAAATTGGAGGTTATTCACACAAGTGAAAGTGATCACCACAAATTAAAATTGTCACTGCAAATTGATTATATTCAACCGACACAATGGCGAAACTCAAATGTAACTGATGTAGTCGTAAATAATGGGCGAAATAGATTGTCTTGGAATACAGAGAAGTTGAGAAAATTAGATTCGAATCTAGAGACTATGTACCAGAGAGAAGATCTACTGGTTTGTGACTATATAAATGCCATGCAGATGTTCACTCGAGTAGTCACTGGTAGTGGGATAACTGACCACCAGCATGCCCATGCCCATGACTCGGAAATAGCCCATCGTAAATCTGAGCTAAGACAAGAAATTCGGCAACTGCGGAAATCAGAGAAAACTGATTTGGCCGGAAAAATAAGATCAGTCAAGCAAAACTATAAAAAATGGCTCAGACTAAGGAGAGCCAAGGTCTACGAATTAAATGGAAAAGCTATGCTTAAACAGCTTATCCTGAAATCTACAGCTGGCATATGGGCCCTTCTCAATAAAACATCTGAGACTCCCAAATTTACAGCCCAGGTAAACTCGATTTCCACTGAAGCATGGCAGCTGTATTTTCACAAACTCTATCTCTCACCCTTTCCTGACATATACTTAAATTTTCATTCGCTTACTGCCTCTGGAACATTTACATTTGACATTGACGACATAAAACTTTGTATCAAGAAACTGAGCTCATCTCGGGCAACAGGTCCAGATGGGTTGCACAATATGATGTTAAAAAGCCATGTAGATGAATGGGCGAGGATTCTCTACCGAATCTTTAATCAGGTGCTGAAGGGTGGCGTTATCCCTGAAACGTGGAGGAAATCCATTATTCTCCCGATATATAAAAAAGGTAATCGTGAGAACCCCAGATCCTACAGGCCTATAGCGCTCCTGGACTGTCCGGGTAAATTATTTGCCTGGCTGATCTTAAAACAATTTAACATCTGGTTACAAGACAATAAATTGAGAGATCCTTTCCAAACAGGCTTTTTACAAGGGGTAGGCACTGGCATAAATATGATTACCTTATCAAGCCTTATTCAGAAAGCATACCAACAGAAACAGCCCTTGTATCTTGCTTTTGTTGATTTCCAAATGGCATTTGATGCCGTTCCAAGAGAACGGCTCTATAAGAAATTGGTTGATGCTAACTGTCCATGGCAAATCTTAAAATGGATAATTCAATTACATACTAATACCTCAATCCAGATTAGACTCACTAATGATGGTCTATTAACCCCCCCAATACCAACCGCCAGAGGTCTAAAACAAGGCTGTTTATTAGCTTCAGCCTTGTTCAACTTTTTTCTTTCTGATATCTATCGCAGCTTTACAACATTGATCTCCGACTCTCCAAGGATTATGGGTGTACAGATACAATGGTTACTATATGCCGATGACATGGTACTATTGTCACATACCCCAAAAGGGTTGCGACATCTCCTAGGTGCGCTGGACGAGTACACAAAAATAAATGGCATAACAATCAATGTTGAAAAGACAAAGGTCATTCAATTTGGCACCAAGAAACAAAGTAGTGCCCATTTATACTGGCCTCTCCAAAATTGTAAGATTACCAGCACTAATTTCTATGTGTATTTGGGTACAACTGTGTCCAACCTGTGTGCCGCTGATCACTATAATCAACAAGGACTCCAGAAACTGCAAACGTGCATCTCACAAGCCCGGATTATCATGGCAAGATACTGTAAATTTTCCTTACTTCCAATTCTTACATATTTCAAATTGAAAGTGGTGCCGGTCATCCTCTATGGTGCAGAAACCCGGTTTATCATGTCATACTCTTACTGGGCCATGAGGGAGGGGCGGTTTTGGAGGCAAGTTATGAACTTGCCAACCTCACAACCACTACCAACTTTGAGATATGAGCTGGGCCTAATTTCTCTGTACGCAGCCTACAAATGGCGCCTGTGTGCCTTGTATCGCAAATGTCTCATGAACAAAGCTACAACAGGCATAATCAATACCATTTCCAAATATTTATTGAACTCTATGGACGTCTTTCCAAAAACATGGCGCCAAAAAATTCATTTAATTTTAGCAAAAGCGCAGATTAATCCAACATTGCTCATGGAAAATCCAAATAAAGCCAGAACAAAAATCTGGGAAGGTGACTGGATCTACACACGCTCTGCATGTTGCAACTATAAACATTTTGAGGCTTCTCCATTTGAATTAAAGCGTTATAACACAGTGTCTGATTACATGGTGAGGTCCCCCAGCTCCAACCATAGAAATGGCTTTATGAGATTTAGACTAAATCTGTGGCTGACTAATGAAGTGATGAACAAACGGAATAATGCTGCTATTCCTCAGCCCTGCCGGTTTTGTAAAAATCAACCAGAAACTCTTATGCACTTGTTTTCAGAATGTGATAATTTAGCATCAGTAAGGAGTGTCCATTTCAAGCCTCTATTTAAGGATCAACACATCTTGACTCCAAAAGAGCTTTGGGTCCTAATTTTTCATACTAATAGAAAGGCTGTACGATATGCAGTTGTCAATTATTTGCAGCAGTTGAAAATCTCAATGTATGCAGTGCCAAGAAAATAATGATCTTGTGACATGCGCATTAACCTGTGTTGTAAACTACTTTGTTTATTGTTCAATAACTCATACAATGTTTTATTTGATTTTAGGTGATTTGTAAATGTGATTTTATGTAATTTCCTTTTTCTTACAAGTTGAAAGGTTGTGAATTATGCTCACGACCAAAACAACTATAAAAAAAAAAAAAAAAAAAAAAAAAAAAAAAAATGTCTAAATACTATACATATAATGAAGAGTCAATTTTTAGAAAAAAAAATGTCGAAAAAAATGTCATTTAGCACCATCAATAAATACATAAACAAGAAGAGTCCCCCCCAACCCCCTTCACCCAACATCCCCCGCCCACCCCCCCACCACCCTCTCACCCCTCATATTCAACACATTTTAATTATTTATTTATTCAATAAATAAATAAACAAGGAAAATATAATTTACTAGGGGGTCCCCCCCAAACCCCCTCACCAAACACCCCCCTGAAACCCCCCCACCACCCTCTCACCCCTCATATTCAACACATTTTTGCTTTTCTACATTATTTTTTTCAACATTTTTTTCCGACATTTCGACATTATCACTGACCACCATGAAAACTCAAGTAGGAAGGTTTGCAGAAGAGGGCCTGCAGTTCGCCACTTGTCTGGCTGAGGTAATGGCAATTAAGAATGCGGTTTTCCAGAAAATAAACTTCAAGCAGGTTCGGTGTAGAGGCTCAAAAGGTGGTCCAATTAGCTTCACAAGGACATTGAGTTCCCAAACTAGAGCAGGGACTCAAACAGGAGGAAACAAAACAAAACACAGTACCTTGAGGGATTCCTTCACCAATCGATGCAATCACAGGGAAGGCAGACCTGTGGTACGTATGTAGCGTGAAATGGTAGCTAAATGCACCTTAATAGATGAATGTGCCAAACCATCTTTCGCTTAGGACAGGAGCTATGGCAAAACCTGTGCCGGATGAACACACAGTGGATCAGGGTGTTGAGTAACACACCATATAGTAAAAGGTTTCCACTTGCTTTAGTAGATGGACAACATAAATGTTGCTCTTGCCCTAGCCTGCATTCTCTTGCAATCTGGAAGTAGAGGGATGCTCCCAGATTCTAAGGCTGCAGGAGCCAGGCCGTCAAGGTGAGGGATGCTGGGTCATGGTGTAGCACTAACCCTGCCAACTGAGAAGAGCAGGTCAGGAAGCGGGGGGCAATCTAATGAATGGAACCACTGACAGGTGATTGATTGATATTTTATTTCTATCGCGCTCGTACACAAGTGTTTCAGAGCGCAACAAGGCAAGGGAGGGGAACAGGGGAGAACAAAACAGCGATCTTACTAGGCCCAGTGACATTAAGAACGCGCAAGTGCATGGAAGGGGGAGAGGTGGAAAGTGCGAAGCAGAGGAGAAACAGATAAATAACAATAAATAAATATATATATATTTTTTTTAAGGCAACAAAAAGTGGTAATGCAGCCTGCAATTTGCAAGTGCTAGGTTTAAGGCAGCAGACAGGTTAGGTCCGATAAGTGCAGAAAGAAAAGGGAGGGGGGCTGTATGGGTATAGATACAGACCCCAGTGGAAGGGGTGGCCCGGAGGCAGTGCGGGAGGGTGGCAGGATGAGCAGGTACCTGGGCCCAAAAGACAGAGGGTGGCCAGGTGGGTTACCAGTCATTTGGTCGAAAACCAAATGGTCGAATGACCATTTGATCGAAGTAAAATGGTCGAATTTTTATTTTATGGGGCGTTTCCCCCTGCAACCCCCCTTTCTTTATTAAAAATATTTTTTAAGCAACCAAAACTTTAAAAAATATATAAAATAAATAAAAAAATTCGACCTTTTTTCCCCACCATTTTGATTCGATCAAATGCTCATTCGACCATTTATTTTCGACCATTTGACCGGACACCGGCCAGGTGCACGGTGCCAAGAGAGAACAGATCAGCAGGGGAGAGGGGGAGCAAAGGCAGAAGAAAAGAGGAAGGTCTTGAGGTGCTTCCGGAACGGGAGATGGTTCTCCTCAAGTTTTAGAGTGGCAGGGAGGCTGTTCCAGAGGGAGGCCCCAGCCGAAGACAGATCTACCACCAGCTCGTTTCTTAGAAAAACGATATACCCTGAGTGAGTTGGAGGTAGAGGAGCGAAGAGCTCGAGAGGGGAGGTATTTGCGGAGGGATAGCTGAAGGTATTTTGGACCCAGGCCCCAGAAAGCTTTGTGGACAATGCAGAGGGTTTTGAATTTAATCCTTGCATCCACTGCGAGCCAGTGGAGAGATTTCAGAGCTAGAGAGATACGATCCCAGGGCTTGAAGCCAAGGACAAGTCTTGCAGTCCTGTTCTGGATTAGTTGCAGAGGGCGGAGAGTAGAGGCAGGTATATTTAGAAAGAGGCTGTTACAATAGTCCAAGCTAGAGAGAACTAGAGCTTGAGATACCATTAGCTTCTGGGGGAAGGAGAGGAAAGGCAGAGTACCTCTGAGAAGATGCAGTCGGAAATTTGACTTTTTAGAGACCTCAGAGATGTGGGCAGAGAAGGAAAGGGTGGAGTCAAAGATGACCCCGAGGTTCTTAGCCTCGCAGGTGGGGGTAGGAGGAGGGCCAAGGGAGGCCGGCCAGAGAGTGAGGGGAAAAAATGGTGAAGGTGTGCCGATGAGGAGGATCTCCGTCTTGCTGGTATTCAAAGATCATTGGCGGCACACCAATCTTGAATGGCAGTTAGGCAATCAGAGATGGGAGAGGAGGTGGCAGAGGGCAGCCTGAAAATGAGTTGTGTCGTCAGCGTAGCACTGGAAATTTGAGCAGAAAATGGCAATGCAGTGGGCGAGAGTTGCCAGGTATTGATTGAAAAGCCAGGGCAAGAGGTTAGACCCCTGGGGAACACCACAGGTAGAGAGGAGGATAGATGAAAGGAAGGACCCAAGTTGGACCTGGGAGGGTCGATCTGAGAGGAAAGAGGTCAGACAGGCAAGAGCCTGATCAGTGATACCCAGGTTTTCACGGAGACAGTTGATCAGGATGGTATGGTTCACCGTGTCGAAGGCAGAAGAGAGATCGAGGAGGATGAGGACAAAGGGAATGTTAGAGTCAAGGTTGGTGAGCAGATCTTCACAGACGTTTAGGAGAGCAGTTTCCGTGCTTCTGGCAGCTCTGAAGCCAGACTGCTGGTCATGGAGACAGCCAACAGAATTGGAATGAATGTTAAACTGAGAGATGGCCAACTTTTCCAGGAGTTTGCCAAGAAAGGGAGTAATGTAAATTGGGCGATAGTTAGCTGGACAAGAAGGATCAGCTGTGGGTTTCTTGAGAAGAGGCTGCACAAAGGAGTGCTTCAGAGGGGAGGTGGAAGGATCCAGAGGCAAAGGAGTGGTTGCAAAAATCAGCAAGGGCCGGAGCGAGGGTGTCAATGTGGTCCTTGATGGTTTTAGAGGAACAGGGACGAACCTGTTTTGAAGAGGCTTTCATAGATCGGACTTGTCTAGCAACCTCGTCAGGGGTGAAAAGAGGAAAGGACGAGAAGGATGGTGGCTAAAGGAGGGTCAGCAAGCACAGATGGAGAGGTAAGAGGAGGAGTGTGGGTGGAGAGTGTGGACAGGATGTACTGGGTTTTTGAAATGAAGTGAGAGGCAAGGGCATTGCAAAGAGCCTGGGAGGCAACATGAGGGGTAGAGACTGCAGCAGGGTTGGCCAGCGCCTTGCAGATTTTAAAGAGTTCAGCCAAGTTGTTAGATGCCGCAGAGACACAAGCTTGAATGTGGACTCTCTTCTTGGTGAGGACAGAGTCGGTATTGCCTTTGTAGCAGGCGACAGGCCAGTTTGTCAGAGGATGAACAGGAAGTCCTCCATTTCCTCTCAGCTGCCCTACACTTATGTTTAAGTGTAGCTAGGTCAGAGTCATACCAGGAATTGCACTTGGCTTTGGACTTCAAACAGATCCTCATGAAATTGAAGAGTAGAGCAGAGACAGGGCTGTATCAGGATGAGAGACAGCCAAAGGTGGAGGGGTTAGGGGAGAGAAAGTGGCGGCAAAAGCCTCAACTGACACACGCTTCATGGGCCGGATGTCCGAGAAGGTAGGTGGCAGTGTTGGGGTAGGCTTGGCTTGGGGGGGGGAGGGGGAGAGATGAGAGGAGGGAGTGATCACTCCAGGAGAAAGGAGTGGTCAGAGGGATGGAGAGGGGGAGGTCAGAGGAGATCAAGACATCGAGTGTGTGCCCTGCAGAGTGAGTCGGGCCAGAGGGGAGGATGGACAGGGAGAGGGAGTCGCAGAGGTCACAGAGGAGGAGCAAGGAGAGTCTAAATGTATATTTAGGTCACTGAGGAGGAGGAGGAGTTGAGTGGTAGAGGCCAGGAGGGAGGAGGGGAGGTCTGCCCACTCAGAGAGAAATGAGGTGATTTGACCAGGAGGCCGGTAGATGGTAACCACAGTAAGAGAATGGGTAGGCGAGAGAGAAAGCCTACAGACAATGCATTCAAAAGAGAAGTAGGTCTGAGTGGGAATGATAGAGGCAGGAATCCACTCAGGAAAGATCAGGGCTACCCCCCCCCCCCCCCACCGGACCGGGAGGATCTGGGTGCTGAGAGGATCTTGCGGTGGTGAAGAGGTGAAGCAAGTCTGAGTACCGAATTGGCTAGGACCATCATGCAGCAGCTCTGAGTGTACCGAAAACACGTGATAGCAGAGGGATCGGAGGGAAATTGTAAAGGGAAAGTTCATCCCATTGGAATGAGAACACATCCCTCCTCAGGGTTCCATCCTCGATACACAAACTCAGTCCATTTCCTGTTGGTCGCTGTAGCAAACAGGTCGATCTCCTGATGTCCCCACCTTTTGAAGAGACCAAGAACTTGGCTCAGGCAAAGTTGCCATCATGGCATGACCAGAGTTCCCTGCTGAGCAAATCCACAATCATATTGTGGATCTCTGGCAGATTGAAGGGAATCGGAAACATGTTATGCACGCACGCCCATTTCCACAGTGCTTGTGCCTCTGTAGACCAGAGAGTGGGTCCCACGCTGCTTGAATATAAAGAACCTGGTGATGTTGATTAAAATGTGAATCACCTTGTTTTACAGTTGTGGCCTGAAAGAATTTAGGGCCCAGAACCCTACCCTTAATTCCATGACGCTGATGTGCAGCGCCTCGTCTCCGGGTAACCACAGCCCTCTGGCGCGGACTTCGCCTGTGAGGTCTCCCCACCCTCCAGAGAGGCAGCCATAGTCAATGTGATTTGATGTACGAGATGATGAAAGGGGACCTCTACCTGTGTGAAGTTAATACGACTCCACCACCATTGGAAATCTTGGCATGAGGCAAAGCTTGTATTCCCAGGACCCTGTAATTTGTTGCCAGCGGTGTCTAGGAACTCTTCAAGTGGTCTCATTTGCAGCCTGCAGTGAGGAGATCAATGGGATGCATTAGGACATCCTTCTCAGAAGGTACTTATGGGAGCGGACTGATGCAATCAGTGGACTCAACAGCTGTTGGAACTTGATCAGTATCATCTTCACCCTCCTCTGAAGGCATGGGTGACGCACACGAGATATTAAGATGTGAGCCCAAGAATAGCAAGTTTTGAGCAGGATGTAAGCATGACTTTGCAAAGTTCACAGAGAACTCCAGAGATGTCAGAAACTGGATGGCATCTTCAGTTTGTTGCGTCGCTAGTGGCAGAGATGGGGCGTGCACCAACCAGTCATCCCGATAAGTGTAAACATGGAGGCCTGAACAATTGAGGTAGGCCGCCATTGGAGCTAGGCACTTTGTGAACACTCTTGGTGTCGACTTCAACCCAAAGGGCAGGGCCTTGAATTGGTAGTGTTTGCCTTGAACTTGAAATCAGAGGAAACACCTGTTCCGCTGATGAACGGGGATGTGAAGGTCTAAAGAGGAGAGGCAATCCCCTTGCATCAACAGGTCCAGGATTTGTTGCAGCGATACCATGCAAAGCTTTAGAGACTTAAAGAATGTGTAAGTCTCCTGAGGCTAAGTATGGTTCTACGTCCTCCAGATTTTTCCCTTACTAGAAAGTAACCAGTGCCTCAGAGGAGCAATGGTACAACTTTGATCACCCCATCCATTAGGGCAGAACAATACTTCTTAGAGAAGCAAAGGCTGGTGTTTTTCCACTTTTGGGATGAGAGACATGGATGGACATAATCCTATAACACCAGGGTATGTCCCTGTTGCATGATGCACAGCACCCATTTGTTGATAGTGATGATTTTCCACTGTGCGAAAAAGTTGGTTAGCCACCCCACTACTGGGCTGTTGAAGGGGATTGGGGGGTGTGTGGGGAGGGGTAAGGAAGAGAGGGGCCATGGAATGTGAGGTCTGCTTCGGCACATGACTTCTGGAGGAAGCTTCACATAGTCACTGGTTTCCGCTAGAAGATAGAGGTCTTCCCTTACAACCCGCTTAGGTGTTGACAGAGCCAGATGTGTGTGGGATGTACAAAGACTTGTAGTCCATGAAAGTCCTTGAAAACCTCATTGAAAGTACTGGCAGCGTCATTTTCGGGTGCCCTGTGAATATGCCATTTCAGTGTCAGCCTTGATGGCCTGCAGGGTTTCATCAACCTTTCTGCCAAAGCAGTTGACGCTGTAACAATTTACATCAAACCACCTTTGACTTGACCTCTGGCCAGAAGTTGGTAGCCTTTAAAACTTCGCGGCGTAACCCTGCACCATTGCCCATCTGGCAGAACCCCATATCAGCAATGTCAACAGCAATAGAGATGTCATGATCCAATGCTGATTCCCCTTCATGTAAAGCTAAAAGTAGCAACATGTGGGATACGTTTGTTTAATTTAGTAACATAATAAATCCCTAATTAACAGGAATTGCAGTATGGCATCATACTATATTACGAAAATAAATGTTCGTTCTTCTATATACAAACATATCCATATGTAAAAACATTAATCTGTTAAATTCCACAGTAGACCGCCACCCACCTACCACTTTCCCCATGACACTGGTCAAGCAAAAACCAAGTCGAGTCTATTCATTTTGCTAATACCAATAAGGTCTAACTGTATTTCAACCCCCTTGGCCAATGTGGCACCATTACTCATTCATGTCATTAATCCAACATAGTAACACTCAATATGTGGATTAGAATCCCTAAAACAATTAAAGGTAGTCCATGGCGTTGCACCATTTAGATTCCACTATATGCCAGCCCCAGCCCCTGATCCCATTTATCTGGAAGGAAGTATTGGCACTAGCTTAAACCAAGCTTCGTGGTTGTAGCAGGAGAGGAGTGCAAGGGAGTTAACCACTTTGATGGTTGTTGCTGCCATAGAGATAACCCTCTGCAAAAGCATCTAGCTGCTTGCCCCTTCACCTGGAGGGACCATACAGGGAGACACAGTAGGGGCAGAATGCTTACAGGCAGCTGCAGCAACAACCAAGTCCTGGAAAAGTTGCATGCAAAGGCACTTGGCCAGCAATTCCGGGTCATATTTTTTCTTAAAGCAATCCTTTTTGTGGCACTGAAAATGGGTAACTCATCACCAGGATGCCATCTTTACAAATATCATTTAGCACTGGAATGGCCATCATTGATTTTGTGGCAGATTACCTCCATTGGTAAAGGAATCCCTCCCTTTTCTGTTCCTCAGGTGGAAGATCAAAAATACTTCCCAATCGTGGCATAAGGGCACAGAAAGAGCCAATCTCATCACATGGCGAGTCTCTGGCTAGTAGGTCTGCTGCCTCACGATCACCAGGCACCAGATCTTCAAACATGTCTGTATCTGTGAGGGGGTCACTGGTGGTAAAAGTGGAGTCTCTGGGCGATGGAGGACCCAAGCTTTCCCTTACAGGAAACTTACATGGTTGTGATGAGGATAACTTTAGTAGGAAGCTGCTGATGGACTATATCCATTGACTTCTCTTAAACCGGATGGAATGCCCATGGGGGTAGGTATCACTAGGAAAAGATGCACAGGGCCTTGTCGTAGAGGAAGGTTTTGCTTTGGTGTAGCTTGAGGCGGCATGTTGGCAACTGGACTCACCATTTTCACCTCCTCTTCTTTGGAGAATACAACCTCTGCATTCGCACCCTACGGCAGTAGCTCATCAGGAATGGCCATAGATAGAAATGACTTACCCACCGTAGTGACTAACATATTGTTAGTACTCAGTGCCCTTTCCTCCATACTGCATGGGAGGGGAGACAACCTTTTTCACCGGAAAAAAAATGTCTTCCCCTTAAATTTAGAAGCACGCAGGGGTGCAGCCCTGGGAGCATGCACTACCCTAACTCCACCCACCGGCACCACTCCTCAGTCCAAATTGACGCGTCAACAATATTTAACATTGCCTAATGACACCAGTATTATTAGAGGGGGTGGAGGGGCAATGGTGGGACGTATGGAGGAAAGCGGACTAAGAGTACATTAGTTACTACGGTGAGTAACTCATAATTAGTCTTACGTCCCGTCCCCTTTCCTCCATACTGCATGGGCAAATACAGATGAGTGTAGCCCCAGGGTGGAGAGGAGATCCTCATTAAGCAAATAAGTTCCTTAGAACCACCTGCTCGAAGGCTGCATCCGATTTAGAGCCGGCATCCTACAGTAATGCTTACAGAAAGCCGAAGGGGCGGCCCAAGTAGCCGCCCTGCTTATGACTTGTCATGGAATCTGCCGCAGGAAGGCGATGGCCGTTGCTTGACCTAGGCTCGGACCGCGTAAGCGTGCATGTTGGCTGGGAGTGGCTTGTGCAGCCCCTCAAGAACCTCTGATGTTCACAAACTTCCACCATGCAATCAAAGCTATGGATGCCTGATAACTGAGTCTGAAGCCCCCAAAAGGTGGAGAAAAAAAAAAAATACCTCATCCGACTTGCGGAAGCCCCATGGTCCTGTCCAGATAGAATTTCAGAGGGCGTCTGACATTCAGACATTGCAAGACTCCAAGCCTAGTCCTTGGGGGTCAGCGAAGAATGTAGGTAAGACTATTTCCTCGTTTAGATGGAAGACTGAGGGTACTTTAGGCAGGAATGCCGGGTGAGTCCGCAGGACCACCTTATCCCTGTGGAAAGGAGTGTAAGGTTCTGAGGCCACCAGAGCCTGGATATCGCTGACTGCGAGCGGAAGTCCCACCAGCAAAGCAGTCTTAAACGTGAGCACCCTGATGTCCGCAGACACCATTGGCGTGAATGGTTTGTGCGGTTCGCCAAGGCGCCCAACACCACATTGAGGTCCCACACAGGGTGTGGCCTATTAATGGGCAGGTAAAGCCTTAACACCCGAGTGCACAAGGTGATCCGAGAAGGAGAGCCCATCCTCCAGCGTGCATGTAAGGGGCTTAGAGTCCTCCCAGTGACAGAACCTGATCCATTTTCTTTTATATTGGCTCCTGCCGCCCTGAATGATCTCCAGGTTAGCCTGTGACAGGCTCAGGAACCACGGTGCAAGGGCTAACTTCTGAGGCACAGGGTGGAGGACATTGCCCCCTGCTGGGACAGGAGGGGTGCCAGACCCAGCGGAAGGTGAATGGGTGGTCTGTCCGTGAGGCTGGGCAGTTCAGAGAATCACCGTCTTGCTGGCCACCCAGGAGCTACCAGGATGATGCTGAGGTGGCAAGCTTCCGTCATCTTGCTGAGTACCCTGGGGAATCAGGGGTGTGGTAGGAAAGGCATATGCAGTCATGCCTTCCCATTGAATCTGCAATGCGTCTCCCAGAGAGCCTGGACCCAGCCCCTACCAAGGCACACATTGATGGCACTTCCTGTTCTTCCAGGAGGAAAATAGACCCACCAGAGGATGGCCCCATGTGTTGAAGACGACCTGCTGCACCTGGTCGTTCAATTACCATTCGTAATTGTCTGCTCCAAGCCTGCTGAGCCTGTCTGCTTCCAAGTTTGCTTCCCCCAGGAGGTGGACAGCTGCGAGTATTTTCCAGGGCCCATTCCCACATGCTGATGGCTAGACTGTACAGCGGAGGGGACCTGGTACACCCCTGCTTGTTGACATAGTACATGCTGGTGGACTTGTCGGTCTGGATAAGGACGGTCCAGCCCACAATGAGCAGAAGGAAGGCTCTGCGGACTAGCCAAATGACACTAAGCTCCAGACAGTTGATAAGTCACCCCTGCTGGATCCAGACTCTGTGGATGCTGTGTCCGTCAAGAGTGGGTCCCCAGCCCTCTAGAGAGGATCCCATAGTAATGGTGACCTGCGGGAGCAGCTGCAGGAAGGGTTTGCCTGTCCGCAGTTTGCAGTCCCTGGACCACCACATGAGGTCCGAGTGGTGAGAAAGCAGTATGCTGACCAGCTCCGCTTGGGAGCCCTTCTGACTGCAAAGTGCAGCTGTAATCTCCTCATCCAGAGCCTCGTGGAGGACCACTGCCAGGATATTTAGTAGGTGTTGGTAGCACCAAGCCAAAGTCACTGCTCTGGTAAGGAAGTGCGTAGTGGCCCTCTTGATGGTCGTAATCTTGTCCTCGGAGGTAAATACCTTCTCGGAGCTCGTATCCCAAATGAGGCCCAGGAAGGTGAAGCTCTGCGTGGGCTGCAGCTGAGATTTAGAGGTTAATAGTAAACCCCAGGTTGTGTAGTGTGTTCATAAGTGCAGAGGAAGTGTGGGTAACCCCTTCCTGGGATCTCTCCCTGACAAGCCAGTCGTCCAGGTAGAGGTAGACATGGTGGCCCTGAGGAGGGCTGCCACTGCCTTCATGAGTTTGTAAAATACCCTGGGGGCTGAGTTGAGGGCAAATGGTAGCACTTTGTACTGGAAAGGACAGCCCACGATCCTGAAGCGTAGGAAGGAGCGATGAAGCAGCCAAATTGGGACGTGTAGTAGGTGTCCTTCAGATCCTGGGAGCACATCCAGCCTCCCCTGTCTAGTTTCTCCGGAATGAGCACTGGCATAACCAACTTGAATTTCTGAAGATGGAGGGGGAGGGAGAGGGAGAGGGTGAGGGTGGATAGGTCAACCACAACTCACAGGCCGGCCTGGTTCTTTTGTATGGCAAGAATAGAAGCCTAATCCTCTTTGGGAGGCTGGTACTTCTTCCACTGCTTGGCTCTCGATGAGCAACCAGATCTCCACCAACAGAGTTGCCGTCCTAATCTGAGGGAGGGGGCGGGGGGGTTTGCAGGGAGCGGAGGGGAGGTATCCCTAGGCAGTATCCCCTGGACATTAGAGGATTCAGCGGTGCCAGAAATACATGCGCGAGGCAAGCCTGCCACCCTCTGGAGACACGTGGATCCGAAGGGAAGCGCCATGCCTTTTTTTCATCTGAGGCTGTTGCTGAGGAGGGGGACTGGAAGAAGCCCTTGCTCCCCCGCTTCTTTTTGTGCTTGCGCCGGGCGCTCAGGTTGCCTCAACCTCCATTCCTGGAATCCCAGGAACCCACCAAACACCCACCCTTGTCGGAGCGTTGATGCGACTGGGTGTACGCCTTGGGCATGGCCTTCATCAGGATAAAGACTGCAGTTTGTGAGCTGTTCTTATCGAATTCCTTGTCAGTGGTAGAGTGGAAGAGGTCTCTACCCTCGAAAGGAAGGAACAAGTTACTTACCTGTAACTGTTGTTCTCCAGCATGGGTCTGGCATGGATTCACATGCTCATGAATATTCCCCGTCGTCAGGCTGGGAATCCTCGGTAAAGAAAAAACCAGTATCAGTTTCGTTTCTGATCTGTCTTTCGTAGTAATAACCAATCACTGGTCTCTGCGTCATACTGACCACAGCCAATGACTGCCCTCTACCTAAGCACCGCCTCTGGCAGCCATCTTCAGATTTGGAAGCACGTGAAGTGGCAGTATGACCAAGTGAAGAGCCGCAGAGGGGTAGGCGGGAGGGTTCGCATGTGAATCCATGCCAGACCCATGCTGGAGAACAACAGTTACAGGTAAGTAACTTGTTCCTTCTCCAGCATGGGGTCTGGCATGGATTCACATGCTCATGAATAAAGAATACATAGCAGTACACATATGCACAACCACGGGAGGTGGCAAAGGCTCAACATTAAGCATCACATCAACTCAACATTAAGCATCTTACCTCCTCACCAGGCTCACCTCAGGCGAACAGGTTGCGCAGCACTGCTTGGCCGACCCTGGACTCCTCCCTGGAATCCCGGTCGACGCAGTAGAATTTCGTGAAGGTGTGCGTCGACCTCCACGTAGCAGCCCTGCATATGTCCAGCAGGGGCACACCAGATAGGAACGCCGTGGTAGCTGCGATCGCTCTGGTGGAATGGGCTCTCGGACGGCCAGGCAGCGGTCGGTTTGCCAACCGGTGACAGCACATGATACAGCCGGAGAGCCATCTGGAGATGGAAGCCTTCGAGAGAGCCTTCCCCTGATTGACAGGTCCAAAGTTCACAAAGAGTTGTGACGTCTTCCGAAAACCCTTCGTGCGGTCCACGTAGAACTTCAGCGCTCTAGCTACATCCAGCGAGTGCAAAGTCCTCTCAGCCGGCGACGAAGGCGACGGGAAGAACACAGGTAACACCAAGGGTTCGTTGAGATGGAAGTCCGACGGTACCTTGGGCATGAAGGAGGGGTGCGTCCTGAGCACTACCCTCGTGTCGTGGAAAGTCAAGTACGGGGCCTTGCAGGAAAGGGCCTGGATCTCTCCCACTCGTCGTGCGGAGGTGATAGCCACAAGAAAAGCTGTTTTCCACGATAGAAACTTCAACGGGGCCGAGTGCAGAGGCTCGAACGGAGGTCCCATGAGCTTGGTCAGCACCACGTTGAGCTCCCACGCCGGGGCCGGAGCCTTCACCGGCGGGAACGATCTGAACAGTCCCTTCATGAACTCTTTCACCAGACGATGAGACCACAAGGACGTCCGGCCCGTGGTTCTGGTGTATCGGGAGATCGCAGCAAGATGAATCTTGATGGACGCATGTGCCAGACCAGCTTTGGCCAGCGTCAGCAGGTACGGCAGTACTTGGGGAGCCGTAATCCGTAGAGGGTTAATCTTCTGTGCGTGGCACCAGACAGAGAACCTCTTCCATTTGTGTCCGTAGCATTTAAGAGTCGAGGACGCCCTGGCCTTTGCAAGAACCTCTCTGCAATCGGCCGGTATGAAGTATCCTCCAAACTCTAGTGCTGCAGGAGCCAGGCCTGCAAGTTCAGCGACTTCGGGTCGTGGTGGAGGATGGCGCCTCCTTCCCTGGAGAGTAGATCCGCGTCCGCCGGCAGCTTGATCGGCGGGGACGCTGACAAGTCCAGAAGGTCCGGGAACCATAACTGCCTCGGCCACGCAGGTGCGACGAGGATCATCCTGCACCGCGACCTCTTGAGCTGGTTGACGAGCCGGATTAGCAGAGGCAAGGGAGGGAACGCGTAGAGGAA
The DNA here is from genome assembly GCF_040938575.1 of Ambystoma mexicanum. NCBI lineage: Eukaryota > Metazoa > Chordata > Amphibia > Caudata > Ambystomatidae > Ambystoma > Ambystoma mexicanum. Next base: position 1,497,377,544 of record NC_090935.1, read on the forward strand.
CAGGCCCTCCCAGGGGAACGAGAAAGCATCGCCCATGCTCCTCGTCTGGGGAAACCTGCTGGCGAACCTCCGGCACTTGGTGTTCGTCGCCGTCGCGAACAGGTCGATCTGGGGTGTGCCCCACCGTCGGAAGAGGCGATCCACCAGATCCTGCCGTAGTTCCCACTCGTGGCACGAGCGCAGCTCCCTGCTGAGTGAGTCGGCGATGGTGTTTTTTATCCCTGCCAGATGAAACGGCACCAGAAAAATCCCTTGGGCGACGGCCCAATGCCACAGGTCCTGCGCCTCCTTGGACAGCGCTGGGGACCTGGTTCCGCCCTGTTTCCTGATGTAAAACATGGTGGTGGTGTTGTCGGTGAAGATCCTCACCACCTTGCCCTTGAGGGACGGAAGGAAGGACCTGAGGGCCCAAAACACTGCACGGAGCTCCAGGACGTTGATATGTAGGGACTTCTCCGTCGGGAGCCAGAGTCCCCTTGCGTGCAGATTTTCGGTGTGCGCTCCCCACCCTTCCAGGGAGGCATCCGTGGTCACAGTCTCCTGGTGGGCTGGGGTCTGGAAGTCCATGCCCGCCGTCAGATGCGCGCGGGTGCCCCACCACCGTATCGCTCGTCGGAAACTCTCGTCGAGCTTGATCCTTTCCTCGAAGCTGCCCGTCGTCTGGATCCAGCGCGCATCCAGGAATTCTTGCAACGGGCGCATCCGGAGCCTGCACATGGGAATGAGGTAGATGCAGGAAGACATCATCCCGAGGAGGGACTTGATGGACCTCACTTTGGCCGCGTCGGCCACCAACATCCGTTGCACCTTGCCCAAGATGGTCCTGGTCCTCTCCTCCGACGGGGAGGCCAGAAGGGACACTGTGTCGAGCCTCGCTCCCAGAAACAGCGCGACTTGCGCGGGCACCAGGTGGGATTTGGCGTAGTTCACGGAGAATCCCAGGTCCGTGAGGAGTTGGACGGTCCTTGCCGTGTGGACCACGGCGAGCTCCCTCGTCTTGGCGCGGATGAGCCAGTCGTCCAGGTAGGGGTAGACGTGGATCCCCTCGCGGCGCAGCTGCGCCGCCACCGGTGCAAGGCACTTGGTGAATACCCTGGGTGCCGACCGTAGTCCGAAGGGAAGGGCTTTGAACTGGTAATGACGCCCTTGGACCACGAATCTGAGGAATTTGCGGTGCCCCTTTAGGATGGGAATGTGGAAGTAGGCATCCTCCAAATCCAATGACGATAGGAAGTCTCCTTCCTCCAGCTGACCCAGGACGTGCTGGAGGGTGACCATCCGGAACTTCTGCGCCTTGATGAACTTGTTCAGACGTCGCAGGTCCAGGATGGGGCACCATCCTCCCGTCTTCTTCTTCACGAGGAAGTATCTCGAGTAGACTCCGGAGCCCCGAAGCCTCTTTGGGACGAGTTCGATGGCGCCCTTTCTGAGCATCGCCTTTACCTCCAGGAGAAGTTGAGGGACGTGAAGTTCTTTCCTGGCCACGGGGGGGACGCGCGGGCACCTTCTTTGAAACTCGAGCGCGTGGCCCCGGGCCAGGGCGTCCAGCACCCAACGGTCGGTGGAGATGGACTCCCACACGCTGACGAAGCCCGCCAGCCGGCCTCCCACCGGGGTGCTTCGGTGGGGGCCCGACCCCAAGGCCGGTTCAATCCTGCTTGGACGCGGCCTTGCCGCCTTGACCTCCTTGGCGACGACGGCGGGGTCCGCTAGACTTGCCTCGTCCTCTGTCGGCCTCTTGCGACGACGAGCGGGCCGCTTGACGGTAGGAAGCGAAACCGCCGCCGGAACCTTTGGAGGCGCCCTTGCCTCCGCCGCTCCGAAAGGGCGTCCGTCGTTGCAGGACTCCAAGGGCCCGGGCCGTCTCAGTATCCGCCTTGATGGCCTGAAGGGAATCGTCCACTGTCTTCCCAAACAGGTTGTTCCCGTCGAAGGGCATGTCCAGGACTCTGGTCTGGACGTCCTGCCGGAAGTCCGTAGCTTTGAGCCATCCACGACGTCGAAGGCAAACACCGTTGCCCAGCTGGCGGAATCCAGTGTCGGCGATGTCCGTCGCCACGGTGATGGCGTGGTCCGAGGCCACCTCACCTTCCTGCAGGATCTCAAGGGCCTCCGCCCTCTTGTCGTCCGGCAGAAAATCCAGCAGGGGAGCCATCTTGTACCAGAGCTCCCTGTCGTAGCGGGCCACGATAGCCAAGGCGTTGGCCGCTTTAATCGTCGTCGCTGCCGACGAGATGACTCTACGCCCCATAGTATCCAATTTCTTTCCCTCGCCGTCCGGCGGGGAAGTCGATGTGGAGGCCGCACCCCCCCCCCGCTTTCTTCCTGGCTGCCGCGGAGACGACGGAGTCCGGGGTAGGCTGCGCCCGGAGGCATAGGGGGGCCGTGTCCGGGACCCGGTACTTTTTCTCGTACCGGTCTCTTCTAGCTGGCGTCGTGGAAGGGTTCTTGAGGAGGGAAAGGCCCTCATCCCAAATGTCGTCCAACAGAGGCACTGCGAGGACCGTCTTCCTCTTGGCCTCGCGCCGCTGATAAAGGAAGCCTTCCTTTTTCTTCTCCTCAGGGCAGAGTTGGAAAAGCTCGGAAGCCCTGGAGATCATGGAGTGGAAAGATCCGATCTCGTCGGGCGGAGAGGCCCTGGTGGGAGGCGACGACGGAAAATCCTCGTCGTATGCCTCGTCGTCCGTACCCGTCGCTGCCGTGTCAGTCCCCGTATCATCCCCTCGGGTGGACGGGGAGGAGGGCTGGAAGGGGCGCGACGGTTGAAAAGGAGGTGGTGGATGGATCCTTCTTTTCTTGGTAGGGGGAACACCAGAAGGTCCCGGTTCTGGATCCCCCGACGGGAGAGGTTCCTCCGTCGGTAACGGTAGCCTCGTCCTTATCTCGGAGCATAAGGACTGTATGGCCAACAAAATGGCCGCCGAGTTGTCTTGCGGCGCTGGCAGAGGGGAATCCGACGTCGTCGTCGTCACCTGCGTCGGGGTCCATTCCGACGGGCTGGCCTTCTTCCACGCCTAGGCCGTGGCTTAAGACCTCGATCAGTTCCTCTTCTGAGGTTGAGGCCGACTCTACGACGACGCCCTGCCCCCCCCTTCTTCCCCACGGAGGGTTTCACGGGGGTCCTATCGATGGGCACAAAGGAAGACTCCCTCCGAGGAGGCAGGGAGATTCTGGGCCCTGAGGTCGCCACCACTGGTGCAGCCACCACAGGCTGAGCCAGGGCCGCCGCGACCGTTTCGATAGAGGGCTTGGCCGGATGGATCAAGGCCTTCACCACCTTAGGTGCGCTCACCGCCTTATCCTTGAGGGAGGGGGCACTGCCACGCTCCTCCTCTGCCTTAGAGCTCGACCGGGGCCTCTCCAGGAGCTTCGCCGGGTGCTCGGCCTTCCTCTTACCCGACCCAGAGCGTTGGCTCGTGGTTGATGGTGCCGGGGAGGGTGCGCCCTGCCTGGCGCCCGCAGAGCCCGACCGTTCGGCGCTCCCGGTGCCAGCGGACTCGCGGTGCTTGGCCTTATGTTGGGCCCCCGTCGCCGGGGCGCCCTCAAAGGTCTTAGAAGACCGCTCGGATTTCTTCTTCTTCTCGCCAGACGGGCTCTTACCCTCCAGCCAGTTGGCGAGACGTTGATGGCGGTCCTTCATGGTCCGTTCCGACATGTTGCCGCAAAACGCACAGTCCTTCTCCACGTGCGTCTTGTCCTCATGAAGGCAGTAAAGGCAGAAAGAGTGTTCGTCCTCCTTGAAGACGTTCTGCAGCTGGCATCCAGGGCAGACCCTGAACAGCTTTCCGGGCGTCGAGCTTCCCTTCTCCTGGGCCATCTCCGAGACAGGGCCTGAGAAGCTTCTGGAGTCCTCCGAAGCGTAGCTCGACGAAATCTTCACCCTTGAGGGGCACAGATGAATCCGACACGGGTCCCCGTTGATCGGATGTAGGATCGGTGGAGCTTGAGGCTCTTTTGACCGAAAGAATCGAAGTTTTTTTTGTGAAAAAAGCGCGAAAAAAAAGCACTAACGCTCGAGAGCTATAGCACGAGGATCCCAACACATGAACGTGCGGTAAAAATCTGAAGATGGCTGCCAGAGGCGGTGCTTAGGTAGAGGGCAGTCATTGGCTGTGGTCAGTATGACGCAGAGACCAGTGATTGGTTATTACTACGAAAGACAGATCAGAAACGAAACTGATACTGGTTTTTTCTTTACCGAGGATTCCCAGCCTGACGACGGGGAATATTCATGAGCATGTGAATCCATGCCAGACCCCATGCTGGAGAAGATAGAATATGCGATCTTGGATGTCAGGGTTACACTTAGTAGCCCGAAGCCAGGCCGTCCTCATGTCCGTGGCGATGCAGATGGCCCAGCAAGAGGTATTGATGTGGGCCACGGTGGACTCTGTGATGTCCTGCACTACCAACCTTGATTCTCCTAGACACGCCTTGAAGTGTGCCTGGCTCTGTACCAAGTTTCAGAATGAAGTCTGCCATTTCCCACCACAACCTCTGTTTGTGGCTGCCAGCATGGCATCCACATTGGCCTGAGGCAGGCACTGGGAGGCCTTGGAGTACAGCTTCTTCCCATACACCTCCAAGATCTCCTCCTTGCCTAGCATTGCCGAGGACAGGGTGGCAGAGGACAAGTGAGGCTTCGAGTAGAATGGCACCGCAGCGATCACTGAAAATGTGGCTGCCTCGATAACAAGAGTGTAGCCCCTTCCATCTGTCTATACTTTGCATAGAGGAGCCGATTGACAGGTTGGGCCAAGCCTGTCTAGGTAGGGGGGTTTTAGGGTGAGAACTTGTTCCAAGACCCCCTCCTCAGGCTGCTCTACCTCGGGTTGAGGAAGTCCCAGCTATTCTGTCAAACATGCATGCCTGTCGTGGAAGGCCTTTGCTGACAACAGCATGTCTGGGACCTCCTCCTTGTCTGTTGCCACCCGAGTGTCTGGCTGGTCCAGAGCAGGAGGAGGGGTGCTGGGCGCCATGGGCTGCCGCATGGAGACAGGAGCCAGAGTCAGCTGCGGGACCGCCTGAGCTGTGGGAGGCAGAGGAGCCGGAATCGAAGGAGCCGGCAGGGGGCAGCTGGGTCCTGTGGTGCCAGAGCCATGGAAGGAATGGCTATGGGCACTGGTGGAGTGACTGGGGGGAAGCAAGTCCTTGACTGCATCCCGTAGGATAGCCCCCCCCATCTGTGGGGTTCGCATCATCGCCAAGAACCTTTCGAAGAACCTGTCTTCTGAGTCAGGAGATGTTGACGGAGTGGCTGGGGGCTGCTGGGGGCCAGAGCACACTGTCTAGGTAGCAGGGGAAACCTGCCCTGCACTGCTGATGGATACACTGTCGGCCACATACCTGGTTGACACCAGGCCCACATTGAAACTCGTTCACCCACCTGCTGTTCCTAGGAGTGGCATCGGACGAGCAGCCATTTTGTCAAGCTTCGCGCCCATGCCAAAGTTGTGGTGCATGGCTCCCTGGCCCAGCCTCCTCCAAGACTTAGTAGTGGAGCCCGAGACCTACCCTGCACCTCAGGTCTAAGCCTGGAAGGCGTATTGCCTTCAGCATGGTCGCCGGCAGTGCTGCGTGTAGGCGGCCCCTCAGACATTGAGCCGGTACTAGGGCATTGCCCCCCTGGGTGTACACCCAGTAAAAGAAACCTGCAGTCCCTCAGCAATGATTCCGGAAGAATCCGACGACCTCTGAGCCACAAGGCCAGTAGTTGGACTAGCCTCAGGGGCAGGCTGGTACCAGAACCCGAGAGGTTCCTCCAACTTGGGCCTTTCCTCTGGAAGGAGTCACCCTTACGGGGTGCGATGGAAAATAGCGGCCCTCCTTTGGTCCTCGATCTCTGCTTGACAAAGTTTTTCAAGACCGCTGGAGGCGATCTTTCGAAGAGCTTCCTCCACCTAGCTAGCTTGTTCTTCAGTGCGCGTGGAGTCAGCGTGTTGCACGTGGTACAACCTTGCCAGCCGTGGCCAAGGCAGCAGAGGCAAAGAGCATGGGGGTCAGATGTAGTGAAGAGCCCCTCGCAGGCTGGACACCTGCTGAAGGCCGCTAAAGTCGACATGCGCCGGGGAGGAGTGTGACACCAGAGGACCAAGCCTGAATGACAAAGAAGACAAAAAGACAGAAGTAGTATTCGGGGAAGAGCACATTATATTACATGGCTGAAGCCAAACCTAGGAGCGTTGGTGAAATCTGAACGTTCCCGTCGACGAGGAAAAAGGGACTGAGAATATGTTATTTATAATAAGCTTAATACCCAGAGGTTTTTAAGCACGGACCCGGGGATCAAACACATGTTGCACCACGTCATCTTGCATCTAAGGTGTGCATGTTGCCGCTGAGATATCCACCCGAGACAGGATTAGCACCGGTGGGCGGAGTCAGGATAGCATATGCTCCCAAGGCCGCACACCCATGCTCCTCTAAATTTAAAGGGGGGGGAGGTTTTTTCTGGTGAAAAACATTCAGTCTCCCGTCCCTTGGAAGGGACGCTCATGCACTATGGAGAAACGGGGACGGGACGTAAGAGTATGGGACTGTAGCCAGTGCATATGGAGCAAATGAAAATAGTAGCTGAGCAAGAGTCGGTTTTGGAAGATAAGGCAAGGCAGACAGTGCCTCCTTGACCACAGAAATTCCCTTTGGGAATGTGGAGACTAAGGGTCTTTGCACAGGAGCCGAAGACTATGCAGACGTGCTTGGCGGTGTAGATCTGGATGGTAATTAAGTTATTGTTGAAAACATGGTCATCGACAAAACAGTCAACAGGGCAGAAGGAACAGCTTTCATGGCCGACATAGTTGTCTTGGTCGTCAAAAAGGTGGATGACGGTCGTCTATGGGGAGATGGTCAAACAGGACTTTGCCACCGATTTGGGCTTGTTGTGAGTTGACGATGATGCTGTCAATGAGAAAACTGTAGTCCAGTGCCATTTTTCTGAGTGCTTACTAGACAAAGACGTCGAGGAAGGCGTAGATGGCGATGTCAACGAACCAGTTGATTAGGAGACAGCAATAGTGTGTAATCCATATCTCTTTTTGGAACTCTTCCCCCTGGAAGATTCTTCCTGGGATATCGACCTCTTGGAAGAGGGAGTGCATGCTAGAGGTCTCCAGTGCGTGCTAGAGGCCCCAGTACCTTCTTCCAACTAGGCCACTAACCTGCAATGGAGGTCCTGGTGGGTCTTCAATGAGAACGACTGGTCGATGGTACAGCCGGTCAAGTCGTAGTCTGGGTAAAAAAGACACTGCCTATGAAGATCTTCTAGGTAAACGTTCTTAAGGTTACATGTGAAGCAGGCTTTGAACAGGCTTTTCTTCCCGATGTCGGTCATCTCCATGAGCTCTTGAAGGCCTCAGGCGGAAGAATGGAAGTCTGGAGGCAATGGAACAGCCCGAACCTTTGCGGCTATAGGCAAGAAGCGAGGCGGCTATAAACCGCAAGATAGGATTAAAAAAAAAACTAGCAAAAATCACTGAATTTCTAGAAGAGGATTCAAAGACTACCAACACATAACATGCGTTACAAAATATGAAGATGGCCACCAGGGATGGAGCTAAGGGTACTAGTCTAATTGGCTGTGGGCAGTATGTCCCAAAATGACAAGAGCGCTAAAGTGACAAGTGGTTTAACACATTTAAAGGTAAACTGCTTTAATGTTACAGAGAATTCCCAGCTTGACAACAGGGAACATTACAGAGCATGTAAATCCAAGAAATACCCAATGCTGGAGAAAAACCCAATTCTTACAGAACATACCAATTGAGCTCAGACTAAAGTATGCATTTTATTATCATGAAAAGCATATGCACTAGTGTTTCCAATCCAAATACATGGTCAGTTTTAAGTACATGTAAAGAAATGAAAGAAATCAACACATTTCAAAGAAATTATAAGTGACTCACCGTAGTGACTAACGTACTCTTAGTCCCCTTTCCTCCATACTGCATGGGCGTCCCTTCCTAGGGACAGGATACGGAACCTTTTTCTCCAGAAATAAACCTTCCCCTGTAAATGTAGAGGCTCAGGGGGGGTACAGCCCTAGGAGCATGCTCTGCTCCGACTCCACCCTCCGGCGCCACACCCTAGATGCGTCAACAATAGATTAACATTGCCTAATGACGAGTTTTAAGGGGGAGGAGGGTGAGGATGGTGGAACGTATGGAGGAAAGGTGACCAAGTACGTTCGTAATTATAAGTTACTCACTGTAGTGACTCTTACACTCCCTTTCCTCCATACTGCATGGGCGATTACAACTGAGTGTAGCCCTAGATTGGAGAGGAGACCCTCCTTAAGCAAATAGGTTTCTAAGAACCACCTGTCCAAAAGCTGTGTCTGATCTAGAGCCGGCGTCCAAACAGTAGTGCTCGCAGAAAGCCCAAGGGGTGGCCACCCTGCTTATGACTTGATATGATCTGGCATTTGTAACACGCCTATACACAAGTGTTTCAAGGCGCGACGAGGCAAGGGGGGGGGGGGGGGGGAACAAGGGGAGACAGACAACGATCCTACTAGGCCAGGTGTCATTCAGATCGCGCCAGGGGACATGCCGCTGGAATGCGATAGCCGTCAGCTTGGCTCTGACCGGGTGGCCATGGATGTTGGCCCACAGTGGCTTATGCTGTCCCTAGTAAACTTCTTTGATGGCAGAGACCATCCAACGGCTATGGAGGCCTTTGAGGCCGATACCCCGGTCTAAATCCACCGAAAGTGACCAACAATCCGTCTAACTTGCAGAAGCCCTTGGTCCTATCCAAGTAGAATTTCAGGGCACGCCTGATCTCGAGGCAGTCCTTAGGCTCAGCAAAAAAACAAAGGCAGCGCTTTTCCCTTGTTCAGATGGAATGCAGAAGGCACCTTAGGTAGGAATGCTGGGTGTGTCCACAAGACTACTTTATCCTTGTGAAACATATTACAGGGCTCTGAGGCGACCAGCACCTGAATTTCGCTGACTCTGCAAGCCCAGGTGAGGCCAATCGGCAGGGGTGTCTTAATGGTGGCCAGCCTGATGTCCGCAGAAGACATTGGCTCAAATGGTTTGTGCGCCAGGGCCCCCAAAACTATGTTTAGGGATCACACAGGGTGTGGCCTCTTGATGGGCAGGTAGAGTCTGGCGAGTCCCATCAAATGCATCTTGACAATCGTGTTGGCAGAGAACACCTCTTCCTCTGAGTTTCTGTAGGTCCCAAAGGCCGCCAAGTACGTGCATCAAGTGTTTACCTGTACACCCGAGTGGGCGAGGTGCGCAGAGAAGGAGAGCACATCGTCCAATTAACATGCAAGGGGGTTGATATCCTTGGAGTCTGCCCAGTGGCAGAACCTGGTCCACTTGCTCTTATACTGGGTTCTGGTAGCTTTGCTCCTAGCCCCCTGTATGATCTCTAGATTAGCCTGAGAAAGGTTGAGGTGCCCTAGCGTGATCTGCTCAGGAACCACGCTGTGAGGGCTAGTTTCTGTGGCGCAGGGTGGACAACCCTGCCCCCTCCCACACCCTCTGCTGCACCATTAGATGTGCTGGGCCTGTCGGAAGGTGAATGGCAGGTCTCTCCGAGAGGCTGAGCAGCTCTGAGAGCCATGGCCTGGCTGGCCACCATGGAGCTATTAGAATGATGCGGAGGTGGCAAGACTCCTTGATCTTGCATATCACCCTGTGTATCAACGGTGTGGGTGGGAAGGCGTATGCTGTCTTGCCTTGCCACTGAATCTGAAATACGTAACCCAGGGAGCCGGGGCCCTGACTGTTGGCACTTCCTGTTGGCCCAGGTGGCAAAATGGTCCACCTGGGGGTGTCCCGATCGGCTGAAGATCTCCTGCAGAACCAGGTTGCTCAATTGCCACTCATAATTGTCCACTTCGTCTGCTGTGCCCGTTCACCTACAGGTTGGGTTCCCCCAGAAGGTGGACGGCCGTGAGGTAGATGTTATCCAGGGCCCATTCCCACATGCGGACAGCCAGCCTGCACAGTGGAGGGGACCTGGTACCCCCCGGCTTGTTGAGATAGAACATGCTGGTTGAGTTATCTGTCTGAATGAGGACGACCTTGCACTCCATAACCGGAGGCTCAGAGCGCTAGCCAGATGGCCTTCAGTTCCAGCCAATTGATGTGGTACTCCTGCCAGGTCCAGGTGCCATGGACGCAGTGGTTGTCAAAGGTGGCCCCACCCCCCCATCCCTCGACAGAACAGTACACAGTGATGGTGACCTGTGGGGTAGGTTGCCGGGAAGGCTTACCCGTACGCAGGTTGCAGTCCCTGGACCACCATGTGAGGTCTGGGTCAAGAAAAGGAGGAATGTTATCATCTCCACCTGAGTCCCGCTCCTGGTTCCATGATGCTGGGAAGTGTAGGTGTATCTTCTCATCCTGAGTCTCATGTGGGGGCCAGCCAGTAGGACCGCTGGCATGAGACCCAGTAGGTGTTGGTACCACCAGGCCGAGGTCACTTCTCAGCTGAGGAAGTGTGCAGTGACCCTCTTGATGGCCGCAATCTTGTCCAGAAAAAACACGAGCACGTGTCGCAGATGAGCCCCAAGAAGGTCAGACTCTGCGTGGGCTGCAGCTGCAACTTCTTGAGGTTGAGCAAAAAGCCCAGATCGTGTCGTGTGATCATAAGAGCGTGCGTAGCACATTGCACTGCTTCCGGAGATGAAGCCCTAACAAGCCAGTTATTGAGGTACGGGTATATGTGGTGGCCCTGAAGAGGGCCACCACTGTATTCATCAGCCTGGTAAAGACCCTGGGGGACGAGGTGAGGCTGAAGGGAAGCACCTTGTATTGGTAACGGTAGCCCAAGATCCTGAATCGTAGAAAAGAACGATGAGGCTGCCAAATCGGGACATATAAGTACGCGTCCTTCAGGTCTAGGGAGCACATCCAGTCTCCCCTGCACAATGTCTGCGCTATTAAAGCTGGCGTAACCATCTTGTTTATTTGTAGAGGTAGGGAGAGGTTGAGGGTGGAAAGGGCCAGCACAACTCTTAGGCCCATCCAGTTCTTTTTCTGAATGGCAAAAATCCGGGAGTAAAAGCCCAAGCCTCGCTGGGAGGCTGGGACCTCCTCCACTGCCTGGCTCTCGCCTAGCGACCAGATCTTTGCCAGAAGAGTTGCTGTCCCAATCTGTGGGAGTGGAGGGGAAGAGGGAGGAGAGGCTGGGATGTGTAGGCGGTACACCATGGATACTACAGAGGATTCATGGGTCCGCGAAATTCTGGCACCAGAAGTGTGCACTGAGAGCAAGCCTGCCCCCCACTGGAGACACGTGAACCCTGAGGGGTGTGTCATGCCTTTGTTCGCTCTGAGGCTGTTGCAGAGGAGGGAGACTGGAAAAAGCCCTTACTCCCGCCCCCTTTTTGTTGCTTGTGCCAATGTTGGGTCAGCAAGCGGGCCGGTTGCCTGGACCTCCGCTCTTGGAAGCCGCGGAACCCTCCATATGTATGCCCCTTGTCCAAGCGCTGTTGTGACTGGGTGTACATTTTGGGCGTGGTCTTTGTAAGGACTTCGCCGTTTGTGAGCCATTTTTCTTTTTACCCAGCTCCTCGTCCCTAGAGGAGTGGAAGAGGTCACCCCCTTCGAACGGCAGGTCTGAGATGCGTTCCTGGCCATCCAGGTTGAATTTCGTAGCACGGAGCTAGGCCGTTCTTCTCATGTCTGTGGCAATGCAGATGGCCCGACCAGAGGTGTCAATGTGGGCCACGGTGGACTCCATGTTGTCTTGTGCCACCCTCTTGACCTCTGCCAGTCCTACCTTGAATCGTAATTGACTCTGCGGCGGAAGCTCTGGGAGGAAATCCGCAATTTCCCACCAGAATCTCTGGTTAACTGCTGCCAGCATGGCATACGCGTTGACTTGACGAAGATGCAGGGATGCGTTGGAAGGAACAAGTTACTTACCTGCTCATGAATATTCACCGTCAGGCTCGGAATCCTCGGTACAGAAAAAAATCAGTATCAGTTTCGTTTTTGATCTGTCTTTCCTACTAGTAACCCATCACTGATCTCTGGGTCATACTGCCCACAGCCAATGACTGCCCTCTCCCTAAGCCCCGCCTTCGGCAGCCATTCTCAGATTTGGTAGCACGTAAAGTGGCAGTATGACCAAGTGAAAAACCACAGAGGGGTAGGCGGGAGGGTTCGCATGTGAATCCATGCCAGACCCATGCTTGAGAACAACAGTTACAGGTAAGTAACGTGTTCCTTCTCCAGCATGGGGTCTGGCATGGATTCACATGCTCATGAATATAAGATTACATAGCAGTACACACGTGCACAACCACGGGAGGTGGCAAAAGGCTCAACATTAAGCAATACCTAAACTCAACATTAAGCAACTATTACCTCCTCACCAGGCCCTTCAGGCGAACAGGTTGCGCAGCACTGCTTGGCCGACCCTGGAGTCCTCCCTGGAAACCCGATCGATGCAGAAGAATTTCGTGAATGTGTGCGTCGACCTCCACTTAGCAGCCCTGCAGATGTCCAGCAGGGGCACACCAGACAAGAACACGTGGTAGCAGCGATCGCTCTGGTCGAATGGGCTCTGACGGCCGGGCAGCGTTCGTTTTGCCAACCGGTGACAGTGCATGATACAGCCGGAGATCCATCTGGAAATGGAAGCCTTTGAGAGAGCCTTCCCTTGATTCACAGGTCCAAAGTTCACAAAAAGCTGTGACGTCGTCCGAAAACTCTTAGTGCGGTCCACGTAGAACTTCAGCGCTCTAGCTACATCCAGCGAGTGCAAAGTCCTCTCGGCCGGCGACAAAGGCGACGGGAAGAAAACTGGTAACACCTAGGGCTCATTGAGGTGGAAGTCCGACGGCACCTTGGGCATGAAGGAGGGATGCGTCCTGAGCACCACCCTCGTGTCGTGAAAAGTCAAGTATGGAGGCTTGCAAGATAGGGCCTGAATCTCTCCCACGCGCCGTGCGGAGGTGATGGCCACAAGAAAAGCTGTTTTCCACGATAGGAACTTTAAACGGTGCCGTATGCATAGGCTCGAAAGGGGCCCCCCCATGAGCCTAGTCAGCACCACGTTGAGCTCCTACGCCGGGGCTGGGGCCTTCACCGGCGGGAACGAGCTGAATAGTCCCTTCATAAATTCCTTCACCAGGCGATGAGACCACAAAGACACCCGTCCTGGTGTATCTGGAGATGGCAGCCAGATGTATCTTGGAGGCGTGGGCTTGGCCAACGACAGTAGGTACGGCAGTACTTGAGGGGCCGTAATCCGTAGAGGGTTAATCTTCTGTGCCCGGCACCAGACAGAGAACCTCTTCCATTTGTGTGCGTAAGAGTTGAGGACGCCTTGGCCTTTGCAAAAACCTCTCTGCAGTCGGCCGGTATATCGTATCCTCCAAACTCTAGTGCTGCAGGAGCCAGGCCTGCAAGTTCAGCGACTTCTGGTCGTGATGACGAATGGCGCCTCCTTCTCTGGAGAGAAGATCCGCGTTCACAGGCAGTTTTGACTGGTGGGGACGCCAATAAGTCCGGGAACCAGATCTGTCTCGGCCACGCCGGTGCAACGAGGATCATCCTGCACCGGGACCTCTTGACCTGGTTGACAAGCCGAAGTAGCAGTGGCAACGGCGGGAAAGCATAGAGGAACAGGTTGTCCCAGGGGAACGAGAAAGTTTCGCCCATGCTCCTCGGTTGGGGAACCTACTGGCGACCCTCTGGCACTTGTTTGTCGCCGTCGCGAAGAGATGGACCTGGGGTCTGCCCCACAGCCTGAAGAGTCGATCCACTTGATCCTGGCGTAGCTCCCACTCGTGGCACGAGCGCAGTTCCCTGCTGAGTGAGTCGGCGCTGGTGTTCTTTATCCCTGCCCGATGAAAAGGTACCAGAAACATCCCCTGGTCGACGCCCCAGTGCCACAGATCCTGGGCTTCCTTTGACAGGGCTGGGGATCTGGTTCCACCCGCTTCCAGATGTAGAACATCGTGGTGGTGTTGTCGGTGAAGATCCTCACCACCTTGCCCTTGAGGGACGGAAGAAAGGACCCTAGGGCCCAAAACACTGCGCAGAGCTCCAGAATGTTGATATGAAGCTGTTTTTCCTCCGGGAGCCAAAGGCCTCTCGCATGGCGATCTCCGGTATGCGCTCCCCACCCTTCCAGGGAGGCATCCGTCGTCACCGTTACCTGGTGAGCTGGGGTCTGAAAGTCTGCACCCGCCGTCAGATGAGTGCGGGTGCCCCACCACCGGATCGCTCGTCGGAAGGTCTCGTTGAGCGGTATCCTGTCCTCGAAGCTGCCAGTCGCCTGGATCCAGCGTGCGTCGAGGAACTCTTGCAGTGGACGCATTCGAAGTCTGCACAGGCGTACCAGATGCAGGAGGACATCATCCCGAGAAGGGATTTGATGGATCTTACCCTGGCTACGTCTGTGGCTAGCAGGCGTTGCACCTTGCCCAGGATGGCTTTCATCCTTTCGTCGGATGGCGAGGCCAGCCGTGCCACTGTGTCAAGCTTGGCTCCCAGAAACAGGGCGACCTGCGAAGGGACCAGGTGGGATTTGGGGAAGTTGATGGAGAACCCCAGGTCCGTGAGTAGCTGGATGGTCTTCACTGTGTGTTCGACGGCGAGCTCCCTTGTCCTTGCTCCGATGAGCCAGTCGTCCAGGTAGGGATAGACGTGGATCCCTTGTAGGCATAGCCACGTCGCCACCGGTGCTAGGCACTTGGTGAATACCCTGGGGGCCGACTTTAATCCGAACGGGAGGGCCTTGAACTGGTAGTGCCGTCCTTGGACCACGAACCTGAGGAACTTCCGGTGTCCTTTTAGAATGGGGATGTGGAAGTAGGCATCCTCCAAGTCCAACGACGACAGGAAATCATCCTCCTCCAGCTGTCCCAGCACATGCTGGAGGGTGACCATCCGGAACTTCTGAGCCTTGATGTACTTGTTCAGTCGCCGCAGGTCCAGGATAGGATGCCAACCTCCTGTCTTCTTTACGAGAAAGTATCTTGAGTAGTAGTCTCTTTGGGACGAGCTCGATGGCACCTTTCTTGAGCATCGCCCTTACCTCCAGCAGCAGCTGGGGTATGTGGCTTCCCTTCCTGGCCACGGGTGGCACGCGAGGGCACTTCTTTAGAAACTCAAGGGCGTGCCCCTGGGCCAGGGTTTCCAGCACCCAACGGTCAGTGGAGATTAACTCCCACACGCTGACGAACTTCACCAGCCGGCCTCCCACCGGGGTGCATCGGTGGGGGCCCAACGCCACAGTCGGTTCAGTCCTGTTTCGAGGCCGCCTTGCTGCCTTGACCTCCCTGGTGACGACGGCGGGAACCTCCAGACTTGCCCCGTCCTCTATAGGCCTCCTGCGACGAAGAACGGGCCGCTTGACGGTAGGTAGAGGAGCCGCTGCCAGAACCTTTGGAGGCCCCTTGCTTGCCTCCGATGTTCCGAAAGGACGGCCGTCGTTGCTGGAGAACTCCCAGGGGCTGGGCTGTCTCCGTTTTGATGGCTTGCAGGGACTCATCGACTGTCTTCCCAAACAGGTTGTTCCTGTCGAAGGACATGTCCAACACCTTGGCTTGTACGTCCTGGCGGAAATCCGTCGCCTTAAGCCATCCAAGCCGTCTGAGGCAAACACTGTTGCCCAACTGGTGGAAACCGGTGTCAGCGATGTCCGTTGCCACCGTTATGGCGTGGTGCGACGCCACCTCGCCTTCTTGCAAGATTTCCAGGGCTTCTGCCCTCTTGTCGTCCGGCAGGAAGTCCAACAAGGGAGCAATTTTATACCAAAGTTCCCTGTCGTAACAGGCAACGATAGCCAGGGCATTGGCCGCCTTAATCGTCGTCGCCGCCGACGTGATGGCTCGTCGTCCCATTGCGTCAAGCTTCTTTCCCTTGTCTTCCGGCGGTGAGATCCATGTCCCCCCACACACCCCCCCGCCTTCTTCCTGGCCGCCGCCGAGATGACTGAATCCGGGGGTCGGCTGCGCTCCAAGGCATGGAGGCGCCGCATCAGGGAACCGGTACTTCTTTTCGTATCAGTCCCTTTTTACTGGCGTCGTGGACGGGTTCTTGAGGAGGGAGAGCCCCTCGTCCCAGATGTCATCCAGTAGAGGTACCGAGAGGACCGTCTTCCTCTTGGTCTCTCGACGTTGATAGAGGAACCCCTCCTTTTCTTCGGGGGCAGAGCTGGAAAAGCTCGGATGGCCTGGAGATCATCGCATGGAAGGATCCAATCTCATCGGGCGGGGGAGTCCAAGGAGGGACGGACGATGGGAGGTCCACCCCGTCGTCGCCGCCCTTGTACTCCGTGCCCGTGTCAACCCCATCGGACTGTGGACAGGGAGGAGGGTTGAGCAGGCCTCGAGGACTGGAAGGGTGTAGGAGGATGTGTTCTTCTCCTCTTGGGACGTGGACTTCCTGACGGGCCTGCCCCTGGCTCCTCCGTCAGGCCTGGCTCTGGCTCCTCCGTCGGGGGTAAAGGCAATCTAGTCCTTATTTCAGAGCATAAGGATTGAATTGCCATCTAAATGGCAGCCGAGTTGTCCTGCGGCACTGGCTGCGATGGGCGGGGTTGGTCTGGGGTCCCGTCGGTGCCACCGTCGCCCCCCTCGATGGGCTGGTCCTCCTCCATGCCCGCGTCGTGGCTCTCAGGGACTTCGACAAGTTCCTCCTCGGAGGCTGTGTCTGAATCCACAATGGCCACTGCCCCCCCCCCCCTTCTTTCTCCGCCGGGGGCTTCGTGGGGGTTCTTTCGGTGGGCTTGAGGCTTGAAAGATGCCTTCCTCCGAGGTGGCAAGGAGACTCTGGGCCCTGAGGCCGCTACCACAGGTGTAACCTCCGCAGGCTGCGCCAGGGTTGCCGCGACCTTCTCGATAGAGGCCTTGGCTGGGTGAATCAAGGCCTTAGTCACCGACTGCGTGCTTGTGGCCTTCACCTTGGGGGAGGGATCCCCTGCTTCTCTCCCCATCAGCCGAAATCTTCGAGCTCGACCGGGGCCTCTCCAGAAGCTTGGCCGGGTTCTCGGATTTCTTCTTACCCGAGCCAGAGCGTTGGCTCGTGGTCGATGGTGCAGGGGAGGATGCGCCCTACCTGGCAGCCAAGTAACACGACCGTTCGGCACTCCCGGTGCCCGTGGAATCGCAGT
This sequence comes from Ambystoma mexicanum, assembly GCF_040938575.1. Lineage (NCBI taxonomy): Eukaryota > Metazoa > Chordata > Amphibia > Caudata > Ambystomatidae > Ambystoma > Ambystoma mexicanum. Next base: position 1,497,394,635 of record NC_090935.1, read on the forward strand.
GCTTAGCCTTCTGTTGGGCCCCCGTCGCCGGGGCGCCCTCACAGGACTTAGAAGACCGCTCGGATTTCTTTTTCTTCTCACCTGACGGGCTCTTTCCCTCCAGCCAGTTGGCGAGACGAAGATGGCGGTCCCTCATAGTCCGATCTGACATTTTCCCGCAAAATGCACAGTCCTCCTCCACGTGAGTTTTGTCCTTGTGAAGACAGTAGAGGCATAAGGAATGCTCGTCTTCCTTGAACACGTTCTGCAGCTGGCATCCAGGGCAGGTCCTGAACAGCTTCCCAGGGTGTCAAGCTCACTTTCTCCTGGGCCATGTCCAGGGTAGGCCTCAAACTTCTGGAATCCTCCAAAAGCGTTGTTCGACGAAATCTTCACCCTTGAGGGGGTGTAAAAACATCTGAAACGGGTCCCCGTTAATCGGATGTAAAGACAGCGGAGCTTGAGGCTCAATTTAACCGAAAAATGAGAAATTCTCTTTGAAAAAGCGCGAAAACGCAGCAAAAGCTCGAGAGCTATAGCACGAGGACTCCCAACACTTGAACGTGCAGTAAAAATCTGAGGATGGCTGCCGGAGGTGGGGCTTAGGGAGAGGGAAGTCATTGGCTGTGGGCAGTATGACCCAGAGATCAGTGATTGGTTACTACTAGGAAAGACAGATCAGAAACGAAATTGATACTGATTTTTTCTGTACCGAGGATTCCCAGCCGGACGACGGGGAATATTCATGAGCATGTGAATCCATGCCAGACCCCATGCTGGAGAATACAGTTTCTTCACGTACGCCTCCAAGATCTTCTCCTTGCCTAGCAGTGCCGCAGACGAGGAGTCCCGAGGATGACCGAGGCTTGGAGTATAGTGATGCTGCAGCGATCACAGGAGTGCGGCTGAGGGTGGGCCGATAGCAAGAGTGTATCCCCCTCCATCTGCCTGTACTTGGCGTCCAGACATCAATTGACCGGCTGGACCGAGTGGTGCTTGAGGCAGCCCTTTTTGGACTAGTCGACGAAGTCCTTCTGCATCAGGATCCCAGTTCTCGCTGTGGGATGTAGCGTGAGGAACTGGGTGAGGATCCCTCTGATGGTTGCTCGACCTCAGGTTGAGGAAAGCCCAAATACTCTGCCAGCCCTGCAAGACGTTCATGGAAGGCTTAGGCTGACAACTGTGTCAGGGTCCTCCTCATCTGTGTCCACCTGGGAGTCTGGTTGGTCCGGCACCGGTGGAGGTTTGCTGGGAGCCAAGAGCTGAGGTGTGGAGACACGAGCCAGAGGCTGGTACGGAACCACCTGCACTATCGGTTGGGGGGCCGGAGCAGGCTGCACAGGGGCCAGGGGCGCTTGCACTGGGGCCCGGCGGCGCCGGAGCCGGAGCCATTGGCGGGAGCACGTCCCCGAGGATGACTCCCATCCGAGGAGATTTCACGAGCCCGAGGAACTTTTATAAGAATCTGTCTTAACAGGCTGGAGGGGTGGTAGGTGATATTGACGGGGATCCACTGATCCCTCAGCCTGCCGGCCGGTATCTGCCTCAGTACTCGTGCTGGTATGAGAACCTGAGAGGTTCCTGCCACGCAGGCGAGTCCTTGGAAAGGAGTCTCAAATGCAGGGTGCACTGAAGGAGAAATAAAAAAAAAAAGAAAAAAAAAGGAGTGGCCCTGCCTTGGGCATGGATCGATGAAGTCCTTCAAGTCCTCTGGAGGCAATCTCTGGAAGAGGTCTCTCCACCTGGCTAGTCTGTTCTTCAGAGACCTCAAGGAAAGCACATCACACAGTACAAGCTTGCCAGCTGTGGTCTGGGCCAAGGCAACGTAGGCAGAGGGCATGGGGGTCTGAAGTTGGAAAGAGCCTGTTGCAGGATGGACACCTGCTGAACCCTGTAGAAGTCGCATGCGCCGGGGAGGAGCGTGATGTCTGAGGACGGAGTACATGAATGATAAAAAGACAGAAGAAGAATTATCCGCACGTGGAATTACATTGCCGAAGCCAAACCCAGGAGTGCTGGTGAATTTGTCTCGTTCCCGTCAATGTGGAAAAGGGAACGGAGATGTGGGCACCAGAGGGCAGAGTCAGGGCAGCACATGCTCCCAGTGCCACTAAATTTAAAGGGGAAGAAGGTTTTTTCTGGTGAAAAAAGTTCCGTCTCCCAACCCTAGGAAGTGACACTCATGCAGTATGGAGGAAAGGGGACGGGACGTACAAGTAAATACAGAGTAAACATAAAAAGTTATCACTACTTATTGCAGTGACCCTTTTACTGGAGTCCAGGTGCCATTCTGTGAGTGGGGAGTATTCCAGAGGAGGGACCTTGGTCACTTGCTGGTCCAGGCTCAGGCCCTGAGATGGGCAGGAGTGGTCCCCAGCAGGTACCCTGTCAGTTTTAAGACATGGTGGGACGCATCAGCCTTAGTAGGCAGTGCCTGTGGTGCAGGCAGCAGCGCCGAGGCCTAAGCCATCTGAACCTTGACCAAAATGTCCCACATCTTCAGACGGAGGTTCTTTCATTCCTCTGGCATGTAGATTTGGTGGGATAAGGTACCTGCTCCGGCTGCTCAGGAGAATCCCTGAAGTGGTGGCTTTTTAAAAAAAAATAATATATATTTTTTTTAAAGAGTAAACCCATTCTGAGGTCTCACTCAGGGAGCAAGACCTCTTCTGATGCTGCTTCTTTTCCTTGCATGGAGCAGCCTGTTCTTCGGAGCGCCAATCCGTGCCGTGCAACCTCAAACAAGACCACTGAGTCTCACCTTCTGGACAAATGAGAATTTCGCTACCCGCTCCTGGAGGACCTTCAGGTGCATGGAATGGCACGACCCAAAATCCTGTGTGTAGTGGTCCTCACGCAAGCAATTTACACAAATACTGTATTTCTTATATAGTGCTACACACCCATAGGTCTCAGAGTACTGAAATAACAGAAGGCATTATACCACAGAGTGGTACTCAATTTATTGACCTCGGAAGGATGAAAGGCTGAGTTCACCCTTCTGGGATTTGAGCTTGTCACAGCAGGCTGCACATATATATAGGGGGAAAGTGCTTCATTAACTGTGCTATCTGTCCAGTGCCGATGCGAGACAACATCTGCCAGCCACAGTCCACACACAACTTGAAGACTGAGGCCTTAGATGTAGCAGGCATGGCATAGAGAATTTAAAGTAAGCTTGGCAAGCGTGTTCCCAATTAGAGAGCAGTGCATGGGAAAAGGAAACTGAAGTCAGAGCTGCTATATATACTGGCCCCATCATATCCAGAGCGGGGCGCGTAGATGCATCAGGCAGTGCCATCGCAGAGCCACGCCCCTGGCGGTGGAACGTTTTCCGGAGAACAGCTGCGCTTGGATACGGACATCCAAGATTAGGAATCCGTGGAAGGAAAGAACCCATTAGCACTGTGGCATAGGTGGTGATTCTTCAGAAGTATTACCCCTGGAACCAGAGTGACATTTGTTCTTTCTGGAGTCGGTGATAGAGCAACACTGATGGGTCGCTCAGTGAGCAGGACCTCTTTCGGTACTGCGGCTACTTTTTCTCCTTTCAGTCTCTATCACAAGGGTGCAGGGTCTCCTTCCATCTCAGTAACACAAGCCTTCTTAAAAGAAGGCTTCAAAGCCAGAGAGAATGATGGAGTGTGCTTTCTGCCCTTGTGGAGGAAAGTGTTTTGCACCACACTCTTGGAAGACCTTAAGGTGCATGGAATGGCACAAATCGAAGTCCTCTTCATCAAGGACTTTAATCCCGCGTGCATCATGGTTGGGGTGCATAATGAATGACAGCTTAAAGAAAAAAAAGAAAGTGCCATTCCTGAACAGTACAGAGTGCTCACATTTTTTTTTTTTTTAAAAAAAGGACATTAGTTAATGGGGCACTCCTGGCTCCATATATCTTTGTGATGTCACATCTGACATCTTGGGTGGCCAACGGCAACAGGCTAAGTGGCATGGCATTATCTGGTGGCTGAAAAAGTTCCCAACGATAGCTGGTACAGGGAAGATCCATATATAAGATGAACTGTGGGAAGAAGAAATCAATTGGAATGCATCGATACGGTAACAGGCCCCCGCTTTTCCTCATATGATGTGGCATTTACTTATGCAGCTAATGTGAATGTGGTAATCGCAGTTATTAATTTTAGGAGTTGATGTTGCAAGGAGCCTTAGGCTTGATGGGCTTGTGGACCAGCACAATATATTCAGGTCCCATGCAGGTTAGGGTAAATAAACCAGAAGGAATAAGCAAACTGTTAGACCACTGGATTCTCCAAGGTGTAAGTACACAATGTGTGTTTGCACCAATGGCAGCAGAATCTGACTTGCACGACTGCCCTGAATGCTTGTTGAGGCAAGATGGGATGTTAATGACTGAAATCTGGTTACATTCAAACGCCAAAGACCAGTGCAGACTAAGCCTTTTGCACCATGTACACTTTTTATCCACTTCAGTAACTCAACATGGTCTTCTACAGGCCCAGATATTCACAAACAGACTTAGACAACACCCCTTAACTAAGCTATTGAGAGCATGGGTCCAGAAATCCACACTTCCACTCACATCTGCTGGGAAACCTATGGTGTAAGCAGTAAGGGCCATGATGCTATAACATGTGAAGCAGGTGAGAGAAACCAATATTTTTCAGTCAGTTAAAGGTTACTTGTCAAGTGGCCAACATGCTGTACTGGTCATAAACTTAACATTGTGGATGAGGGCCAACCACGTAGCCTGGAAAAGGATCTCAAATTTTGTTATGTCGCACACATCGCCGAAGTGGAGAGAACAAGATAAATAAAATAGATACAAAATACAATTTTTAAAAGATGGATTTTACTACATGTTTGTGGCTCTCCCCCTTGTGTAGTGAATGTGTTCCTCTGCTCAGGCCGTTGATTCTGCAGTGGCCACCATACAGGTGTATTATTCGGTTGTAAGGACATTGGAAGATCATCCTATTCCACCGTTCTATTGCTGGAACCAATAGAGCTCAGGTTGTAGTGTCACAATAACAATAAATACTCTTTCCCTGAAGGAATATATCAAGCTGAAGATTTCTTGAACTTTATTATGTTTATACGAGAGGACCTGTCCTCTTAGAATCATAGGTATTCCACTCAAAGCAGACTTAGGGCAGAATCCGGCAGCACTCTGTGGAGTGCGTTTCTGGAGATCTCAGGCTTGGAGGAAGAGAAAACCTGCCATAAGGTGAGATCGCACAGTCTACCTCCCAAGGTTGCCAAGCACTTCTTTGATTAGTACCTGCTGGGATTGAGGACCACAGACTTGATCCCAAAGCTCTGCATACTGCCATTTGGGCATTTGCAAATTTAACCAGGTGAGCTGCACTTAATGGACAGAGAATGGCATATGCCCAACTCTCAAACAGATGGCGGAGGTAAAACCTCTCACCGCAAAGTGGGAGTACACCGGCCTCATCTCTGCCAAAGTCCTTGACTGTATAAAATACAACACAATTAAGGTCTCCACAGGGGAGTCCAAGTAGACTTTATGGTTGCATCAATGAGCCCAACAGTTGCTGAAACATTCCCCCAAAAGAGATTTGAGCAAGGCAACCTCTTGTTCTTGGGGCAATTCTAAATCAATACTTTAGGAAGAAAAGGCCACCCATCACCTTGGTGACAACAGAGATCTGTGCGGAGCCTGAATGAAAGCACCTTCTACTCTAAATGTTGGTCTACTGCAGGAACCTTTTATGACAGCTTTGTGCAGCGTGCCATGTGTGTGATTTGAAGATAGGAGTCTTTCATATGTACATCTTCCAAATATTTCCATTGCTTGCTCTGGTGACACTTGCTGATGGATTAGCATAGTACCACAGTGTGGTGGAGGAAAGTCTGTACATGAACGCAAAGATCATAAAGAACAAGGGATCTTGAATGATGTTCTATGAGATACAAATTCTCCTTCCCATTTGACAGGGTGATTGTATTACCCAACCACAAGGGAGGAGACAATCCCTTTCTTACAACAAGGCCACAGCCTGTGAATGTCTTTAAACGTACATTTCTGTTTGCCTGTCGCAAGAGCTTTGTTGCCTCTGACATTGAACCTAAAAGACCCAAATAGCTATTCGACAGACAGGGCAGATAAGGACTCAGCTCAGATATAGGAGTTTGACAAAGTTTATGACTGGGGGGTTTATGGTATTGGCACATGTGTCACATTTGCCCGAATGCTCCCGTCTTAACCCCAAAGACCTCTTTTCTATCAAAAGACCCAACTCTGATGCTTCATGAAGAGATATGTGAACCTAAGACATGTTTGACGCCACCCTATCCCTCTATAGCACATTTCCACATAGTTAAGGACACCTGTTGAGAAATATTGATATCCGCTTCCACTCACTGGTATGTGGTACAAATTCCTGCCCCATCAGGTGACTGGTGCAAATGCAGAGGTATTCTAGCCAACACTATGAATGTCACTAATGTGGTCCATCTAACTTTTCCCTGCCCAGCGAAGAGACAGTGGGTGTACTGGAATCTTTACTTTTCAGCAGTCCATGGTGACAGCAGCTGGAACAGGAACATATCACCTTTCACTTGGTTTCTAATTTTGTGTTTGTGAGCAGAGGGGGCATTCTTCCACAGCACATCTCAACTAAACATGGAACATAACTGCCTTCACTTAGGAGAGCAGCTCAGGAGCTTGATGTCTGACCTCGATTAGGTTTCAGAAACAGCCACATGATTATTATGGCCTCTGGAACGGGGGCCTTTGGCCATGGACAGGCCTTCACCACGTTTGTCCTCCAGCTTGCCCAGATTCACTTTAAGGTTAGTGTCCAGACACATCTTGTAGATGTGTTGCTGGAAAAGTTGGCCAGGTCTCCCTCTGGAACAAGAGACGATGGGGACACTGCTAGGCACGAGCTGGATACTATCAATACTGGTGGTGTTCAATCAACCTACTTCATAAAATAAGCTATCAACCGACATGTAGTAAAGACCTTCATCAGGCCTACTGTAGCAATAGCCTTGCATGGCCTGGGTTTAATTAAAAAAAAAGGGGTGGAGTGGGTGAGGGGTGATGGCAAGCTGAGTTACCAGTGCAGCCCTTTGTGGGTCCTGAGAGTCAAGGAAGAGGAATTGCTCAACGTGGCCATAGCATCATTTCTCATTTGAACCATTTGTTGAGTTATAATAGGTTATTAAAAAAGAGCCTGTGGACCAAGGGAAGAATCTGCCCAACGAAGAAAGTCCACAATAAAAGAAATAAAGTGGGTATTGAAAAACTGGCAGCTCTGAAAGAAATCATATCAGTACTTCAGAGAGCATTGAAAGACATGTTAGCTCTTTTGTCCAAAAAGAGGACAGGGGTGCACACAGAGGGAGCTGTGCCTGTGTATAACCTATTTTTCACTTCACAAGAAACCCTCAATTTTTGGAAAGAAAGTTATAGATATCCAAGGACGGGCGACGTTACATACTGGTAACGCAAGTACAATTATTTTCTGTCTAACTGGATACATCAATCTCTCTCAGTAAAAAGTAAAACCAATCCATACCAAATGTGATCAAGCAGCAGCAATAAGAACAGCACAACACAAGGAGATACAATTGCAAAATGGCCATTTATTGCCTACAAGGGTTTTGAAGGATAGAGCGGGGAGGGAAGTACACAGGTGCATGGAAACAAGCAGATACCATTTAGCCCTATACATGTGTGCGCAGCACCCAATCTCCTTAACGTTAACGTATTTTTCATCCGATAGGAGATGAGATTCTGCAGCACCTCCCTTTTGAGCTGCCATGTTGAAAAGGCGAGTCTTCTACTTCGTACAGTTACAGTCCTGGTTAATTCACATTATGACTTTTGGTCTCTTGCGCACACAAACATGTAACATACAGTGCGCAAAATACCTCAGTTGAGATGTACAGTCGAGAGTTTCCACCTTGCTGCAACATACACAACAAATAAAAACAGCTGGTGATTTGATCAAGTTGGAAATCTCCCGTTAGTACATTTTCATTGTATCTCCATGTATGACATGAAGTGTTCCACAAACTAAAAAGACAGTCAAATTTTCTCAATAAGTTATACTGAACAGGCTAACAAGTTACAATGACATGGCACTTAAAACTATTTAGAAAAAAAAACAAATCTGTAATGGTATCAAAATTACTACGGCATGATTTACATTTTTCAAATTCTTGACCTCAACATTGTTTGAACAAGAATATCTGTATAGCTGCCACCGCGAAATGACACTGAAAAGGCCCAGCAGAATATAAACACATCCCTCGCATGCTGAACTCAGCTGTGCTTAATTTTCCAAAGAGTTTAGAACACTGGAAATGCTGAAAAGTTGTAATGCTGGAACAACCACTGCCAAAGTATGGCACACATTTGCAAGGAAACACGCCTGGTCTTACCAGCCTAACAGGACTAGAGATAAAAGTTTAGCAAGACATGGTGTTCAAAACTGCACAATAACCCAGCGGGTGCTTTGACATTTTTTTTCATGTTCAATATTGCCATTCATTGCTACCACCATTTCTGACCCCGATATACAGTAAACACTTTAGTTGAACATTTACATTAGCTCAAAAGCAGTTTATAGTAGCTTACATATTGACCATCCTTCCTACAAGCAAACCTGAAATACCTTATGCATATCTGAAATGAAGGCTTGGGGAGCAACCATAGGGCTCAATTTTCAAGTAGGTTTTCATTTTAAGTAGACATCGACTGAACGAGTGTCATCTGAGGCAGCTGGGCCACAGCAATAAAGGCTATGGAGTAATCCTGGTTAATAGTACCTTTTATCTTATCCGCCACCACATCCGGCTAGCTGTCCTAAATTTTGGGATGGAGAGTTGAAAAAACCATAGTAGAAGATAAGGTTGCTCTGCAGTCCATCAGTTCATATGCTGGTAAAATTAAGGCAAGAAAGCAGCAACCCACAATTCACCTGCCGCCTTCACTCACACACACACACACACACACACACACACACACACCCCCCAACATATGCAGATCATAAACAAATATGGATCAGATTTAAAGGATATATGTGCTCATGACCACACATTTGGGCACAACCGATTTTAAACAACCACATATACATTTAACCATAATACATTTAATACCTTCTAATGTTGGCTTCGAATACAAACGGACAAGGCATTCACTGTTGAGAATCTACACAAAAACAATTTTAATGCTCAGAATTCATAACACATTTCAAGTGCAACTCTAGACACAAGGCAATGTAAATTACACATACAATCCAGTGAGTGGTCCCCCCGCTGGCAAATTATCAAAGAAAAGCCAAAGCCCTGCACACACGCTCCTGTGGTTAATTCCAGGAAGCACCACTGGCCAAACGGCATTCAGATTTTGTTGCAGATATGAAGGGCTTACTTTTTTTGGTCAGATTTTGTAAACTTTAGCAGTACTTTTAGATTTGCACTAGGCCGAATTCAAGAGTCAGCCTTCTGTTTACCGGACTGGGATTATTTTCATATGGAAAAAGATTTGAGCATTGCAATACAGCATCTAGAACGTCAATGATGGGAAATATTTATCTGTATGTGGTGCTAGAGCTGAAAATTGAGAGTTCTACCATCTTTCCAATTGAAGACTGAAGAAAGTTGGAAGGTCAGAAACCTGCAAGGTTAACAGAAATGGAACAGTTCTGTCAGGCAGCAGGAGAATGTGTCCCTCACTGGAGTTTTCATTTAAAGCCAAGCAACCTTACAGGTTAACTGTCGTAAACACAGTTGAAAACAACTTGCATTGCTCTGGTCGCTAAAGTTGTTAGATGTGCAACTTGACTAAGACCGAACATCTGCCACATGGTTTGCAACAACCCAGAAATTCCTGCTTTGAGCTAAATCAGCAGTACGTTAAGGTGGTATGAAAATGGACTCAATTTTAAAATCAGCTGCCCAAGACCGTTTATGGTAGACTTGAAGTCCCATTCGCGTACAAATGAACAAACATAATTCTACACTATAAATTCCAAAGTGAGAAAAAGGTTAAAAGAACAGCTGGAGTGACTTGCCAGTAAATAGACATCACACTAGTATGCAACAGAAAGACCAGATGGGAAGGTTAAACTGTGGGAGGAATTAATTGCCATGTCTGCTGTTAGGGAATAAAATCCGTCAAGTAAATCAAAGTGCATGCACCAGTCAAAGCAGCAATGTATGCTGACTTATTACACAGGTTTGGGGACGAAATACGAAAAAAATATCCAGATGCAAGTAACAGAAAGATCAAATCTTGCAAAAAAACGTTGCCTATAAGGTTATTAGGTCGCATACCAAGTCAGCGATTATATATTAGGACACTATTTTCCATTTGTGAGTTCAGGGAAAGAACTAAAAAAAAAAAAAAAAAAAAAAAAATTATATATATATATATCTACCGACCCCCAGCCAAGCATTGATGCAGCAGGGGACCGGTGCATGCAACACAATATATGTACGGTAGTTTGGCACAATTATGTCATAAAAGTTTGAGATGGTTCCAGCAAGTCTACAAAAGCCTGTTACACAGGACATTGTCGAGAGCATGGACAAGTCATCCACACAAGTAAAGTACAAAAGAAGATTTTAAATGTTGAAAGTCAAGAGAGGCTTCGGCAACAATGGTGCCATTTAACCCAGTTGGCCAATGTACTCACTTGCTAGTACAAGTCATTTTCTGTGAAAAAAGCAAACTAATGTGATCTAAAGTAATAATTAACTAGAGAGCCCAAAAGCCCAATACTCACTTGTTGATATACACCGCAAAATAAAGACAATTGGACTTCAAGGTACTTCATCAAAACAGTGGCTCATATCGTTACACCTATGTAAACCTCAACATGCCAAAATCAGATCAGCTGAACTCAGTAGTAATGTAAGGGTCACATCAAATTGATTTTGGTCATCGGTTCTAGGCAGTGAAACCTTAAACGCAGGTTGGAAGGAAAAAAAAAAACAACTGAACACTACCATCTCTTCTATCGGAGTGGTGGCATTTCTAGCCTTTTTTTTAAAAAAATGAAACCAATGCCCCGATCAGGTGACCGCAAATCAGCTCCAAGAACAAATATGATAATCTCAAATTTCCCAAGTTTGTAAAATGGGAAATACATGTCGCCCCTCAGCAGGGGTATGTGAATTTGGGATTAGTCAAAAGTACCATATACTTTATTTCTTTTTTCAAAATGTAATATAGTAAGGTGTTATGCAACTGTTTAGGGGCATGTCTTGTTAAATGCACATTCAAAGAAGGACCCATGTTTAACATCAACCCATTCAATTAAAAGAAATAAGAGCAGCAAGTCGCATTTATATTCATCTCCTGGTGCTCGCCATTAGGATAGTTGCATTCTGCATTAGTCTGTAATGCACTGCGATTACGTGACCTGTAAAACTGTTAAATTCACTTTCCAACAATTGCAGAATCTTTCATCATTGAAGACAAGTTCTGAAAACGCAACTGGAGCCATTACAATCCGCATGACTATGCCTGATGCTCTCCAGGTTTATAACAAACTAGGATTATAGAAAAAGAAGGTTTATTTGAAATTAGGTTATTCAGACAGACAAAGACAGACCATGGGCTTTAATTCTTGTGCTTCCCCTTCCCTTATTAAAATCTTCATTAGTAAACGGAACACTTCCTTGTTGTATGCCAAGTATTAAAGTTACAAGCGAGAAAAAAAAAAAGGAAATGTAGGGAACAAAGCAAACGAAGAAAAGCTGGTCTCAGAAACCCGTTGTGCCATACTCGAATTTACAGCATTGGTATTCAAATATTCATAGGCCTTGCACCAAAATGTCACAACAAAAAATAATATTCAGCTACTTTGTACAAAGTTTTTTCTAGGTTTTCCTTTTTTTACATAAAACTTCACAAATCTTTACAGTTAAACTACTCAGTTTTAAAAAGTTTTCCAAAGAATGGCATTAGGTTTTCATGTTTCTCGGCTTACTTAGGCAGTGCTGCTGCTTAAAAAGCTGACACGAGGCACAAGAGTAAAAAAGAATAAAGTGAACAAAATAAGGAGCAGTATTTAACTTTGAGACGTTTGCAGGTGTCAGCCCTGAGGAGCTGCTGTGTTCTCGAAACAAAAACGTGATATGAGCAAAAGATGGTGTGCGTTATTTGCTCACCCATCAAATAAAGGAGCAAAATAGTTCAAGGCAGGAAGATGGACCCCCTCCATTTTCAACCCGCACAAAAACTAAAAAGATGTTCACATTACTACAACAGGTTCCTGCAACCATGAACTGCACTAAACATCTATTAGGGATGAGGAGTGCTTTCATGTAAATGTGTTTAAATTCTCACATTTTTACATAAGATTACATCCCAAAATAGTCAACCTCTGCTGTTTTGGGATTTAGAGGCGACATGAAGGGTCCATCACCTTAACTACTAGTTATTATTGGCTAAAAACTCCAATAAAAGTTTAAAACACACACGAGAGAGCAGCACACTGATCATCTGAAATGGCACCTCTAAATGAATACTGCTCCTTTCACACAGACAGGACTGCAATACATAAAAACACCGTGCACATGAATCTTGCGTTACCATGCCTTTATCCTTCCCTTGATGCCCCAGTTCACGCCAGCTGGAGCAAAGCAATACACCACTTAAAAATGAGGACAATTTTAAAATACACAGGAAAAAAAATGGACGTCCTGAAGAGTATGTTTGGAAGCAGAGAAAACCCAACGCAACACCTTGCAGAGTGCTTCAAACATGTCCAAAAGTACAACGGAAAAAGTGAAGCTCACTCTGTGTGGTTCATATACAATCATTAAAGGTGATATTTAAATTCGATTTTATACAAACATATCACAAAAAATATTGGGAGTGAAGTATGGTTAGAACTATTGCTCAGGTAGCTTGATAAATATGTGGCATGGTAGGAACATTTTTTGTTAGTGCAGACTTCCAGAGCAAAACTCATCCCCATCAACCGCCCCCAAAAATCACAAGGTAATGTCCACTTAAAGTTTTTTTCCACGTTATTCTACTTTCTACCACTAAACTCATTTATGTATACATGTAGGGGTCTACGGCTAGTATGAACCAGTCTGCACAAATTCCATATCAACAAATGCACAAATATACAGAGGTTTAACGAGGTATATTAACAGAATACCTTCAGAATAATGCATCGTATTTACTATGTTTTCAGTGCTGTATACCGCGGTTAATTCACATTCTACGTCCAATAAAGTTTCTATTCATATGAACTGAGCTTGTGTGATAGTAGGCACTTTTTTGGCAGTATCTGCTGCATTTAAACATTTGACTCGGTCTTTCACTTGCTGGACCCTTTTAAAAATGAAACCTGTGCAAGAAATATTCTCTATTAAACAGCCAATCAATACCACTTGGCGGTAATCCAGACAAAATGGAGTGCTCCATTTAGGACGGGCTGCCCATTACGTAAATTAGAGGCTGGAAAGTAGGTCTTTCACTGCTCTTTCACAGTACAAATTGATTTTCATGGCAGCAGTTGTCACCCCATGTGCAGTTACATTGCTATTCATTTGTTTGACAAAGCTCATTTGACATGGCTTTTTTTTTTAAATTGGCTTACGAAAAATGACATTTTCAACTAGAAACTGAAAACCCATGAAATACTTACACACCTAGTGAGGACAGATTCTAGCGGAAAAAAGCAGAATACGTGGAAAACCTTTTCCTAAATGGTCGACACCACCATTTTCACTACTGTTGGCCAGGTGTGACTAAAGTAGCCAAACTAAACGTGCACGTGTATTGTACGTCATCATCCTGAGACGTGAAACAGGATTGAAAACCAGCCCCCGTATGGATCCTATCCACCACCCACACCCCACGCATTTGAAAAACACTGGGTATTGAATCAGCCTGGAGTCAAGTCACAGAAACAGGTTATGAAGGCATATAATGGCTATTTGGCAACTAGGGTCCGGAAAACAATAAGATCAAGGAAAATGTACAACTCGCTCCCTCTTCAAATCTCAATAATAAATACAGCAGTATCACATGATTTCAGTTGTGAAATTTGCATAAATGCTACTAAATCTTAAAGGCCATTGAAAGTGCCAGCTAAAACGATTGGCTGTGATTAACAAATAGACAGCAGGATGAAGCCTTAAATACTGGTAAGGGGACTTCCCATTCACTGCTTGTTGAATGGTTCCATCTCAAGTTCTTCTAACCAATTTAGAGACAAGCTGCTGCTTCATTTTTAACCAGCAACACTTTTAAAAGAATGGAACACATTTATGTGACTCATCGACTTGAGGATAGGCACACATAGAAGGGCTAAAGTCCAGAAGCTCTATGTGGATACCTCAACTATGTTTTGTACTTTTTCATAAATTATTGGCATTAGGAGGGCTATGGCCAACGTCTACCTGTTTAAGTCAGCAAGAACGATCTAGGAAGAACACCCCCCCAACAGTCTTTACGACAATCACTACTAACACATGCAACCTCTTTGGCACTATCCGTGGGATGCTTAAAAGATCTAACACTTTCGGACACATGGTGCACACTGGGCTCAATAGTTCAGAAAGGTAAGCAAATTCTAGGCTCGGCTCGTAAAGTTGCACTTTAGTCTTATGCTGTCAAAATGCAATGCAACATATTTGATGGAATTATGCTTGTTATAACATCTGAGAGAAAGGCGTGGAAAAACTGTTTTACTATAAAGAATTTCTGTGAGGTATGTACACAAATAGGTCTTAAACAGGTCTGCAATCTGCCAAATTAGCAAAAGCATCTCCTTGTTTTGATAAATCGAGTCAAAGTAGGATAGTGGTTTGCCTTTGCTAAAGCCCGAGATCAAGACTGCATGTTTAATACTGTAATATTAATCAAAATAAAAAACGAAAGTATAGGACTAATAAAAAAAACTCCAGGTATGCAGTGCAAATTGATCAAGGCTTCTAACCCAGCCACTTATCACCAGATGAATAAGGGCTGCAGAAATAGAGCAATGGGGCTTTGACTTTGATGAGGCATGAGACTATCAAAATGTTCCATGGGCAAAATAATTAAATATTCCAGTTATCCTCCAAGCCCTTTCAGCTTAGTTGGAATGTCTTTTCGTGCCATTAGGTATCAATCCAGCAAATGTTTTTAAACTGCAATAATGAAAAACGGCAGTTAAATTAATGTCCGCCTTAAACAAGAACATGTTATTAAAGATGTACCAGGAATGACTACCAACATCCTTTTTCGAACTTGCCCAATTTTGTGTGGTTGAAACCATTCCCCCCTCAAAGCCTACAATTTAGTGTACAATTCTCTTTGGTTTTGAAATATTGCCATTGTTTTTTCAGGGGAGATGGCAGTAGTGGCATCGAAAGTTGACAAATCTTACTAGTGAAAATCCAGTGTGGGTATAACAAGTGTTTAGTTGGAACACAAAATAAGAAGGTAACATTTTAACTAGGGGACTATAGGATTAAAACAACGTTTCTATTTAACAGCTTTCAAATCACTGCTTTCAATAGTGCAACGTTTAATTTAAAAGCAATTTGAACGGCCCAACCTGAGAAAGCTTGGATAGGAAAAAGGGCAAGCTACAGAATGCCCCGTTTTTTAATCTTTTACATTATACAAATCTGTATCTCTTAACCCTAACATCCTCCTCAGCTCCCTCCTCCACACAAGGAAGCCACCCATCCCCTAAGAACGACATTTAAAAGATAGAGTAATTTAAAACCAGCAATGTGAATAATACTTTGGTTCCAGCCCTAGTGCCAAATTAGACCACAATGCACCAAAATGTGCAAAATTTCACAGCAAACACACAATAGAAGGAGCATTGAAGCAGCAGCTTAGAGGATGGCCATACTTCACTCCTACGTAAATTTGATTTTACAACTGTACAGGTCCATAACAAAAAGGAGGTAGCCCACAAGGGGCTTGGCGTCACTACCTCCGGCTCGGCAAGTGGACACCATTTACAAGAGGCAAGAGCGGAGGGTAAAGTTCAAGCTGTGTCAACAGTGAGAAGTGGTCAGAGGGGATGTGAGGATGTGGGCACCCAGTTATGCTGTTCTCTTCCATCCAATGAGGATCCAAAGGTCCAAGGACACCGAGTACTTTCATATGAGTCTTAGAATAGAAAATGTAGTCAATCACACCCTGGACAGAGGGAAGAGAAAATACAAAAACACTGTAAGAATAGGTTGCTGTTAAATCTAACAGGAGAGGTTGACTTATTTTTAAGAAGAATAATTCAAACAGGAAATAGTAACACTGAGCTACATGACTGATGGAAGATCCGAGGCAGGATCAGTCTTTACTGCTTTTTGCACCAATAAAGAGCAATGTTAAACACAATTACACATTTCAGTGCAGAACTAGCTGAATGTTGATATATGTGGATTATTCAGAGTCACGAGTTACTTCAGGACTTTTCTTTTGTATTTTATCTTTCCAGTTCCTGTGCAGTCTCCCAACAACTAAATCTCTCGAGTCGCAATATTTTAGGATAGATTTGTGTAATAAGGTATACGCCTCAGAGGTGAACATAAGACACCACACTTTGTGAATCATAATGTGTACTAATGCTTGGAATACCCGTCTGTCTACTCAAACAGAAATGCCAGTCAGTGTAACATGTTGAGCCATAGGGTGCATCAAATATTTCAAAAGCGATTTTCCTTTGCAACACCCCCCACCCCCAAAAAAAAACACACCTGCAAAATAACTATTATGACTTTAGTTCCTCTTCAGTCAGATCCACCCTTGATGGACTTTTACAGTCATTGTGTGCTCACATACCGAAATTGTTAATTGTATTTCTTCAGTGAACATGCATTCATTTTAAATTGTGTAATAATGGTAAGACTTTCAATCCGCAGAAAATATATGACCACAAAGAATAAACTACATGGATTACCATCGTCTCGATTGAGACTTTCCTCCACAGAATCTTCATCATAAGTCTCTAGTCACAAGCAAAAGGACTTTGGAAACATGTCCCTAATGCCACAAGGGTGGGTGTGGCCAAGGTAACCTGGCAGCTTTGCAGAGATTTGCAATTATACTTCTTGATCTTAATCAGATACAACCTACAACTCCTGGACGAGAACTAGTCTAAAGAAACAAGGAGATGTGAAATTATTCTCCCATTAGTGTCTACGGGGACTCAGTCCCCTGGGGTAAATTGCAGTCAAGTTGTAAATCTTAAATAAGAAAAGTAAACAAAAACACAAATATTTCAGTCTTTGCCCCTAAATATTTTAAGAGGGATTGTTTTACAATTCCAAATCCCGTCTTAGAACATTTGGGGATGTTTTGGACTTTGGAATCCGGTAGGCGAGTTAGATATTCTCCACATGGAGATTTGAGAGAATACTAGTGTCAGTTGCATGTGGCACTGACATGAAGACTACAGCAGAAAAAAAAAGTATCAGGAACATCATTACCCAGGAAAAATTTGAGATCAACAGTAAATCATATGTAAGTGGCTTTCGCCATTATTAAAATACAATATAATGTACACATTTCAAATGCAAGTTCTTCGCCTCGTAGTTTTATTCAGAATACTTTAATATACTTCAACTATAAGGAAGCTAGTTTAAAAATGAAATGCAAATATTTTACATTAAACAAATCTGTACCATATTGAACCAACTTGCAACAAATATTTAATTACAAGCTTACTTTCAATTTCCTCTCCTTATGAGGACAGCTGAAAATAGCAGCTTTTATTTAACAGACACTTGTGTTATTTCTGGATCTTTCCTAACTTGCAAATTACATGTTGAGCACCCGCCAAGTAGCTTCCAAGTTCAGATACTGTGTTAGTGCAGAAAAGATGCAACAACGGTTTTCTTCGGGTTACATGTTAAGATGAATTTCTAAAATCAGCCTCAGGGAGGAGGATTTTAGAAACCATCCTATTTATCGTAAACCGGGAAGACGCAGAGGTCACCCAAAACCCAATCAAGGCAGGTGAAGGAGCAGTCAAGACTTAGTCTGATGAAAAGTAAGCGTGGACTATGGCTACAATAAGTCCACAAGGACCACCACCAATAATTCAAGTTAGTAGCCTTTAGCATAACACTAAGCATATCAAAATCACAGGTGACGTAAATCAAAACACAGGTTTATTATAAATAGAATTGCAAATTAATTATGTGCCAGTGTTCAACAGGTGAGTAATCTGATGCAGGGAAAATAGGTAGAGTAGTTAGAATAAGCAAAAATCCATATTCCCCCTAACATATGAAGTCCAGCTCCTACATATATGGCGTCTTGTTTCCAAGTCAATTTCCAACAATGGTTTCTTCAGTGAAGGTATTTCAGAACTGATGCAGTGGCCTGTGGCAGTGCTTTAAAAGTTCAAGTAAAGTAAGTACCCCACCATCCTTATTCCAGTTCAAGCTCTGGGTAAGGATGGTTAGCCCAGGTTGGATGGCCAGGCCAGAGGAAGTTTGGGTCAAGGGCTCTACACCCTGGTGGACAGATACTGTCATGTTAATTTAACTGCCTGAGTTCCATTCTTCCAGGTAGCCCTGCAGGTCTTCTGGAATTTGTTGCAGACACAATCTTTGTACGGTTTGGTTGGGGGCAGTGCAAAGGTCACTTTTCTCATCAGGGGCTGGCCGAGTTGCTCACCAGAACGTTCCCGTCATCTGCAAGAAGATCCCCAATGATGAAAAGGCGAAGGCTTCGGCAGTGCAGATCTTTCAGGACTGCTCAAGAGTGCGCAGAAAGATTGTTCCAGCGGAGGTCACCATGGTCAGGCAGTGACAGGTCATCATCCAGTGCTGAACACAAAAGCAGCCCCACCACAATGAGATGGCTGAAACAGTACAGGAGACTTCTGGCATAAGCTGAAGTTCTTGCAAGTTCCAAGATTCTGCTTGGAACGACAGCTGCAGCGAGATAGCCGAAAAGGGAGCTTGTCAGGACACTGGGGGATCCAGGGACACTCCAGAGCATGGATCCTTAAGCATAGGTTGGGACTGGTTGTTCCCAACTTTGAAAGGATCGAAGCACCAAATAAAGGGTCAACTGAGATCGGACAGAAAAGCAGGGCTTCACCTGGCCAATCACTGGAGACAATGCTGGTCAGCTGCAGGGGTCGTCAGTGGGCTGCTCTTCTTCATAGCAGTCTTGGTTCCAACGATGTTATGTGGAATAGCTTCATGAGCCCTCCTTTTATTCAAGATTCAAGATTCAAGCTGGAGCAAGCCCAAGTCCGCCAATAGTAAGGATCTGCAACATTCAAAAAGCCCAAGGTTGTCCAATCCTGGACAACCACTGGTCATCACATCCGCCCAGCAACAGACTTTCAGGTGGCAAGAGGATGTGGACTGAGACCAAAAGGGCCCAGCCACATCCTCTGGCTCACAAACACACCAAGGCTACATGCCCGCAGAAGCAGCAGCTTTCACATCGAAAGAGGTTACCATATATGGCATTTTCTGACCGAAGAAGGCGGCCAAAGAACAAGATGGACAAACAAGTGAAAAATGTGGTGGAAAGGCCATTTTAGGATGCTAGCCACCTTTAGCAGCCATTTACAATAAATGTTAAAGTGCACAAGAAAAATATCACAACTGCAAAAATCACAGCTACCACCAGTTTGTCTTAGACACATTGCCAAAGTACCCAAAAAGCCACTCGGTAAAAGCCAGAGAGGCGTCCAAGGCCACACCTGCCCTATGCGATAAATCTGAAACAGGACCTATGAATACCTGCTTGATTCAACACCCAGCATAACCATCAAGCAAACAGAAGAGAATACTTACTAAAAGGGCCTGAAGACCACTAAGAGCCTTAGAGCTTCCATCACATCCTCATGCACTTTTAAGGAATGCACTGGATGGTCCGGAAAAGCCGGGTACTAAACTGATCTGGAGTTACGCTTCGTTCACTGTGAAATGTGGAACAGAACACTCCCGACGAGAACATGCATCAGCAACAGGGGTGTCGTCTACTACCTCACAACCCACAGAAATAGCTGATCTGTAGTCAACTTTTTATTATTATGGTATTTGTTGCTGCTCGAAGTTGGGTCCATGCTCAATAGTGCTTTACACAGGTATCAATCCAGCTTTCATACCTTTTACTTGCCCTTGCCTGAGAAGAATAAATTACTTACCCCTCCAATTTTCTTTTTCAATGAATTGGGCCCTCCTATCGCAGATTCCTCAACTTTGATATTCTATCTACAGCACCAGATGTCTTCAGAAAAGTTTGCCACCAAGGGGTGTAGTGTTCAGCACCCCACACTGTACAGGACGTTGGGGCCAGTATATGTGTGGTTGCCACACCCCATGAACTCCGTTCTGACCAAGAAGCGAGCATGTGGCAACTGAGGGACCAGAGAAAGAGGTGATGTATGAGCCAGCTGTAAAGGAGGACAGTTTGGGAGGGCAAGGAGAATCTGTGGGAGGAAGAACTAATCAGTCAGAAAGAAAAAAGAAAATTGCAGTACGTTGGGGCATTGACTGTCGTGGCGATTAGCGACAGGCCCGGCAAGGTGGGCAGCGGGCAAGTTAGTGCCCCATTGGGGACAGGGGAGTAGCCGCACCTCGCAGCTGTGAAAGCGGCGGGCCGGCCAAAGAAGAGAAGTGGCCAGCTGGCCCCTCTTGGGACCACAAGTGCTTGGGCTGGTGTTGTGCCCTGTGTACGGCAGTCGGAAATCAGCATTCCGCCAGTGAGCCAGGAGGAACAGTGTCATGCGGCTGTAGGAGCGCTACCCCAGCCAAAGGAGAGGTGCCCATCTTGCCTCCTTGGGCCCATGAGTACCTGGGCGGGCAGAGCCTGTACCGCTCAGGTGCTGGAATAAGGAAGAAATAACATGCGACTCTCCGTTGGTGTGCCAGTAGGCGAACACTGGAGTAAGCCGATGGTAGCTGTTGAGGTGTAACAAGCTGAGCAGAGCTGGCAGCTCCCCTGGGGCTGACATGTACAGCAGGGTGCTGCACGCAGCGGATGAGAAATCTGGGCTGGAGGGGACTTGCGGAGATCCTTGTGTTAGTGTGAATGCAACCTTTGGGCCAAGAGTGTGGTGGAGATAGGCCAGCGTTGATCAAAAGGCGGCCTCTACTGGTTGCCAGAACAGTGACTCTCTGGGGCACTCCCCCTTTCACATGTAGCGTGTGGAGGCTGGTACTAAGGGCTAATCAGATGCCCAGGGAAGTGGAAGAACCCGGCTGGTGAGGCGACCATTATGGTGGACCGTTTTTGCTGGGAGAGGGGGGGCTGGAGGAGCAAGGGGGGGCACAGTAAGCTGGAGGCAAAGTCCATACCTGGTATCCAGGTTGTGCAGCAATATTGGAGACCAGAGTATTGCCAGTGGGGAGAAGGCTGGGCAGCCACAGGAGGGAGCAGGGTGGTGTTACAAACCCCGGCCATCAAGGAACTTATTCATGACATACTGCAAGAGATTAAGGTGCTGAGAGGATATATTGAAGCCTCTATATTGAATTGGGGGGGGGTGGAGTGGACGCAATGGAGAATAAGATGGAGGGCATTGAAAACAACCAATTGAATGCAGACCTGTTGGAGCTGAAGTATGATGCCAGATTATTAGACCTGGAGACTAAAGATGAGGAAGTCAGGTTGAAAATTGATGATCTGGAGTACACGGAGAGGAGGAACAACTTAAGGGTATACGGCCTAAAACAGCAAAAAGGTGAGATGGCTGAAGAGGTCATGAAAAAGGTCAAGATGCCTGTTGTGAACTCGCTGTTTGTTGAAGAAGGCGGTAAAGAGGAAGAGATTGACAGAGCACAGAGGCAGTGTTGGTGCAGGGAAAGGGCCTGGATCAGTGGTGGTTCGATTTCATCGATATGGGAAGAAGGCAGACGTGTCGGAAAAAGCATAATGCCAGTGGACTATTAATTATGAGAGAGACAGTGAACATTTGTCAGGGCCTATCTAACTTCACGCTGGCCGTCGTAGAGATTGTCAGCCACTGATGCTGTGGCTAAGTGAAAAGAGGATTAGATATCGATTGGGCTACCCATTTGCAATAATATTAGAGGTCAAGGACATGGACTATAGAATCACAAATGGGTTTGAGGCGAAGCTGGTTTTGCAACATCTCACGGAGGAAGCACCAGACAGGGAGAATCATCCAGTGAGTGGGTATAGCAAGACGGATCAAGGCCAGCCAAGGGATCTACTGCCACGAAAGAATACCTGGTGGTAGAAAATATCTGAGATTGAATACACCCTTCTCCAGTTAAGTGACAGCAGCTTAGAGACTTGCACAAAGACCTTTGCTGTTTGGGGGATGCAGTGCTTATGCAATATGCAGGGATCGGAGGAGAGTTGTTGAGGGTAGGGCAGGAGTGAATTACTCTTGGTGACCCATTAGCGGATGGTTGTTAAGTTAGGAGGGAGTCGGTCACCACTTATGGTTGAACTAGAGAATAGGAAAGGGGGCAGGTCATCTAACCATGAGCACATTAAATGTCAAGGGTTTGAACTCACCTACTAAGCGGATTCCTGTTGCCAGGGAACTTTGGAGATCAGGACTGGACATTTGCATGTTGTAGGAAACCATGTTTAAGGCAGGGGACGAATGCCGTACATTTAGTGGGCAGGACTGTCCGGTCTATTGGGCATTTGAAGAAATGTGGAGTGGGCATCCTGTTTCACAAAAGGCTGACTGGAAGATCCCACCAGGTGGAGGAGGGTGGATGGATGGGCTTTGATGGTGACTGGCATTATAGGGGGGATGTCAGTGCCAACAGTAATGTCCAAATCAAGGAGATGGCATTTTTTGGGGGCGCCTTGGATCAGATCCTTCAGGAGAACCAAGGTACGTTATTACTTGGAGGTGATTTTGAGAAGTGGGCTGACTCGGATATACTTGACTTAAGGGAGGTGAGGACTAAGGGTTTGATGCAGGTTCTTGAATGTTAAGATTTTTCTAGATTCACAGGGGATGTGTGGAGGGGTGCATCCGGATGAAATTGGTAACACCTTTTTCCCCCCCTCATGGAACACACCAGAATTATTTGTGCTCGAGCAGAGAAAAGGTGGGTAGGGTTGCTACTTTTGAGGTGGTTCCCATCGGTTGGTCAGACCATGATATGGTCAATATGGACTGGATCTTACAAGAGCGGAATATGCAGGACTTGCTGTGGAGATGTAACAATAACCTCTGCAAAGATGTGGTGTTTACGGAAGAGTTACGAAGCAACACTTTCAAATTAATGATACAGGGTAGGTAGATATCTGTATGGTGTGTGAGGCGGCAAAAGCGAGGTGGAGGGGGTTGTAATCGAGGTTGCAGGATCTGTGGAGAACGAAATTAGGACCTCATGTTGGAAGTGAAGGAGAAACGACAAGAGCCAAGAGCGTTGGAGGTGGGGAATTGTGTTAGGAAACTACAGTACTTGAAGACAACTATCACAAGAAGTGGGACAAGGCAGACGCATTGCTAGCTGCTAGGCTTTAGGGGCAGAAGGCGGAGAGATGGGATGAGGGGATATCGGATAGAACTGTAAAGTTCAACTCGTCCCCAGAGCAGAGGGCTAAAGGTTTTACCACTTTTTACAATACACAAGAGAGAAGGTTGTGGAGGTAGAGGAGTTGGAGAAATATCTTAGTGGTGTTTCACTCCCAAAGTTAAACAGGGAGGAGGCCTCCAGGGTGGATGCCCCTTTCACTTCGGAGAAAGTCTTATCAGCTTTTGCGAGAATGCCCCCAGGAAATGAGCCTGGGACGATGAATTGACTGTTGCCTTCTATAAAAAAAGCTGCTGCTTGGTGGTTCCTCATATGGTACAACTGTATAATTCAATTATTGACACCAGACGGGCTCCCCGAACATTTTGCCGGGCCTTAATATTGGTCATACCTAAAGAGGGGAAGGACCCTCAGTCCTGTATGTCCTACAGGCCGATCTCGCTCCTTAATGTTGATGAAAAGATCTTTACCTGAGTGCTTGAACATTTTATGTCTTCATTGGTTCCCTCAGGCCAGGTGGGGTTCATCCCAGGGAGGCAGGAATAGATGCACTGAGGACAACTTTGAACCCTATTGGGCTTTACTAGTGGGAAGGGAGGGAGGAGGGGGAATAATGCATCGCTTCTCACCCTTGATGCAGAGAAGGCATTTGATATGGTGGGTGGGATTTTTCTTTATATGAAGTCCTTAACCAATTTGGTTTTGTGGACAGGGTTCTCAACGGGATCAGTGTGGTTCATATGGAACCAAGGGCATGGGTGGCAGTAAATGGCTAAGTCTCGACGGAGTTCTGCTTACAAAGGGGGATGAGGTAGGGCTGTCCCCTTTCCTCATTATTGTTTGCGTTATCATGGATGCCACTGGCGGAGAAAATAAGAAACTGCCCACAGATAGAGGGAAGAAGAGTAGGGGAGCAGGAATTCAAATTAGGGATGTATGCGGATATCTTCCTACATTTACGTAACCGCCAATCCCCAGTTCCAGTACTTTGAGGTTATAGAGGAATATGGGCCCCTTTCGGGGTTTAAAATTAACCAACAGAAATAGACTTCTTACGTTTGATGGGGAAACCGAGGGATGCAGTTGCCCTCCAACCTTTGACAATAGAGATGCAATTGGATAACATTAGATATTTGGGGGTGGTCATGTCCAGGGCCCTGGAAGATTTGTGTAGTGTAAACTTTCTGCTATTTGCAAAACTCTATGGGGAAATGGCTTCTGTGAGTAAGCACTCATTTCTTGGATGGGTCAGCTTAATGTACAGAAGACAAACGTTTTGCCTATGGTCCCTGCCCTTATTCAGAGGCTGCCTGTTAAGGTGCCAGAGTCCTGTTGTGAAAGCGAAAGGGAATAGGCATATGATCTGCTTTCTCTTGCAGGGACGGACGCTGTGGATTGCTTACGATACATTGGGGTGCCCCAAGGATTGGGGTCGGGGGGGGGGGTCTAGGGTGAGGGGTAGGGCTACCAGATTTGAGCTTGTAATACAGGGAACCACAGTTTAGGCTATTGGTGCCGCACCTACGGGTGGATCGGGATAAGCAATGGGGGTATCTGGAAAACTATTTTCCGCAACAGTGGGAGAGTGGTTGTGGATTCCCAAAAGGAAGGTTCCAAAAAGGATCAGGCAGCATCGTACCTTGGGGTTGATCTAGGACATCTGCAGGATATCTGCAGTAAGCGACCTGGAATGGAAGGGATCCCCACATAGCCCTCACCAATGAGTCATTATTGGCTCCACTGGTTTGGGATGATATTCTCGATCCATCTAGATATCGGGAATTGTTCGAGGGAGGGTCAATTGTGGATAAAGGGGAGGTCTATTTCTCGCCAGGAGTTGAAGCTTTCCGTGTTTTCATATTTATAGTTGTAACACTAACCTGACATCCACGGGGATGCCACAGCCCGACTGGACCACTAGTGATCTCAAACCCCTCCCTTGGACTCTGCTCAGCCG
Source organism: Ambystoma mexicanum (assembly GCF_040938575.1). NCBI lineage: Eukaryota > Metazoa > Chordata > Amphibia > Caudata > Ambystomatidae > Ambystoma > Ambystoma mexicanum. Next base: position 1,497,420,001 of record NC_090935.1, read on the forward strand.
AGACGCAGGCCTGAGTCTCTTGTTGCTTGGATCCCACCTCCCTTGTGGATCCAGCGTTCCCCTTAGCTCTCCCCTCACCTTGCTTTCTTGTATGATGAACTCTCCTTCCTGCTTCTCGGTGCACGGGTGAGTTGTTGGAGCGGGCGCGCCGTGACCTAGTTGCTTCACTCGTGTGGGGCCCAAGAGTCCAGAAAAGCTGTGACTCCAGTCAGTCAAGGTAAGTTTTCTGGTTTTTGTAGTTTTTCCTGTTCTTTCCAATTGCCCCAGTTAATGTCTCTGCTTCTCCCTCTAGGTGCAGGAAGAGCTATTTAGTGATGTTGTGTTGCTTGGGGCTAAGCACGTGATGGTAAGTGAAAGCACAATGCGCGGCGCTATCCGCCTTTTCTTATGCTGACCTGTCTTTCTCTTTCTTGCAGGCCACTGCAATGTCCAGGAATGGTTGCTGGCAGATGAAATAGTGAGCAGTGAGTAATGAGTAGCACGCAGTGCCTTGTTGACTTGTGTGCTAATCTGCGTTTCCTCTCTTTTGCAGATCGTTATGGCCAGGAGTGGATGTTAACCAAGAGCGACTCGAAACTAGGTAAGTGTGCGATTGTTGTAGCCATTTTCAGAATTGGAATGTAAATGCTTACTAATGCTGTTTTGTTCTCTTCTTCTCAGGTTGCGGCTTTTTTTTTCGAAGATCGAGGAGTCATCGCCGAGATGCTGTGTTCTCTGGACCCAAAGAGCGATGGATGGCGAACAGGATTCACTCACAGGTAGGTGTTATACTGATGGTGTTCTTGTTCTTTTAGGTACGCGGCTCCGGAGGCTGGCAAAGATCCTAGCAGAACATGGTGAGCGTCACGCTGCAGAGCGCAGAGTAACGCAAAGAGTGTTTCTCTGCTCGGGCGTGGCTTATATAGCCCCCAGCTATCCCCGGTATCTTTAGGCCTGACCACACCTAAAACACTAGACCGCATAGCACAGTTAATTGAACTGAGCTATGCAGGGGCACCCATACTGTACAAAAGTCCATTGCCAAGTCCAGTTCTCAAGTCTTCCTCACTTTATATATGAGCCTGCTGCCAAAGGAGCCAGGACTGACTCCAGGAGAGTCTTGGATGAGATGACAAGGCCTTTAAGGCTGTGATGGAGGGTCGTAGCTTAGCCCCAATGCCTTGCCTATTAGGGCCAGGGGCAGGGGTCATGACAATAGTTGAAGGGGTGGTGACAGCAGAAGAATGGAAGTTGGAAATAGAGGGAACTCGCACCGACTGAGAAAATACTGGATAGACAAGTTGACACTAAAGAATTGATATCTAGGTTATATGCCGCATTGGTATTGGCAAGGTGGAACAATAGGAACAATAGGACGGGCTCAGAGCGGGCTCAGAGCTAAATGGGAAAGATGGGAGGTGGGAAGTGGAGTCATTGTGGCGGAAAATGTGTAGAGGAGCGACTTTGCCTGCCAATATAAATTACATGGGGAGGGTTAGGGGGAGGGGGAGGGAACTGTTGCATAGGTGGCAGCATGAGCATGAGCATGAGCCAGTCGTCCAAGATGTTTCCGTCAGTCCATATTGTTAACATAAATGTAGAGAATGAGCAACACATTGGCATATTGTGGTGGTCCAATGAAAAGATGAAGGTGTACTTGTTAGGCAAAGTTTGTATGCAATACCCTCTGGGAACACTACAAACAACTCTGACTACAGGTATAAGAAATCAGACCTTTGGTATAAGCTTGTTCTACACAGTTTTGATAGTGTGTGGAGCAGCCAGGCTCATCTCAAGAGGGGTCAATGTGAGCTGTAGTGGAGTTATACAGAGATTCACAGTAAAAAGTACTCAAACACTCAAGGTTTCTTGAATAAACAATTATTTATTTATCAGTCCGTTAGAATAAGCCATCTTCAGAAGGGGGCAATATAATAGTAACACACTTCAATAGACTACACTCAGTTTCTAAATCAGTAAAGACCCGTTTGGGATGGCTCACAGACACAACCTACACCCTCGGGTGACTTCAATAGCTAGGGTGCTGGGGACATTAATATCCTACTGTTTGCATTTAGAATACTGTTATAAGTTGGTAAAAGGAAAAGTTTATTAGAACAAGAGACCACAAATATTCTTAAGCAGGCAAATACTTTTGGATCCCCACAGCAGAGTCATTCAGTATAACAGGCTAGGCCAAAGTCAATGGGCAAAAGTCTTATATAGGATGAAGCACTTCTGGTAGGTAAGTAGAAAAGTCTTTGCACAATGTTTAGAAGTCTTTGAAGAAAAGAAGAATCAAATGTAGGGCCACAAGCCGTTAGACTTGTGAGTAGTAGAAGATGCAAGCAACTCTATAGCAAGAGATACATTGTCTCAGACTTTGTACAGTACCTTTGAATTAAAGAAAAGGTGCAGCAGATGACTTCTGTTCCTGTGCAGCTATGCAGCTTTGTTCCTGGGCCTCATTCTTGGGGACAAGAGAGAGGACTTCTGAGGGACTCGTGCACTGCAAAGGGACCGTCACCGCTCGCAACCGGCAATCTTCAAATCAGTGGCTGTTCAGTGTTTCAGCTCCCCGCGTCTACCACAAATAGCAACACTGCGGTACCTGGTTGTCCATATGGACTTTCCTTGCTTCTGGGGTCCAGCACTCTGTTGAGTGGGCTTGGTCAGTCCTGCTTCCTGGAGTCCGGAGGATCTTCCTGAAGCTCTAGGCCAGCTTAAAAGCAACGCACACAATCTGGTGTTCCCCTACCTGGCTATATGTTTTCCAGCAGCAACTCTGTGGCAATTCAACCAGCTCTGAGAAGGAAGTCCAGGTGGCTTACTTTGGAGTGGGTTGGTCCCACCAACTCAAAAGGGAGAAGTCGTCTTTGCAGGGGCTTCTCTGTCGATACGAATTTTGAGTTTCAGCACAGCAGAAAACCAACGGTCCAGGAGTTGCAGCTGGCGTCCTCTAAGTTCTTCTTAGGTTTATTCATCCAGTGGTCAACTGCCTTCCCAGCAAAAAGCCTTGCCTTTTATTTAGTTGTCTCCCATTCATTCCAGCCGTCTGTCAGTCACCCAGCAGGGTGGCTTCCCCTGCCTGACAGATCAGCCGGCCAATCACTACAGAGTGCATTTGGGTCTCCTAGGAGACTAAGCACAGGGGGTTTTGGGCACCTCCCTCAATTCCTGCCTACCCCAGACACCCTGGAGCCAGAGACAGGTTTCACTTGTGAATCCCGCCAAAGGCAAAGCGAACAATGGGACCAAATCTGGTTTGGCGCACAGAGTAAATCTCAAGAAGGACCTTTCCACAAAGGAATGCCGAAAAAAAGAAGACCAGGGCCATTTTGGCAAAAACTGCACCTGTGGGTACTTCACTGCAGCTGCGAAAGCAGCCCGCAGCAAATGCACACCACGGTAGTTAAAACAAAATCACTGCCACCAGCCATTCAGTGAGGAAAGGGTAACAACATATTTACATGAGATGCTAGACAAAGGGGATACTAGGTAACCCCTCCAGCACCCTATTGTAAGATGGTGTGTGCTGGGTCTAGAAAGTTACAAATGTAAATAAAGTCAATTTCACTTTCCTGCTCTGGGAAACAGTTTATCCCAGAGAAGGTATTTAAACCTTGGGGAAATCTGGAAGACTTTCATGTGCCACTGCACTGAAGGTGCTGTGTGACACAATGTAAAACATGATGCCTATGGAGTTTGCCAGACTCCACAACCAAAAGAAACAGTGTTCAAAATCACAATAAAATACATGAGAGAGTGGGGAAAAGGGTCTCACTCTCTCCAGGTTAAAAAAATCAAGTCCTCAAAATCCAGCAAAGTTGCTGGGGGTCTCTAAGGAGGAGGAGGGAATTAGCACATTTCTGAGAATTCTCCCTAACAGTACTGGACCGAGGTCTTGGGGTGGATGAAAGGGGCATAAGGTATTGAAAGAAGACTCATCCCCATTTTGGTTCTTTTCAGGTAGAGGAGGTTGAAATGTTTATTTGTATTGCAGACATGTAGAAGCTTATTAATGGTCTTCTCACCTTTTGTGTTAGAAATATATATATTTTTTTTTAACAGTTTAATTTTAAAAGTGCTCTGAAATCACAAAACCAAAGCAGGCATCCATGCCCCGAGCTAAGTCTAAGCTGTAATGTTTTGAAAAAGTGTGAAGGGAAGACATGCGACAGCCTGATCGATCTCTCACTGGTAGTCTCCTTTGAGGGGAGGAAGAGGTAGTCTCGTGGAATGGACCTGGATACCAGACAGGACCTCTTTTCCAGCCTCCCAATAGCGCTACGTTATATAAAGGACGATCTAACGGGATACCACTTCCCTACAAAAGGGCATGTTCTGGCCACATAAAAACTCATAGTGCATTTTGAAGCCAATCCTTGGAGCCTCTTGAAGGTTGAGTAAGCAACCAGAACACTGGTAATTCAATACTCTAGGAAGCATGGCATTCTGAAACAATCGTAGGTAAAGGCTTAACCTTTAAAGTACCTTGCCTTAAAAACATGCAGGAATGGATCCTTAAAAATGGTGCCCGTAGCCCTCACTTCTGAATGATTTAAGTGACACTAAAAACAGGGTGTTCAATGTGATAAGCCTAATTGACGCTAAGTGCAAAGGTTCTAAAGAGGCATTCATCAGTAATGAAAGAACAAAATTAAGATCCTCAACTGGGAGTTGGAGGAAACATTTACCAGGCCCGTCAGCAAAAGGGCCACCACAGGAATTGAAGAAATAACCTTGGTCCGGCATTCTCTTAAATGGAGAAATACAAGTACCCTTTGACTGTCCACCTGCAGACGCTGTTGCGCCAGGGACAGAGAAACTCCAGACCACCAAAGGGGGCATGACATCAGGTCTGCACTTTTCCCTCTAAGCAATGCCACAAAACTTCATCTGCACTCGTAGAATCTGCAGTTCTGGACGCCTCCACCTGAGCTGCAGGAGCAGCCTCCTCAACACCTTCACCCTGCTGGGTGTTAAGGTAAGCCTGGGGTTAATTGCCACCATCACCCCAAGCAGAAAAGCAGATGCGCGAATCCCGTGATTTCATGTGCTCTAATATTGCATATCCACAAGCTGTCCCATCAGAAATGCCCATATCCACCGAAATGCACAGAATGGTGCACTTTTATTGGAGTTAAACTCTAGTTGCCATTTCTACCCACGAGGCTTCTGCCCCTCAAATATGGCCGCCTGTGACTATTGATCCTCACCAACTTGAGCCCCTGTGCCTGGATGCGACCGGAATGGATGCTCTGCATTATTTGAGCCAATCACATCAGGCCGGCAGGCGAGTGCCGGCCCGCAAAAGAAGGCGCGAGAAAAAAGGCGTGTGTCCAGAGCCTGTTAGGAGCCGATAGGGGCGTAGGGACACCCCCACTCCAACTACTCCCCTCATACAGCAAATTGTGAGTAATTCTCCCTGCACCGGCACATTGATACTGCTGGTCTTTTTCTGGCTGCATCACCAGCTCCGTTAGCTGTACAAGCACACATCGCCCTAGTGTGTAAACATTACTGCTAGACTGTTATCAGTTCTGGTCATTATCCAGATTTAGCCATGGCTAATAAAAGCATGTCCTGATTTTGTTAACTGCTCTGCTCAAAAAAACGTACTGTCTGAGGTTAGCTATCCTGAATTACCCCACCTACTTGCTCCCTCCGATTACCCTCTTGTGCCACTCGCACACCATATGTTAACACTATTTTTACTTGTATCTGTTCTTTTCTGACTCACTATGTATTACTTGGTAACTTAGATTAATCGGTCCACTTGTGCTAAGCCACCCCCTAGTATACATGACCCACGCCAACCTTTCACACAGAGTACCACGTGTTAAGACGGATTTCTGAACGCTGTCTTGGTGGCGCAGAAGTTCAGAAGGCCAACCTAATTACTTGGAACAGGGTAACCTCTGGACGAGCCAGACCAATCAAGGTAGCGATCGCGGCGGTCAAGACTAGGTCTCAAGAGGGGTGAGGGTGACTGAAAGCCCGCAATGAGCACACAAAGCAAGATCACTTACAAACTACTCCAAACAGGTGTTATATAAAAAATATATACACATTTATTTTAAGGCCTTTAAAACAATGACCGTAGCTGGAAAATCACAATATAACGATAGTAAACCAACACATACAATATCAACACAATATATATACAAATATGACAGTCGCAAGCGTTATATGCACGAAATGTGTAGTCCACCTGCAAGGGAAGGAAAACAGGCAGTGCGATACAATGCTTTAGACTCAGTTCGTCTTCAGAGGCACCTAACTAGATGGAAGTCCGAGCCCTGCGAAGAGTGGAGCCTTGTGCTCAACAGTACCTGCACACGCTGGTGCCAACGGGCAAAAGGAGAGTCTCTTCTAAGGAAATCAGGCAGTTCAGTTCAGTGCACAAATGAAGAACAAGTTCCGCGACTCAAGCGCAGCCTCCACAGTGGGCAGAAGCAGAGCGCGAGTACGGCAAAAGGGTGCTGTTTTACACAGCGGGGAAAAGCAATGGGCTCCTGCAGGAGGGCGACCAGATCCTAGCTAAACTACTCACTGGTCCCCGATGCAAGCAGACCCAGGCTTCTCCGCGTCAGTTTCAGCAGCTGGTAGGTTCAGAAGAGCAGGGAACGCCTCGTCGTCGTGTTGAGTAAAAAGACGTCCCAATCGAAGAAACCTGCACAGTTTTGTCACCACAGCAGGGCAACGGAGCGGCCGTGTGCATCTGAGCCAAATGTACACTACTCACTTCCGACCTGGGAACGCCAAGTGTACGAAGCGTGTGAGAGTGACAAGGACTCGAAATACTACACAACCTGGCGGCGGTTACAGAGCAAGACTCCCGTGTAAGCTGGTCAGTCAACTGGATGGCCCAGAGACGCTTCCGAAGGCTTACTGGCAGGAGATGGTGAAGATGCCGAGAATAGCTGTTCCTGCTATTCCAAAGGGTCGAAGTACCAGTACAGGCCTTCTGGTTCGATCAAAGGTGAAAAGGGGTTCACAAGGCGACAGCAGTGCAGAGGAGTCCTTCAGCGGGTCACCAGCGATTCCTCGGTCCAGCCTCTTGGTTGCAGGATACTTGGCTCCTGTATTCCTTCGTTCGTGAGAACTCAGGAGATCGACATGGTAGTGGTGTTTCCAGCCCCCTCTTATCCACGGTTCCCTTCGCGTCAAAACGGAGGGGACCCAATGGGAGATCCGCTCATCAACACTCACACCATTCGTGGACCAATCACGGACCACGGTGGTCCCAGGCATTCACACCACCCTAGACTCTCTGGCACCCAGCATGTGTATTGGGACCAGACATCCCAGCCCACATCCTGGAGGCACACAAAAGACATGTAGAAGCCCGCGAAAGCATCCGTGTTTCGCGGGAAAGTACATGCCCAAATAAGGAAGGCCCCGGGTCGGCTCGACCTGGGGAAGGTGAAGGGAGCAAGACGGTCAGCGGACAGGACAAAGGAGCCTCGTGGTCTGGCCATTTTGGGAGCCAGGCCACCATTTTGGGTAAAGCGCGAGAAACGCGCTTAGAACGCCAAAAGGAGCTCAAAATACAAAGAAACGATCGCTGCCACCATTCCCGTCCCTGAATCCCTTGCACCGATCAGATACAATCCTAAACGAGTATCTAGGGCCTGTAGAAGGCTAGAGACCCAAGAGAGCTGTAACTTAGCTTACAGTGCCCTCTTGTGTCATGTTGCACGAAAGCCGCAACATGATAAAAGAAACTACGGGAAACAGCGTTCCCCGGTACTGACTGTCTTAAGGGCATGTCAGTTTCCCCATAAGAAAGGAGCGAAAGCCCATAGGAGTGCGGCAGAAGGCTGCACTTCTCTGGCAAAGTCAAGAACAAGGTGAAAAACAACAGCAAAAAGTTTAGGGGTTGCCACATGGAAGGAAAATTACCTACAATTACGGAATCTTTCCTAACACCACGCACCAAGGGATACTCCTCCTGCAACGCCCTGCACAGCTCCACACTAAAAGACTACTAATACTCCAGACCCATTCACACTACCCGTGTACTTGTCACACGCCAATTCCCACGGCTTTACCCATGAACGCCCGAGTGAGCACCAGCCTGACCTCACTTTTCTATAGCGGCCTTTGATTGTCTGTGCCACTGCCTGCACTTAGCAGCCATTGATTGTCTGTGCCATTGCCTGCCCCTAGCTGCTATTGATTGTACTTACCACTGCCAGCTTCCTAGACTATACAGCTCAGCCTTTAAATGCACTGAATTGTCATGATGCCTACCTTCAAGGAGCCAGGTCCGACCCAGCAACCCCAGAGGCAGGCATCATTTCCCCCAGGGAAGTGCCAGCGGGCCCAAGCTGGGGCCCTTTGGACACAGTCCTGGCGCCTTAGGCGCCAGGCTCATGTTGGACCCCTGTCCTGGCGCCTTAGGCGCCAGGCTCATAAAGCTAGACATGTGTTCAAGTGTTTTAAGGTGCACTTACCTGATGCAGGCCATGCTGCTACATCCAGGCCCTCTTGAGGCCTGAATGGAACTACTTTACCTGTGGGACTACTTTCCACCCGGGTGTGGTCGGGGAAGGATACATACCTGATCAGAGGAAGGATGCACACTTGGGACTTCTTCCAAAGCTATTTAAACCACACCCGATCAGCAACTCACGCTTCGCGTTCTGCTCCTCGCAGCTGGACGCTCACCGTGTCAGCTCCTGCATCTGGACTTCAGCCACGCCTGTCGGCATCCTGGGTCACCTGCAAAGGGAGACAAGAGACCTTACCAGCTAAATCTGCACCACGGAGACATCACCGACGATCCTGAAAGGGAAGACATTTTTAAAAGCATTTTGTTACGATTGCTGCAGCGCTGCATTTCACTCACCTTTCCTGGGTTCCTCCATCTTCAGCAGCGATCATCCGGATACACAGCCACTTCCCAGAGCCTAGAGAAAAAGACAAGAATAAGAGGTGAGAGAAGGAAGGGAATAAGACTTACCTGTTGGGTCTTTCCCATTTCATTTCTGGTCTTGCCGCTTCCAGGCATTTTCCGGACCCCGGCCCCTATGGGGAAAAAAGACAAAGACATTGAATGAGCGTATGCAAAGTCAGTTCCCGAGCACTCATCCAGAACTAACCTGCCATGTACTGGAACTGGAACTGCACGTTTCACTTCGGGTCGGTGCCATATCTCCGGCATTCCGAACCCCGGCCCCTAAGGGGAAAAAAGACATAAGCATTAGCGCTTGCTGCAAAAGACAAAGAACATTATTATTAAGCTTGGACTTTTGAACTTGCAACAGAACTTTTACAGAGCCTTACCTGAATAGTCAAGCTTACCTGAACTCCCATCAATCCTCAATCCAGTGAAGTAACTGGGTTTCAACGCGCCCCTGCATCAGAAGCAGGATGGAGAGCTCATCCTTCCTGTCCCTAAGGTGAGACTTCACGGGGAATCGTGGAAGGGTATCGTGGAGGGTTGGAAGAGAGTGTGAGGCTTGAACATAACTCAGTCAGTAGGTAATACTCCCTTTTCACGCACAGGGGAATATTCCTGCGAGCCGGAGAAGCCAGAGTAGAGGGCCCTTCCTGTCCATCTTCAGGGTCCTGCGCTTCACCATTGAAGAAGCATCAGCACTCGAAGCCAGACCTGCACCTCCGTGGGAATCAGGTGAGCGTTACATGAATACTAAGCTACAGAATCTGCCCAAATAGCTCTGCACTAGCACTTTATAACATCTGTTCAATACAAACACATTCCCCTGGTACCCGCTCCACAGCGCCTACTCCTCTCCCCCTCCATCTTCCTCATTACTCTCTCCCTTTGGGCTATCTGCAGCATGCCGCCTGCTCACCCATGCCTTACACCAGTACCTGACCTCTTGCACACTGCATCATCCACAGCACTCCACACTGCATTCAGCCATCGTTCCACCATTCCAACTGGACATCCCCCTCCCCACCTCAGGCTCTGTAGACTAAGAACACGCACCAAGCCCCTCCTCTCCTACCGCAGCACACCACCCTCCACTTACCTTAGGAACAACAGACTTGGCTCTGGTACCACATCATTCGCACACACCCACCTCTGACCATGCACACCACCCTCACCCCATCACACTCCAACCTCCCCACTCAAACACGCACCTACCACCTCTCGTACCCCCAACACACACAGTACTCCATCACCAGCCAACCTAGACTTAAGATGCACACTCATCAATGCTCTCCCTGTCAACACCCATGCTATTGAAATCAATGATCTCATTACCTCCCACAAGCTAGACCTACTAGCCATATCCGAAACCTGGCTCCATAAAGCATCTAACCAATCTATCCACCTTGCCCTCCCCCAAAGTTATACCATCCTTAGACAGGACCGCAAAACCTCTAAAGGTGGCGGAGTTGCCCTCATCTTCAAAAACACACTTGCCATTAGAATGTGTAACCATCTCGGCCCTCTCATGGACGGACCACTACTTCATATCATTGTCCATTCCCACCACTCCTACCCACAAAACCCTAACTCATCCCCCCCGCTAAAGTAAGAAGCTCCAAAAAACCAACTGCCACAAACCTCGCTCCTCTCCTCGATATCCCTGAACTCAAACCTCAACTTATCCTTTACCCCACCTCTCTCGCCACCATCTATACCAATGCTCTCACCCAAGCCATTGAAACTATTGCCCCTCTAGAAGAAAAAAAAAATCTTTGCACTCCAACTCCTGGTTCACTGAAGAACTATCTGCCCTTCGCACCAAGAAACGAAAAGCCCTATCCAGGTGGCAATCAACGGCTACCCAATCTTCACTCAATGAATTCAAAGATATCTCATTGACCTACAAAAAAGCTATATTCCAAGCTAAATCTGAATCCTATAACCAGAGAATCACTAAAGCCAACTCCAAATCAAGAGAAATATTCTCTATAATCAAAGAACTTACCACACCCGCCTCCAGCCCAGATGAAATCATCAAGGATGAAGCATGGTGCACAGGCATCCAGACTGCCCTCCTCAAAGTTAACACACTCCAAGACAAAATAGCCGACCAACGTAAAGCTCTCAATACCCCCACCAGTTCTCCCTCACCTCCCACTCAATATTCATTCGCAAACACCCCTTTTCGCCTTCAGAGAAGTCACAGAGACAGAAGTCTCAGACCTTCTCAAAAACATCAAACCTTCCACTTGCAGAGGGGATATCTGCCCACCCACCATCATCAAAGTGTGAAGAATCACTCACCCCTATCATCACAGCATTTATCAATGTTTCATTCTCTTCTGGAACAGTACCACAATGCCTAAAAGAAGCCTGGGTTTGCCCGCTCCTGAAAAAACCTTCCCTTGATCCTTCCTCCCCTAATAATTATCAGCCCATCAACACCGTCCCCTTCCTTCTCATCCTAGACAAAGCTGCCCATAACCAAATCCAACACTACCTGGAAAACGACACCATCTTAGGCAGAAGACAATCGGGCTTCTGTAAAGGCCATGGGACTGAAACTGCGCTCCTAGATTTAAAGAATCAAATCACCAAAATAATGGACACAGTCAAACCTGCTCTCCTTCTACTGCTCGATCTCTCCGCACCATTTGACCTAGTGGACCACAGCATCCTCCCCCTCATCTATTCAACGCAGCACACTTCTCTCACAAGGCAACCAGATGGATCACCTCCTTCTCAGAAGGTAGGGCAATGAAAGTGTACTCAGAGCAGGCCAACGCTCCTCCCACCACCATCAGTTGTGGAGTTCCACAAGGGTCATGCACCGCACCGACCCTCTACAACCTATTCACCAAACCCCTCTTTGACTTACTGGACACTCTCGGCATAGCTTACACAAACTATGCCGACACACAAGTTCTCCTCCCCCTCTCCGGAGATTATGTCCAAGACAGACGCTCTCCTTAAGATGTATACCACTATCCAAACCTGGATGGCTATTAATGGTCTTTGCTTAAATGGCGATAAAACCGAGATCATCATTCTAGCCCCCAGCGAAACTTTAACCAAACTCTGCACCAAATACTCACACATAACCATCGACAATACCAACATACCCGTCTCCTCAGCCGTGAAGACCTTAGGAGTCTACCTAGACAAGTCAGCGCCATCTCCTCTGCATCCGAACTGACCACCAAACCCATTTATGCCATAAAACCCTACCTTACCGCACCCAACTGCCTCTCCATAGCCAGAGCTACTATAGGAGCCAGATTGGACTACTGCAACGCCCTTCTAGCTGGCACATCAACCAAAAACCTAAACAGGCTCCAAATAGTGCAAAATAATGCTCTCCGCGCTGCACTGCACATCCCCAAATTTGACCATGTATCACAGGCCAGAAGACTTGCACACTGGCTCCCAGTCAAGGAAAGAATCAATTTCAAAATCCTCACTCTCACACAAATGCATCAATCCCACAGCACCCCCCCTACCTATCTGAAACCATAACCAAGAATTCTTACATCTGTCCGAAAAGAAGCCACCATGCTAACCAACTCCGAGTTCCCACTACAAGAGCCAAAGCCGGCGGCATTGGATTCCCCCACATTGCACCTAAGCGCTGGAATGCTCTCCCCAACTCACTGAGCAGAACCCCCTCTGTACTCCTTTCGCAAATCTCTCAAAACTACACTATTCAATTAACCATTTCCCCTCCTTCACCTGCCCTCAACCGCACCGTAAGGATATGTGCTTGTAATACCAATATATGTATACATTATCCTGTAATGAAAATGTTGCCTTGTAACCATTTGCCCTGCACTGTAACCAGCTTTATGTCTATCTGTAACAGTGCCACGATGCCCCAGTGCTGATGTGTTTTAAAAATATGAATAAATAAAGAATGCACTTCGAGGGCCTGTGCACAGCCAGAAACACCTGTGTTTCCTCAGACTATGATCATCCTGTTGGTGCTCCGGAGATTGAGGAAGTTCTGGGCTCGCCTGATCTTAATCTCCCCAGATTTGGCGAGGACGACATGTACCCGGACATTCTGGAGTTGGTCATTTGCCCATTGCTTCACCACCCAAGTATCCAGGTCTGCTCCGATAACCCGAAGCTTCTGCGCAGGTGTGCGACTTCTGAAAATTCAGGGAGAAGCACAAGCTGATAAGCAGTAAGCAAGTGTTTTTGAGGTGTCTTGATAACTGCTCTAGGGACCGACTCTGGATGAGTCAATCCAAATATGGAAGGACAGACTCTGGTGCCTTCCGACGTGGGCCACCACTACTGCCATCAGTGTGGTGAATACCCTGGATGGAGAGGTCAAGCCAAAGAAAAGATCTTTGAACTGGTAATGCGTGACCCCCGATGACAAACCTCAGGAAGCGCCTGTGCTTCTCATGGATCGGCACATGGAAATACGTGTCCTGTAGGTCTGTCGTAACCAGTCCAGGCTTTGAAGAGCCTGGAGAATTTCCTGAAACATTATTCTGAACTTGCCTTTCCTAAGGAACTGGTTCAAACAATTGAGGTACAGAATGGGGCAAAAGCCTCCCTTCTTGTGTTACATTCGTGTGCCCAAGTAACACCCAGACAGTCTTCCTTGACCTGGGACCTCCTCCACGGCTCCCTTTTCCAACAGGGACTTCAACTCCCACGTGAGCTCCGACTCTGGGTCCAAAGGAGGGCGTTTTGGAGTTTTGTCTGGGGGCCTGCGTGAAAAGGGCAAGCAGTAACCCTGATCGACCAGTTGGGAGTACACCTAGGACTGAGCTGTGATCTCCCGTCATCTGACTCTTCGCCCAACTGGCATAGCATGGAGGAGACCTCAAAGATGCTTTTAAGTGGCAACTACGACTAAAGCCAAAGTTGCATGGCTTCTTGCTGCAACCCTGTCCCTGTCAGGGCGCAAAGAAATCTCGTTTGCACCTACTTTGCTTGAGACAACTGCGCCTTCCTCAAAAATTGAGTCTACCAGCAGAAACCTCTTTGTCTTGACCGAAAGGTAAAGGATGATTGGTTAGGCGGCTGAGCTGCCAGTTCTTATGATTTTGCTGTGAGCTTAGATTCCTTAAATGTTTAAAGACTCATCGACTTTGTGCCCAAAAAGGTGCTCATATCCAGCAGTTTTGACTGGCCCTCAGGCGAAAAATCCAGACGGCCAGAGGGAAGAAGCCCTGCAAAGGACTGACATCCCCAAAGCTCTCCTGATCCAATATGCTGCATCCAGACAGGCTAGAAGCGCTTGGCAAGCATCTTCCTTGCAATCTTTCACAATATCCAAAAAGCCGGCCCTGATCTAAACCTTCCAGGAAATGCGTCGATGCCTCCGAAACCACATTACATAGGGCAATTGAGTCATTGCATTCACAGACTTTAGTGCCATGTCCACCCCCACCACACCCCTTCCCAAATGCAACAATCATTTTTGTTAGGGTGCCCGTCTTTTTGGACTCTCCGTCAGGCGGTTCGACGTTGACAGTGCTGCCTGAACTACCAGGCCCTTGAGGCTCTGATGAGCCGAGATAAAAGGTTGGTCACCCAGTATGGGCTTATACTTCTTGGTGAGCCCCCCCACCCCCCGTCGGCTGCCGGGATAGAGTACAGATGCTGCCACAAAGCCATGCCTGGATCTGCGATGGTGGCGTTGAACAGGAGAGTGGAATCGGACTGGGGGGCCCGGTCGAGAATATCCATGAGGTCATACGCCACCAACTGCTTCGATCGAGCACCGATGCAGAGATCCACTTTGCAGAAATTAATATTTGGATGCTTTTACAGCGCTACTTGCCAAATCTTGATGTTTGGGGATATATCCAACCCGCATGCGTCGTGACGGGCCAACTCTAGGAGTTCGTCCATTCGAAAATAATACATGGAGGGTCAAGTTCTGTCCCTGCAAGCGGTTCCAAGCCAAAGATTGAATGCAGTAACTGGAAGAACCCTGCACTGGACTCCGGTACGTATCTGAAGTGCTGCAGACCGTCGAAGCAGATAGAGGACACGTTGGTCAGTATCAGCGCACCAGCATCCCCCATGGAGGCCACAGAGCTCTGCGCCTTCTTCGGCTTTGAGTGGGTCAAGCTTGAGGGAGTATGGCCCCCACCTCTGAATTTCTCACCAGCTTCCTCAGGAGCGGTAGTTTGTGCTGACGTTGAAGCCATACCGGTCGTGAGATTAGCAAATAAATCAAGCATTTGCTGCTTGGAATGCTTGAACTCCTTCCGCAATGCCCCCCTTGCAAGGATGTGACACCTCTCCGTATACGAGTCACTGTCCTCTCGCCTATGCCTACGCATCTTGTGGAAAGAGGAGTCATGGGACTCACAGCGAGTGTGATGTCTCTATTTGCGTGTCGCCTCGGAAGAAAGCCGCCTGGTGACTTTGATGGGGGCCGATCTAATTTCAACTTCATTGACTGACAAGCTGCACTGCTTGATGTCCGTCATGGTCCACCCCCTACAGACCAAACACAAATGCTGTGTGGGTCACTGATGGGCATCTTGGAGCTGAAGTCTCAGCAGCGATTGAAACCCCAATGGTGTGGGGCAAGATACAGTGGCACAAGAAAAGTGGTACAGATCATGAGGTAGAGGGTGTAGTGCTTATTAAAACTATGGTCATCAACATGTCCGGAGTAGTAGAGTGCTAAAACAGTGGAACACGAGAGCCAGAGAGGTGTCGAACTGCACTCCGCTGCCTGTTGAGTTCTTCTGAGAACTGCTGGCGCAGGAGGGCTATCTATTCAGATAAGGAATCTGTGGAAGAATGCAATTCATTGAAAGAACAAAATGTGTTCTTCCAATGGAAGCCTTCCCACCTATTCCTCATCTTTTACCATAGCAGCACATCATTATGGATTAGGGAGGAGAGAGAAAAAAGCCACCTATACCAGAACTCTCAAGAACTGCTCAGCCAAAGCTAGCGTCATGCCCAGTCAGGGATCTAGGCAGTAATGTTCATCAAACGTGTACACAGGCAGCCACTTGGCAGATGTCCAAAGGCGGGACCCCCCACCTCCATAGGGCAGTGGTGACACCAGGTCTCCACTGGAATGAGCCTTAAGGACCCACAGGCAAATCCTTCCTAGCCCGTTTCTGGAGATGCAGAGGATGATCCATCCTGACAGGGTCGGTTTATTCATAGTTCTACCAGAGAGAGCACAAGCATAACTCACAAAGAGCTGGCCAGCTTTTCATCCCAAAAACATAGTAGCAGAAGAGAGGTTGCACTGGTTCTAGCTGATGAAACTGCTCCTCAGTCCTACAAAGGTTGAGGCGAGGAGAAGAGAAGAACACAAATAGATGGATCTTCTGAGAGATGAAAATCTGACATGTTGGGCAGGAAGGATGGTCTCACTCTCAGGTACCACTTACCTGGAAAATACAAAGTATGGCGGCTCAACGGACAACGCCCCAAGCACACTCACCTGTCTCCAGGAATTGAGTGCCACCAGAAAAATCACCAAAAGGGCGAGTAGCCTTCAGGAACATGAATACAGAGGTGCACACTGAGTGTCTACATGGAAAGTCAACATTCATTTAAATCGAACAGGGACAAAAAAACAAAAAAAAAGCTGGCATGGGGAAAGACACTGCAAAAACTGCATAACTGTGGGGATTGTGAAGAAAGAGCCTTGTTCAGGACTCTTAAAGACTGAAATGGCAGGCAAGTGCCACTTTCACCGTGCCAATCAGCAGGCATGTCTGTGACAAGGAAAGCTAGCAATCCAGAACAGAGGAAGTAGGTCCAGATCCCTCGGCAGACACCAATACAAAGACACAATTTCCAGCAGAAAGGAGTACATCCAGGATGGCATCCAACATGTCCCACTTTTATCTCAACAGCAAAGAATGAAGGTTCAGGCTGCTGCGGCTCAGATGGAGTACCCATCCCCTCATCCCAGCCAGCTCAACCCTTGCTGGGAGAAGTCAGGAGGGTAGAAGGACTTGTCCAGAAGCTTTGTGTTAGGAAAGATTGGATGCAGTATCCTGTGGGAGAGTGCACCAGCCTTGTCCTCTTGGCAATAGTTAACCCGACCTTTGTTATAGGAATGTACTACACAAGTTGGTAGAGTGACTGAGCAACCAGGCTTATCTAAAGAGGGGTCAATGTGAGCTGTAGGATAACAGATTCACAGTGACAGGTATTCAAATAAATACTTACTCTCAATGTTTGAGAAATGAATAAATCATTGTTTAATCAAGAGTCCGTTGATTAAGCCTTCTTTTATAAGGGAGAAAATATAGGCAACACAAAAATATACTTCAAAATACACTCAATTTCTTTAAATCAGTAGATACCCATTTTGGATGGTACACAGACTTTCTACACCCTGTGGTGACTTAAATAACTAGGACACTGAAGACATTGATTTTATCTCTGTCACATTGGGAGCAATACTGAGTTTGGTGTCAAAAGGAAAATGAGGGAATAAAACAATGGTTAACAAATATTCTTAAGTAGGTAAGTACTTGTGAACCCACCAATGCAAAGCACATTAAGCCTTTTCCAGCTACACAAGTTATGGAATGTGTGACATTTGTTGAGGGATAGTTAAAACAAAGTCAGAGGTAAGAAGAGTCTTTCAGGGAGCCAGGACAGCCAATGTTAATTGGGCACAAATCTAGCTGAGCTGAAGCATTTCTTACAGGCAAGTAAAACGTATTGCACAAGGTTTTAGAAGTCTTTGTAGAAAATGGAATCACTGTTGGGCCACAAGCTGGGAGGCTTGTGAGAGTCAAAGCTGCAAGCAACACTGCAACACTGCAAAAGCAACACTGCAAAAGCAACCAAGACAAGTCACAGAGAGCTAGCAAGGCTACACGACAAGGGCTACCCCTTAGTTTACAGTACCTTAGGTCTGAAGAAATTGGTTCCAGCTGGCTTCTGTTCCAGTTGTAGTATGGCAGATCCTGTTCCTGAACCTCAGTCATGGGGACAAGAGGGAGGATGTCTGGGGACTCCTGCACTATGGTTTGAAGGTCAGCGGCAGCAACGGGCAAACTTCAGATCAGCAGCACTTCGCAGTTTCAGCTTCTCGCGAATAGCACCACCGTAGTTCTTGAAGACCTTATTGATTTCCTCACACCTGGGGTCCAGCAGTCTGTTGAGGTGGCTCAGGCTTCGTCAGTCCTGCTTCATGGGAGTCCAGAGGATCTTCCTGGAGATCATGTTAGACTTAAAGACGAGACACTCTATTCTGGTGTTCCTTTCGCTGGCAATAGGTTCCTGCAGCAGCAGAAGTACAGCCAGCTCAGAGAGGGTGTCCAGATGAGTTAATCTTGGGGTCAATTGGTCCCACCAACTCGAGGGGAGAAGTCGTCCTTCGCAGGGCTTCTTTAGTCAAGGCGAATTCTGAGCTTCAGCACTGCTGCAGGGCTTCACCAGGCAAACCAATGGTCCAAGAGTTGCAGCAGGCTTCTCTTCCAAGTTCTTCGGATTCCTTCACCCAGTGGTTGAGTCTGCCTTCTAAGCAAGAGACCTCACCTTTTATGCAGGTTTTTCACATTCATTCATAGCCTAGCTGTCCTCCATGAGGACTGTCTCTGGTCCAGAGGGCTGGGCCGCTGTCAGACATGTCATTCGAAAGAGCAAAGAAACAGTCTACAGTCTTATTGCTTAATTTTTTCACTCCATAGAGGACAATAGCCCCAACACTACCCTTTTGTTGAGGTAGTGGATGGCCACTGTGTTGACTGAGACAAACACAGTCCTGCCTCACACAGAAAGAGGATGGCAATCGGGGTCAGCCTGATCGCTCCGAGCTCAATTGGAGACCAGAGAGCACTTCCGTAAGATCTAGCAGGTAAGCATGCTAGCCCTTCAGTGACAATTTCGTGGCCACAGTCAGTTGGGGCCGAGCTTGCGAATGCAACACCCATCTCAGAAGGTTGTTCGGCACGCCACACCACACAAAATCGAGACATTATCTGAGATCAGCAAAAGGTCTGACTCGTTGCCCTGAAACAGACTACTGTCATCAATTAGCCGCCACAGCGACCACATGGACTAGCCTCTCAGCATGGAAGACATGTAACTTCGGAAGTCCTTCCCAGCAGGTATCCCAAGACCAATATGAGGCTAAGGGACTGCAAGACATAGGGCTTCTTGAAGTTCAAGGATAAGCATAAACTGTGCAACAGATTGCATGTGTGGTGTAGATGTTCCAATACTAGGTGTATGCTTGATTCGGCGAGTCATCCAGGTAGGGTAAAATGAGAGTTCTTTCCTACCCGAAAAGTGCAACTACCACGGACAACAGTTTGGTGAAGACCCTGGGTGAGGGGTAAAGACCAAACAGCAAGTATCTGAACTGATAGTGGGAATTGCCAACCACAAACGGGGGATACTTAAGATGCTTAAGCTGGATTGATACAGAAGTTGGCACCCTGGAGATCCAGTGGGACCATCCAGTCCTATAGCTAGATGGCCTGAAGGATCTAAACCAGGGTAATTATCTTGAACTTGTCAATTTGTGCTTACAAGTTCAAGAGCTTGACATCCATGATGGGACGCAAGCCCCAGTCTTTCTTCGAAACGAGAAAATAAAAGTAATACCAACCCAATCTTCATTCCGAATGAAGCACCAGTTTGATGGTGCTCTCTCAGAAGATGAGACCTCAAACACGGGAGAATCTGGAGGTGACGAAGGAGGTTGGTCGGTGGCTGCAGAAGAAACAGAAGGCACTAACTCAGTTACCAGTAAGGCCTAATTGTTCAAGGAGCGGGGTTGCACCACCTCAGACGAACACTCTCCCAGAGGATGCAAATGGACAAAGTTCAATTCACAGATGCTTGTCACTGGGTTAAGGTGTGGGGACAGTAGAGGCATCTAAGCTCCTTCTCCATTACCCTCTGCCTCTGTCCAGACCGAGAAGGCGATTATGCGGCTGCTTATCAAAGAGCACACCAAACCACTGCCACGATGGGGGAAAGCAGGTAATGACGGAAAAGAACAATACTGAGCAAAGGTGGAAGGCTGAATAGATCATTCAAACCACTTAGCTGTGGCATTGGAGGCCTGTAATGTCAGCAGTGATTTATCTGCCTTTGTCCCCAATGGAGAAAGTACTTACCATAATGTTCTTTCTATGGATTCTTCATCCACAGATTTCTCATCCGATATAGAACCACATCCAGCTCTGCTGCTAGTAAAGTTTGTAACAGGGGGAATAGTGGACCTTGACTCAGACGTCGATCCGTCTTGCTCGGTCTTATATCACGTCACTATGCCCCATACCTCAGTTGCCCTTTCTTTCCCCTGTGCTTGACCCCTGTAAAGGAAAACTATGGGAGACCAGGCTAACCAGCCTGTAAAAAAACTTGACAAAGCGAAACATCCCCATGATGTGTAAAGCAGCTTGAAATAAATCACCCAGTAATTAGAGAAAAAGGAAAACTATTTTTTATTTTTTTAAGGCAAGTGAATAGCCCAATCGGCGCAGTCACCTCAGTCATCACCTGGTGTCCCTTTGCTTAGACAGATGCACAAAGCCATACGAACTTCTGTGGGAGGACTACAGTAAGTAATTTCTACTTCAGTGGATTGCTTTTCTCCCGCAGATTCCTCATCCAATAGACTCCCCAAGCAGTTAGGATCAGAGGCGGGCAGAACGTGTTAAAGTAGCAGATTTTGCAGAACTGCCCTACCAAAGTGTGCATCAGCCCGCAGGCAACATCCAGACCATAGTCCCGGGTAAATGTGTGCAAAGAGGACCATGTGGCAGCACAACAAATGTTGCTAATGGGAACTCTCCTCTGCAAGGCCATAAAAGCAGAGACCCCCTCTTGTCGAGTGTGCCCCGATGCCGGGAGGAAGCTCTCTGCCAGCAGACTGGTAGCATTCCGCAATGCAAAGAATAATCTAGCATGATAGAGTCTGCTTAGTTACAGCCAGACCTTTGCGGGACAATAAATGGACCACGAGCAGCTGCTCAGACTTCCGGAACTAAGCCGTACTAGCGACGTAAAAGCTCAAAGCTCTTTTGGGGTCTGTAAGGTAAGAATTGGTGCAGTCAAACTGTGTGAGACTACACAAGACTTATCTGCTTGTTATTAGGTGACCCACTTTTTGGGATAGGTCTGTACTACGCAAGTAAATGTGAGCTGTACAAACGAAATCCGTAAATACAAGTAGCCAAGTAGCACTTACACTCAAGGTTTCAGTTATAAATAGTTATTTAACATCAATTTTAAATAAGAATTCTTTAAAAAGGCAATTAGTATTAACAATTCAAGTAAGCTTTTGGAAATACTTTACAGAATCAATGCTGGTGATTAATCTTTGCATACGCACAATACACTTTTCCTACACCCTGAGGCAACTTCAATTACAAGGATAGTATTTGCATTTATATATCACACCAATATACTTTGTAGACTATGGGTTGCAGAAAGAAAGGATTAGGGAAAATAAAAAGGTTAGGACAACTGAATCCTCCAATGAAGTCTAGGAAAGCGTTTCCCAGCAGCAACGGTATTCAACAAGCAAACACCTATGGACGGACAAGCAATGCCAAAGTCAATGGATTTAGAAGAGTGCCCTTTGGGAGCCAGGATAGCCATAGTCATTTGAATGAAGTCTATAGTTCTGATAATTTATTGGATAAAGTCTTTCACAAAGTCCGATTATTCACAGAAAATCACTGAAGACATAAGCTGTTAGGCCTGTGCTAAGGGGAGTCGAAATCAACTCAGAAAGTTAAGCAAGTGAAAATCTCAAGTGAGACAGTACGACTTAAGGCAAGAAAGTAAGTATCCCCAAGCCCAAACAGTACCTCTGGTTAGAAGAGTGGTCCCGCTGGATTCAGTTTGGCTACAGCTATGCAGACCCTGGCTCCTGAGGCTCAGTCGTGGGGACAAGAGGGAGGACGTCTGGAGGGCACCTGTGGCGGTCCTTGGGAAGGTCGTCGGCAGCTACGGACTATTTTCAATTCAGCGGCACTTACGGTTTCAGCGCTTCAAAAAAGGCACTGCTGCATAACAAATCTCTGGTTGGACTTTCCTTGCTCCCTAGATCCTGGACTCTTGATCAGGATTTTCTGCTTCTGGAAAGTTCTTAGGAGGGTCCTGGAGCTTTTGGCCAATTTGATATGCGGCAGATGTTGCACTCTACTATGGACACTCAACCCCTGGCATTGGGCTTCTGCAGCAACGGAGAGGCACAGCAAGTCGGGGATTGTGCCCAAGTGGAGTTTGTGTCATGTTTAGTTGGTCCAACTAACCCAAGGGGAGAAGTCAATCCATGAGAGCTTCTCTGTTGAGCTGAAAAATGAGGTCAGCACAGCAGCAGGGATTCACCGGGCAACTGAAGGTCCAGGAGATTGCAGTAGGCTTCTCTTCACGGTTTCTTCGTCGGATGTTTGTTCCAGTGGTTGACTGACTCCAGTCCCAAAACACTTACCTTTTAAGCAAGTTTTCCCATTCATGCACAGCCTAAGCTGTCAATCACACAGCGGGGCGAGTGTCCTGAAAGGACAGCCAGCCAATCAGGACTGGTTGCATTCAGGACTGGTTGCATTCATGCACTCCTAGAGACAAATGACACACTGGAGCCAGGGGCGGGCTTCAGGACTGAAGCCTGACAAAGGCAAAACAGACAACGGGCTCATATCTGTCTCAACGCACTGTGCAAAAGCAGAGAAAGACCTCAAAAACAGAAAATGGCGGAAAAAAGAAGCAAGGGGTCATTTTGACTAGACACCCATGGGTGCTGTACTGCAGCCGAGGGTTCAGCCTGCTGTAGAAAAGCACAATGGTTGTACACATTAAACCACTGCCACCAGCCATTTAAAATAGTGAGGGTAACAGCAATTGTTACATGCAAAAGTAGGATAAGGGGCTACTAAGTAATGCCCCCAGCACTCCACATAAGATGGTGTGTGCTGGATCTATAAAGAGAAAAGATAAGTAAGGTTAATTTAATCTTCAAATCTAACATCAAACTCTGGCTTCACACCAATGACTGCTAAAAGCCCCCCCCATCAAACAAACTCAACTGTATCTGATATTCTGTATATTAATGTAAGATATTTGAAAATGCAACATGTTAATGTAAGATATGTGATACTCGAACAAAAGAAATGTAATCTATTTATGTACCTGTAACCAAAGTTTTTATTTCTCGCAAGCGCCCTGTTGCCCAACGACCCGGTGCGCTCTATAAATAAACAATACAATACAATCTTACTATTTCTTCGGAACCCAAGTAAAGGTACTCTAAAAGATTTCTCAGTGACACTGCACTGAAGGTGGTGTGCGTCACCATACAAAAAGCAGATGCTTATGGAGTTTGTCAGACTTCAGAAACGATGAAAACACAAAATCCAAACCAGGAAAAACATGAGTGAGAAAAAGGTCCCACTCACTTAGGAGTTGAAATTAAAAAGTCCTAAGTCCAGCAAAAGAGCTCTGGGTCTCTAAGGTTGAAGGGAATTGGCACAGAAATGTAAATTCTCCCCAACAGGGTCTAAGCAATGGAACCGCTCCTGGAGGGTAGAAGACCAGCAGGTCTATGAATTGAGAAAGTTGGAATTCAGATACCACTTTCAGAAGAAAGCCAGGCCTTAGTTTAAGGGAAACCCTTTCCCAAAACAATAGTAGGAACGGGTGCTTGCAACACAAGGCCTGAAGCACGCCAATTCTCCTGGCTGATTTAATCGCAACCAAAAAGGCTGTCTTCAATAATAGCAGCCACAAAGAACAGAAATGCATGGTCGCAAAAGGCAGAAAACGTAGGAATACAAGATACACTTCAAAAATCACTTTCATATTTGTGTTTGTTCATGGTTAAATTTGTA
This sequence comes from Ambystoma mexicanum, assembly GCF_040938575.1. Lineage (NCBI taxonomy): Eukaryota > Metazoa > Chordata > Amphibia > Caudata > Ambystomatidae > Ambystoma > Ambystoma mexicanum. Next base: position 1,497,443,701 of record NC_090935.1, read on the forward strand.
GCAACATTAGAAAAGGAAAAGACAAGGTTATCGTATTATCAGTAATTACGTACTCAACAGGTCATACGGTAATGCATTTACTCTGCAAACACATATAGGAAAGTCACTTAAAGGGAGGAAATAAGCAGTTCGTACAACATGAGCTTAGTTCAAGGTTCTAGAGACTGTTTCATCGCCTGGCAAGTCTTGTCCAAAAACGCAACCCTAGCTAACGGCAGTTCGGAGAGGGCTTGAAGTCTTAAACAGCGAATAATGAAGAGTTCCTGCGGATTTCTTCCAGTATCTTAATTTATTGGATCAGCAAGTTAGCAACTAAAAAAGGAGACCTAATAACAAACTTGAGAAGGTGACAAGCAGCAGCTTGGGTAAGAGGGGATTCCTCTGGACACCTCCACGTGCACTCCAGCACTCTGGAGAAACTTCTTGGAATCAGGGAAGCAATACCTTTTCCCCCACCGTAACCTTTGGTTTGAAGAAAGTTTCCTCTGCGTTGTGGCAGCTCTGGACCCGACCTCTGGATTCCTTGGACAAAAGGCAGGACAGTGTCTCTCAGCAGCAGTCTCTAGGGAGTACCTTTAGCACGACTTTCAGCAACTTCTTGATTCACTCTGGTTTTGGTGCCTTTTCAGCAGCACCAACAAAGGACACGAATCGTCCGGTCAAACTTCTTCGCTTCCTGCAGTCCCACACTCTGGTGAGGGCACCTGGGCGAGTTGGATCAGTGTCCTTACAGGCACAGCACAGATTTGGACGGATTCTGTCTTTACATGACTATGAACTCGAAACAGGCAGGTCTCCTGGTATTGGGGTTCTGCAGCTCTGGAAGCTCCTAGGACCTTGAGCGATGGCTTGTTTCAAAGTTCGTCTTGGGAGTGGTTGTTCCCACCAGCCAAACGGAAGGAGTGCTCTTCAGAGCTACTCTGTCGTATAGAAAACTAGGCCAGGACAGCAGTGGTAGCTTCACAGTGTTGCAAAGGGTCTACAGGAGTCTTTGGTCAACTATTTCTTCAGTTACTTCCGTTTCCGGTCGTCGACTTGCTTTACACTCCAGAAGCCTCACCTTTTATACAGTTCCAGGACACACTGCAATCTCTCTCAGCATTTTACAGAGAGGGCGTTTGGCTGTCCAATCAGGACAGTCGGAACCACCCCCCCCCCCCCCCCCCGTGGGAGCCAAGCCCATTCAGGCACTCTGTCTGACAAAAGACAGGGGGTGGAGGGGTTGAAGACTCCTCCCCCACTTCCTGCCTGCCCACACAGTCTGGAGCATAGGCAGGGATACCTACTGTTTCATAGCCTGCGAAAAAAATACAAAATAGTTGGTAGACCCCGTCCAATGCCACCAGCCATAACAAGACTATTGTCTATACAACTAAAAAGGTACATGAGCAGAGAAAAGGGTATCCGTTTGGCGCTCCACTGAAGGGAAGGTGTGCCAGTCTCTCAGTCTATATGGGCTACATTACTCAACGTAATCTTATTTCTGATGCTTGTATCTGCTTAGATTCACATGCTGTTTAATTGAAAAGGAAATTGAGTTCCCCTTTTTCGTTGACAGAGGGGAGAAAATCATAGAAATCAAACAGGGATCATGTCAAGCGGAACAGAATAAGAATCTAATACTTGACTGTTAGACAGAAATTGAATAGAAAGAGCCCAGAACAAGACCAAAAAGACCATCAATTTTATGTCCCCTAGTGTGGGGACTAATAGAATGTTCTAAAGTCAACCTAACAATTTATAAAGATTCATAATGGTAGTTTCGACGGGGTGAACGCATCTAGCATCTAAAACTCAGGTTTGTCTATCTTTGTTTCCTAAATTGCGTACACTTGAATTCAGCCACAATTTGAGGCTGCGGACTACAAGGTAGCGTATCGTCCTGAGGAAGACAGCCATCAACTGGAAATGTGGCTAGATGCCTTCACCCTGTCGAAACTACCATTACAAATCTTTATAAAGTGTTAGGTTGACTTTAGAACATTCTATTAGTCCCCACACTAGGTCAGTTGACGAATGGCACCTCTATTTAATCTTTTGCACAATTCTTTTTATTAAAATTAATACTATTTAAAATTTGTGACTGTAGATTCCCTAGATTTTTTGTTAGGATTTCGCACACATTCGGGTAAACACCGTTTTCCCTCCTTGAGTGATCGCCTTCACTCACCTTTGGCCATCGGTGCCTTGCACGTTTGCATGCGCTGTGGACCCTCCAGTTGGTCCTCTAATGGCGTACAATGTATTTCTATTACGGTGTACTTTATGTGTAACACATTGAGCCAATATTTGGTATAGGCTTATACAGTCTGAATATGAATTTTATCTATTTTGTGATAAAATAAAATGACAATATATTTTCTATAAAATGACAAAATTGTTTGATGGTCTTTTTGGTCTTGCTCTGAGCTCTTTCTATTCAATTTCTCTTTAACACTCATGTATTAGATTCTTATTCTGTTCCGCTTGATATGATCCCAGTTTGATTTCTAGATTCACATCCTGTGCATAAGCTGACATCTAGTGGAAGCTGCAGAGTGTTACAGCTGTTTTGGAAACTGATCCCTCACGCGTCAATGTCCTTCAGATTGTTATTTTTCTGACATTAGGTAGCATGAGGTGTAGTGCGAGTACAATTGTATCCAAGCATATTTGTATCTGACAAGCTCATAAGTATCCATGCGCCTCCTCTCTGAGGGGAGGAAGGAAGGGTGGGTCGCATGAGAATCTAAGCAGATACATGCATCAGAAATATGATTATGGTGAGTAATGTATCCCTTCTGAGGCTTGTGGAATCTGCTTAGATCACATGCTGTGCATAGATTAGCGAGCAGTGGAAGAAGGGGGTGGGATGTGAGAAGGTTCATGAGCGAATAGAGGTCTTAGAACAGCTTGTCCCACGTGTGTATCTGTCTTGGAATGAGCGTCAAGGCAGTAGTGCTGAGTGAAAGTATGTATATAGCTCCATGTAGCTGCTTTGCAAACACTGTCTAAGGGGACATTTGCAATGAAAGCCAGAGTGGCTCCAGTACCTCTTGTGGAGTGGGCCCTTAGCGTAAAAGGCAGTGTCTTATTTGATAGGGAATAGCACCGTTGGATCAATCTGATTATCCACCTAGAGATGGCATTTTTAGAGAGGTGATCTCCTTCTCTGCCTGGCACTATGGAGACAAACAGTTGATCTGTTTTTCTTAGCGGTCTGGTCTTGACTACGTAGTAGAGGACCACCCTCCTCAAATCTAGTGTGTGGAGTTTTACCTCAGCAGAGCTTTTGGGTTCCTGGAAGGAAGCTGGTAGCTCAATAGACTGGTTTACATGGAATTTGGAAATTAATTTAGGTGAGAACCTAGGGTGAGTGGATAAAACCAGTTTGTCCTTATGTATAGTAAAGAAAGGATCCTGCACTGACAGAGCTTGGATTTCACCGACTCTTCTTATGGATGTGATGGCTACTAAGAAGGCAGTCTTACAAGTCAGGTGTTTGAGACTAGACTTGTGCAAAGGCTCAAAGGGTAGTTCCATGAGCTTAGCGAGTACCACATTAAGGTCCCAACTTGGTGGTGGGTTAGAAATTGGGGGGTGGAGTCTCTTTACCCCTTCCATAAATGCTTTGATGACTAATAATAATTTCGCATTTATATAGCACTACGAACCCTCAGGTATCGGAGCGCTGCTTATTATTACCCACGGTGTGTGGTGCTCATTTATCGACCTCGGAAGGATGAAAAGCTGAGTTTGGCCCTGCCGGGTTTCGAACCTGCGTCGGCAGGCTCGTCACTGATGTCAAAGCGAAGATGTCAAAGCGAGCGCTCTACTCGCTGTGCCACTTGACCGGCTAGCTTCCACCATGAGACCTTGTTATGGGAAGTGGTGTAGGCTGACAAAGGCGCCAGGTGTACTTTTAGTGAGTTAAACACTAACCCTGCATCCAATAAGTGGAGCTATAGGTTAGAATGTTTGAAGGAGTACAATCAACGGGTTTGATTTGCTTATTCTAGCACCAAATTACAAAGAGTTTCCATTGATCACAGTAACAGTACCTAGTGTTCGGTTTTCTTGACTCTTTCAAGATATCCATACATCTCTGTGGTAGATTGAGATGTCCGAACTCTGACTTTAGGAGCCATGCTGCCAAGTTCATAGAGTGTGGTTGTGGGTGCACTGTTAGTCCTCCCTGCTGGGTGAGTAGGTTGTACTGGCACGGGAGTTTGATGGGTTCGCACATCGGCAGTCAGCACAGATGTGGATACCACGGTTGTCTTGCCCACATAGGAGCAACAAGGATCAGCGTAATCAGTTTTGTGCAACTTGTTCACCACTTTCCTCATGAGAGGAGTCGGGAGGGGAGGAGGGGGAGCGTAGACAAGCTTCTTTAACCAGTTCAACCATAGGGCATTCCCCCTTGGAGACTGGCTGGGGGAACCTGGACGTGAAGTCTGGGCATTGACAATTTTCGCTTGTGGGGAATAGGTCTATAGTTGGAAAACCCATAGAGAGCAGTGGTGTTATACGACCTCTTCGTGTAGACGCCACTCGTGTTCCTCTGGTAGGGGATCTCTGCTCAATGAGTCTGCTAGAGCGTTGAGTTCCCCTGGATCATATTGTGATGACGGGAACATTTTCCGTCTGAGTGCCCTTTTCCAGATTTTCTGTGCAAGTCTGGATAGATTTGGAGAGCGTGTACCCCCCGTTTGTTGATCTAGAATATTGCTCTGGTGCTGTCCGTCAGGATCTGCACCAACAGGTTTGTTAAATGGGGTTCGAACCCCTGGAGGGCTTTCAATACTGCCAGAAGTTCCAGCACATTAATGTGGTTATGAGCTGCAGTGTGAGACTACAGACCTTAGGCTGTGTAGTGAAGGTAGTGAGCCCGCCCCACCCTGCCAGTGAAGCGTCCGTTGTGACCACTGCTTGCATCTGTGGGTCGTAGAAGGGTTTCTCCTTCGTCAGATTTACGCTCGTCCACCAGCGAAGATTTTGTACCAGTGTTGGCGAAACGGCTACTAGATCGTCCCACTAACTGCTTGCTTGAGACCATTGTTTTGCGAACTACTCCTGTATGGGACGCATGCGCAAGCACGCGTGGGGAACCAGGTATATGCAAAATGTCATCATGCCTATTAAAAGCATCGCTTTCCGCACCCTTATCTGGCGGCCGGCTCGATAATGTGGTATTTGCAGTAACAAATTCCTTATTCTCTCCTCCGAGGGAAAGACCAATCCTTCCTCTGTGTTTAGGAAAGCTCCTAGGAACTGTTTGGAAGTGCTTTGCACTAGGCTTGATTTTTTATCGTTGATTGAGAAGCCCAATTGAAAGGGGAGGTTGATAGTTGTTTGGATGTTTTGTCTGCAAATCGGAGGCGATTCCCCTGTTATGAGGCAGTAATTCAAGTAAGGGTACATTTGGATTGCCTCCCTACGCAGGTGCGCTGCCACCAACGCCAGTACCTTGGTGAATACCCTTGCAGCTGAGGCTATTCCAAAGGGCAGCACCTTGAATTGGTAGTGCTAGTTCGCCATTTTGAAACACAAGAATCTTCTGTGCGCTGGGAACATTGAAATATGAATATAGGCATCTTTTATATTCAGTGTTGCCATGTAATCCTTTTTTAGAAGCGGGATTACCTCTTGTAGCGTAGTCATGCAGAACTTTTGTGGTTCGACATACTTGTTCGCAGGCTGCAAATCTAATACTGGGCACATAGGTAGATTTTTTTTGGCACAAGGAAGTAAACTGAATAAATACCCCCGTTTAGCTGGTTGGCTGGGACCAGTCCTATGGCGCCCTTTAATAAAGCGCTGTAATTTCTTCTAGAAGGATCGCTGATGTTCCTGAGTGGACTTTTTGTCTGGGGAGGGGGTGGTTGCGAGGACGTTGAAGTTCCATGCAGTAGCCCCCTGCTACCATGGACAGCACCCATCTGTCCGAGGTGATACCCTCCCATGTGTGGGTGAAGTTGGAAATGGGTCCTACTGGAGATGCATGGGAGGGTATCTGGAGCAGAATGTCAATTGCTGAGGTGGGGTGTCACTTCCAGCTGGGCCCCAGCCTCGATTACCACAGCCTCTACGTTGTCCTTGTGGATAGCCCTGAAAGGCTTGTCCTTGGTTGTTGCCATAAAAACCTTGACCTTGGTTGTATCCTGATCCCCTCTGAGAAGTTTGACCCCAAAAGCGGCAAAAATTGCTGCTACCTCTTTGACTTTAGAGTGTCATACTCATCCTTTGCTGTCTTAAGTGCGTCTCTTCTAGAGCTTTGCCAAAGAGCATATCAGGTTCCACTGGCATATTTATTAGGGTGGCCTATGTTTCTGGCCTGAAGCCCGATTGGCGAAGCCATGTGTGCCTCTTTATAATAGTGCCCTCCGCAATGACTCATTGCATGGTCAGCTGTGTCGAAATTTGACGAGGAGACAAGTAGATAGCTCTTCCGTCTGCTGCCACCTGAGCTAGTTGAGATTTAAGTGGCTCGGGTGCAGATGAGTAACACGGAAATCTCCTCCCACATATGGCAGTTGTAACTTGCCAAAAGTGTAGCATCATTAGCAATTCTTGCCTGGTAGGCTGCAGAAGAGGCGACTTTTCTGCCCATTGCATACATCTTCTTGCTCTCCTTATTCGGAGGAGCCTCTGAGGAAGCTAAGGGTGTGCCTGCTCATTCGTGTGGTGGTAACCACCCAATAGTCTGGTTTTAACTGGCCTCTTATGTATAAGGGATCTGAAGGTGCAGGTCTGAACAGTTTTTCCACACGCGGGTTACCAGGCCATGTGAGATTAGGTGCCTCCAAAGAAGTTTGGATTCTACGTTGCACAGATTTTAGCAGTGGCATAAACTGCCTTACTGTCTTTTTGTCTCCCAATAATTGTTCAGCAAAGTCTGTCTTCCTGTAACTCCTGTGTGTCAATGCAGAAGTGTTCTGCCGCTTTAGTTAAGACTTTGTTGAGGAGGAGCCGGATGTCTACAGGGGAATCTACCACTGTAGGTTCCTGATTAATAGGAGAATATATGGAATACATGTTCGCCTCCTGGTCTGGTTCTTCATCATCCCCATAATAAATTTAGTCTGTGACCTCATCAATAAACTGAGGGTCAGATGTTTCCACAAATGAAAGATCGTCCTGGTCTTCTGGATCTATTTCAGGGTCATATAGATCTATAATTTTGCCCTGTGCGGGGACATCAGAGCGAACCCTCTTCGTAGGTGGTTGAGAGGCAGAGGGTTGAGAGCCAGAAGGGGCTGAGGTGGGAGAGGTAGATTGAAAACTTTGAAGGTAATCTGGATTTTTGGGGGCCTGACGTTTTACTAGATGAAGAAGGTTGAACTTAAGAGTGTGGGGGCCAGAGGCTTCGTCCACAGACAAACGACATTCAGAAGGTGTTTTTCGTGCAAAACTCTTGCCGTCTTTCGATGTCTTGGCCCTATCGTGTGGCGATCTTGAACGAGATTGCCCAGAGGACCGGGACTCAGTGGACCGTTCACAGGGTGTCGAGCGTTGTCGAGTATTCGACTCATCTGTCGAATGTCGACTGGGGCATATGTGTTTTGTGGTGTGCTTGTGTAGCGCTGCCGCCACCGTGTGTAGTACTCACAACATGGCCGCCGGCCTGTCCTACGGGGTCGGTGACCTGTGCTTGGGTAGTAGCTGAAGCTACTCCGGTGCACTCGCCAACCGAAAGCGAGGCGTCGCTGCCATCGCTGAAGGCTCCCTCCATAGCCTCGAGTTGCCTGGCATAGTGGGCCCAGCTGGGTTAAGGAGATGGCAGCTTGGCGAACAAAGTGTAGGAAGGGGAGAATATGCATTCTAAAAACGGCCTCCTAAGAATGGGCCCCCTCGCCCCCCTCTCCCTCCCTACTGTCTGGGCCAAGGCCTGGGTCGGCCTTCCAAGGCCGTACGGTCTGTCGTGATCGTCTCTGACGGCAGTATTCTTTCTCTTTCCTCTGCGTGGTGTTACAGTCGATGAAAGGATAGAAAGAATAACTACCGTAATTATACAAAGTCAATGGCTTATCGCCGAAAGGAACTCCACAATACGCGTCCGTCTACCATGGCGGAAAAAAACAATCTGAGGGCCCTCAACGCGTGAGGGATCATGGGTACAGTGGACGTCACACTAGGTATGGTATTACTGGCATGCCCTGTCGACGTCCCTTTTCGCGTTTCAAAAACAACTAATAATCCGCAGCTTCCACTAGATGCCGGCCTATGCACAGCATGTGATCTAAGCAGATTCGTCAAGCCTCAGAAATAGGGTTTTGGGAAAGACTAAGTAAGAACTGTAGTTACTTAGATATAGAAAAAGAATCTTAAGGAGCACCTTAGGAGTCCCCAGCAACACTGCCCATAAGGAGCTGTGGGATGTAGTAGTAAAACACAGATGCATTTAAGAGCTATGGAGCAGACAAACTCCATAGTACAAGTAGATTACAAATAAAAGGGTTCAAAAGGCAGAGCCTACAAGAATGAATGAGTAGAAAAGGCTCCATTCATTCAGGATTAAAAGAAAAAGGTCCAGAAGTCCAGCAAAAAGTGCTGGTGGTCTCACCAGACGAGGGGATGAAGCACAATAAGGATACATCTCCCTAACAGCCACCATCAAGCATGTCAGAACTAGATGTCAATCCCAGTCTGGGACAACAAAAGGAGTTGATGGAAACCTATTCACAAGACCCATCAGGAATTGGGACATAACCGGAATCGTAAAGAAAGAACCCTGATCCGGGGAACTTTTGAACACAGACAAGGCCGCCAAGTATCCTTTGACTGTGGTAACATGAAAACCTGTTGAGGACAGTGACAGAAGGAACTCCATCACTGTAATGGTGGGGCAAGCGATGGGATCGATCTCGCGTTCCCTGCACCATGCCTCAAATCTTCTCAACCCACACACATACAAAGATCTGGTAGACTGTGTGCAGCCAGCAACAACTCAAATACCTCCTAAGAGAGGTACCAGTCATCATACCCTACCCTCTCAAGAGCACCGCATGTAGGTCCGCCCCAAGTTCTTTGCCCAGTCCGATCAAGATCATGGTTGCACGAAATCTCTTCAACCTCCTGAGAACCCATGGGATGAAGGTAATCTGGCAGCAGGTGGTTGGGTGGTGGACGGGTGGAGGGAGTGGGGTTGCCGTACTGAAGAGGGAAGCTCACCAGAAACGCGCCCACCAGTGCACCGTTTGCTGGGAATTCCCTCTAGCAAAACTGTCTGCACTTCCTGTTTGACTCTATGGCAAACAGATCCACTGCTGGGGTACACCAGAGAGACTACCTCTTGTAGGACTTCCTGGCACACTTCCCATTCGTGCGAGACCGTGCTCTGCCTGCTCAGAGCTTCCACCAGGCCTTTCTCTGACCCCGCCAGTGAACTGCAGAGCCCGAGATTTGGTTCTCCAACAACCAGAGCTCTTGCTACCCTGGTTGTTCAGGTAGTGCATGGCCACTGTGTTATCCGTCAGAATCAGAACATGCTTCCCCTTCAGAGATGGGAGCGAAAGCTCAGTGCTAACTGAGAAACCTGGAGGTGTATCACACTCTAGTCCCCGGGGATCTGTCATCCAGGTGGCTCAGACACAGCCATCACTATTGAATCCAATTCCTGGGGTGGACCAGTGCGGGAGGATCACCTGGCTGGGGGGTCTTCAGGGAGTGGGACGGTGAAGGGAGATGGTATCCCCCTTCCTTATAACACCTTTTCCCCATCCTACTGGGTATGATACCTAGAAGCTCAACCCACCTGCCCCCTTGTCCAACAAAAACTTTCACACAGACAATTTATCATGAGCGACAACGGACTAACACCTGAGCCGTATACCTGACATGTCCCAACACAAGGGTCAGGCAATTACTGATAATTACACACCTTACTTCCATCACACTTCCCTACACGGATAAAAGGCGGAGCACAAAAGCACATTGAGCAAGGCAAAATGTACGAGGAAGCAGCAATTCTGAGATGGCAGTTTAAACAGAGGAGAAAAGTGGCGAGATCACGACCAGGAGGGAATTACCCGTGCCGTTTTCAACAAAGAACCGCGACTTTCAAGAAGCCTCAAGGAAACGAAACATAAGACTGGGAATTGCAGCTGACGGTGTATTGTGTGCCAAAGGCACACAGGGTCCTCCTGCATGGATAGCCGAAGTGTTGAGAAGCGATTGCCAATATGGTACTGTCCTTGACTCCTACAGCAAAGTAACGCCAACGAGTTCAGCACAGCCGGTGAGTTGGAGAAACTGATAGCAGACCGGACTGTGCTGTGCTCAAGGTAGCAAGCTGCAACATGGAAGGCAGAAAGATCTTGCAAACAATTGACATTTTTATCTGTTACCTATCTTGGTGTCACAGAGTGGTCCGGCACCACATGGGTGCTCACTTGAAGATTCTACATTTGGTGCCCCCCCCCTCAGCCCCCAAACGGGGAAGAATTATTGAATTGTGTAATCGAAGTGGTCCTGCCGCAGATTACGTTAAATCCTGTGCACATTCGAACATCTTCGATTGTCTGGAAACAGAAATTGGTCTGAGCCGGGCCACGGGGGACTAATTGTAGAAAAGGGGTCTGAGCCCGGAAGAGAGGAATCCTGGGTGAAAAGCAACACACCCGAGAGGATTGCTGGGGCAAAGGTCAACCAGACTGAGGGATGCCTAAAAAATTTAAGATGGTCGGAACCTGACTGAGGGAGGCTACTGGTGAAAAGAATTGGAGCCCGGCTGACGGGATCCACAGTGAAGAGTAAATCGCCAGACACGAATATTGAGAAGAACAAGTGACTTAACAAATCTGGTAATGTTCTTTCGATGGGATGTTCCCCTGTCGTATTCCAAATCTATGACAGGTAATGTCCACAGCTGTGCTGCTTCGGAACATTTTCGGCAGAGGGTAGATCCAATGTCCCTCGCGGGCCCCTGTCAAGGGTCGAATTCACTGGATGCCCGTAGCCTCAGTTGTCATTTTTTCCCCCAGAACGTGTGGCACCAATCTCCTGCCAGTCTGACTGCAGATAGCCTTGCGGAAACGTAAGCTGCAATCGCATAGGAAATTCTCCAGAGGGGCGGGTTGGGAGGGCGATGTGGAATACATCGTAGGAACATCCCATCGAAAGAACGTTAATAGATTTGGTAAGTAACTTCGAGGGGATTGTGTCCTCCGACATATTCCAAATCTATGACAAACTCCCAGAGCAGTGACAGACTATGGAGGTGGGAAAAGAATTTAGAATCCCCAATCAAATGGCGGAATAAGAACCGCCTTACCAAAGGCCAGTTCCCGCCTGTGGATTGAATCCAGGGCGTAATGTTTGACAAAAGTATGTAGAGAAGGCCATGTGGCTGCTTCACAAATATTCCGAATAGGAACACCTCGCTGAAGGGCAGCGGAGGTAGCCACTCCCATAGTAGAGCAAGCACGTAATCCTACCGGAGGGTCCTTACCCGGCAGACGGTAACACTCAGTAATAGCGAGGATAATCCACCTTGACAAGGTCTGTTTGTTAACAGCCTGGCCCAAACGGTGTCCAGCATAACCGATAAATAGCTGATCATCTACTCTGACCCGGGACATCCGTGAAATATAAAAACTGTGCTCTGCTAGGATCCAACCTATGGAGCCTCTTCCTTGCCAGGATGCGGAGGAGGATAAAAGGCAGGAAGAACTACCTTATGGCTTAAATGAAATTCAGACATGACCTTCGGCAGAAAAGAAGGCCGCACCCGAAGGACAACCCTGTCCTTATGGAAAACAGTAAAGGGTGGCTTGGCTGAAAGTGCCTGCAACTCACTCTGCGAGTGGAGGTAACTGCAACTAAAAACACTGTCTTGAAAGACAACAGTCTCAAAGGACAAGATTGCAAGGGCTCAAACGGAGCACCCATCAGAAACTTCAAAACCAAATTCAAATCCAAAACCAGCACCTGGAAAGGGAATGGCGGAAACGCTTTAGTCAGTTCTTTTAGAAACTGACTAATCAAAGGGATCTTAAAGTAAGAACACTCTTCAGACGAGCGCTTAAATATGGACAGCGCCGCTAAGTAACCCTTAATGGTACCCATTAGAAGGCCATTGTGGGCTAAAGAAAGCAGAAAAGACAAAACCATAGGAACGGAACATTGGAAACGATCAACATTCTGTCTCCTGCACCAGTCACAGAACGTATGCCAACGGCAACAGTACAGGGACTTTGTTGCTGGCCGCCTGGCCGAAAGCAACACCTCCATCACATCATCCAGTGTTAGTCTAGAAAATACCCTCCCATAGCATAGATATATTATGTTGGCCGCAAACCAACCGCATCATATATCCAGCATCGTCAGTAAAGAATCATCAGCATAACCATAGAGTGTCCATTTTGTAGCAATAGAATTCGCCATTTTGTAATTTTTGCTTTCCTTGCTTTTCTGTTCCAAAAGCTTTGCTGTAAGTGAATTCTATTTCGTTTCGCTCATGCACAGAGCAAGGCCACACGTTACATGTTGAAAAACTAGCCCAGACAGCAATGCCCCGGTTTCCTCCCTCACAAGTCCTTGGAAGTAAGCAGTAAGGCATTTAATCACTAAGCAGGTGCCAGCTAGTCTCGCTGAAACGGCAGAAACTGTAGAAATAGGCAGTTAATGGCTTGAATTATACTCTTTTGCGGCCCCCCTTCACTGAGCCCCTGAAGAGCGAGCTGACCTCTAGCTCACGAATAGAAAGTCGAAGATAGTGAGGCCTGGAATGTGTCTCTCCTACGGACACAGCTTGCTTGTAGAACAAGAATGGTGTCTGCATCTTTGCAACTCTTGCTGAATAAATGTATTCAGGGTGTCATATTCATCATAATTGTCAATCATCGAACCATTGCAAAGAAAGATACATTATGGGCGGTTTTGAATGTGTCACTACTGATATGATGGGCATTTTGTATATATGTAACTGATGTAAAATGCTCGCTCTCTTGCATCCCTTGAGGTCTGGGTGACACGTTGCGGGACGCGAGACCCAGTTGGACAACAGACCATTTGCTTTGCAATAAACCCTAGATTTTGGGAATTGTACCTCGTGTCTGGCGTATCAGTTTGTGTGTGGTGATTGTGCCTTGTTTCCATGCACGGGGGTCCCCTAGGGGCCACGTCAAAATGGTACCCGTATAGGGACCCTCCCCCACTTGCTCCATCGTGTACGTGGTAACTTGAAGGCTGAAAAAAATGAATCAAGGACGAGACAGTCGAGCCGGGATCAAGAGGTGTTTGGGGAGCCCCTGTGAAAGTGATAAGACTCCTTTGCAGATCTGTGCACAACCAGTCCCTGATCGACGAGTCCGGCCAGAGAGCGAGAAGGCGAGGGTCCCGAAACGAGGCAGAGTGTGCCAGATATGCAGACATGCCGATTCTTGGTTGCGTCAGTATACTGACGAATTGAGTCTCTTTGAGACGACTTGGTTTATCAGGTGAGTCGTGCCCCGATTCTAATAGCCCTGATATTGTTTGAGTGTTGCTCTTGCAAGATCAAACGCCCAGGGTAAGGTACGAAAAAGATTAAAACATGCCCGGGAAATTGTCTTCCTGTTTAGTGGGATTTTTCCACTGCGGTAGACAATCTTTGGAAACTGGCCAGGCTGCGCCACCTGTGGGGTCGCCAGCGTATGAGATGTATGTGAAGTATGGAATAGCGGCAATAATGTTTTGTGAAATTTGGCATAGGCAAGCCAGACACGAAGAGGACTTGCAGTGGCCTAAAAATGGGAGTTATGAGATGGCGCGTATAGATTATTTGGAATCAGTATTATTGCGCCCTGCGACATTTGACGTCATTAGAGACTGGAGGAAGGAAGCTATGCTCCGTTTGACGTGCAGGGAGAGACATGCACATAAGCACAGGTCAAAGGAACAGAGCACTGGATCGGGAAGAAAAAGAATGGGATGAGCAAATTAGAAGGGCCGATAGAAGTCTCCAAATGGGAATAGATAAAATGTATCCCCAACAAGAATTGCATTCATTCGACGAATTAAACAACATTTTAAATGAAAAAAAAAGACAAGAACGTCCCAAAAGTAAGACTGACATAATCGTACCAGTGCCCATTGCACAACTTTCGCCCAACCCCGTCGTCCAGCCTCCATTACAGCCGCAGCTACCACTCCCCCTTCCAGTTGTACCATCCGCTCCCGCCCCTCCTTTACCCATTATTTCACTCCCCATATGCCCGCTGAGCCTGAATCCATGGTAATCAGAGAAGACAGAATGGGAGGAGTAGAGTCTGCACAAAGCGCGTGTGCTAGAATAACCCGTAGTGCGGTCAGCAAAGAGAAGGAGCTGAGAGAGCAGGCAGAAATATATATTGACGGAAATGAGGCCTCAACAATGGGATCGATGTACGATTATAGGAAGCTCAGTGAAAAACAGGTATTGTTGGAATGCATGGGAGAATATTTGAATATTTGATGGAGCTGGAAACAATTAATTGGTATGTTGCCGCTGCAGAAGTTGCGGGATTTAAATGCCTTTACGCGTGTAAGAGAAAGTGATTCAGAGAAGATGTGGATAGGCTATTTGAGTTTAAAAATGAACTTGATAAATTGTATTCTGAAATGTTCTCTATGCAAGGGTTTCGAAACAAAGACGTAAGAAGAGGTAGGCAAGAGGCGTTACCGTATGTACAACAGCGATTTTTTCCGCCGTCAAAGCATGTTAGTGAAGAAACAAAAATATGCACACGAAAGGCACTTAGATGGATTACATATGCTATCATTCCTACAATGGAAATACATGAAACATTTGATCAATATACATTAGGTATGCAACGGAAGGCATTGCAAGTAATGGTTGAATATTTACAGGATAAATATATAGATAGTAAGCAAAGCTGTCCACCTGAATTGATAGTGTATAAGAGCATTCACACTAGACAGGAGAAACTACCTTGTCCTTTGATTTGGCAATAGTGCTAATTATGAGAGCGGGAGAAAGAAAAGCAAGTGCGATATTTCCCATGAGGGAGGTTCCACCCACTTTTGTGCCAAAAGTCGAAATTCCTGCAACAGGTGATCAACCAGGATGGGTGACAGAAGCACATTTTACAGCACAGAATGTACATGTCCCTTTTTCCAGACAAGAGGTGAATATAAAACAAACGATCCCCGATTTGAGAAAAAATCCGGCGGGATTCTATAAAGAAATAGAGTCCTATTAGAAATCGTCAATTTTTACTATGAACGATATAGTCAAATATGGCAGCATTACCAGCACGGATAATACAGAGATTGACGGTTATAGTTCCAGAGAAGAGAATTGTATGGGACAAACTAACTGCATGTGTACAAGACAAAGATGAGTTGGCTACAGTCTATTTCAACAAATTTGAGGAAGTATTTATCGATTTTAGTGGGCAAGATTTAAGTACTGAGGCGGGAAAAAGACTTGACAAATATGTGAGAGGATTGTTACCTCCGATCCAAAACTTGATAATGACATCTGAAAGTGCATGGCAGGCGAAATCATTGAGTGAGGTATTACACATGGTCCAGTATTATGAGAACAGAGTAAATACAGAGAAAGAGAAAGAAGTGAAAGATAGGGTCAATCTAAAAACAAGGGTGTTACTACAGAAGGTAGCGGGTCATAATAGAGGAAGAGGGAATGCACAAGTGAAAGGAAGTAATTCAAACATGCATTAAGGTCCACCAGTTTGCATATTGTAGGGGAGAAGGTCATTGGCGAGCACATTGTCCGCACTTGCAAAATAGGAATGGGTAGGGCCAGAGAAGACAGAACAGAAGTCGCCCGGGAACACATGGACAAGATATAATAGTACGCAGCAGAACCAGAATAATCAAGGGAATAAGAAACCAAAATCAGAATCAGTACAATGGAGGTGAGGACGGGAACATTTTTGATACTCAACCAAATACATACTATTCTGGTGACTATACAACAGATGACGTATTGTTCCCTCGCTAGGATAGACCACGGCAGGGGTCGGAACCAGTGTCTATTCCCATTAACCAGAAAGGACCCTACGTAGAAATGAAAGTTGGGAATAAGGAGCACACTTTTCTCATGGACGCAGGTGCACAGAAATGCTCGATAGATCACCACTTGGTTCCAGGGATAACACTGTCAGGGCAGAAGAATGTTTCAGTAGGGTTTGCAGGCACCCCAGTAATGAATCCCGTGTCGCAATCGGTACCAATAACGCTAGGACCATTCACTGAATATTGCCCATTCTTGTTGACCCAAAATTGTGGCGAGAACCTGTGAGGTTTGAATTTGTAAAAGAAATGAAGTGCGATTATCCATTGTACCCCTGATGGCGTATTTTTGACAATAGCACCACAAAATGTACCAATGGCCGAGTTCCTGTCTAAGCAGCTGCCAGCAGAGTTAAGTAAGGTGCCGACTTGTATATGGGCAAAGAATGATAATTATGTTGGATGTCTGAAAATGGAGCCAGTAAAAATTGCTTTGGAAGAGGGAGTAACATTGCCACGGATTCCCCGGTATAACATTTCAGTTGAGGGTGAAAAAGCATTGAAGTGTATTGTCTCAGATTTGATTAAAAAACGTAATTGAAGAGATTAGTGGCAGCACTTTTAACAGCCCTATTCTTCCAGTTTATAAGAAAGGAGGTAATGAAATACTGTTCCGTTTCAGACTTGATCTACGCGCATTGAATAAAGTAATTGATCCCCAGTTCCTGTTGGTCCCAGATGTCGCTACCATTTTGACCATGATCCCAGCTTCGGCTTCATATTTCAGTGTAGTCGATCTGAAGAATGCATTTTTTAGCATTCCAGTACACCCAGATAGCAGATAGCCATTTGCTTTCACACTAAGACGTTCATTCACACGAATTCCACAAGGTTACACGGAGAGTCCAAGCATTTACAGCAGGGCATTAAAAGAGCAATTAGACATGTTAGAATTACTAGTGGGTTGTGTACTATTGCAGTATATAGATTAATTAATTGATGCTGATACAGAGATTTGTAAAAAGTGTACAGTTTTGTTGTCGTCACATTTAGCAGAACATGGACATAAAGTTAGTTTGAAAAAATTCCAATATTGTCGAAAGGAGTTGGCACACCAGACAACAGACTAACACCAGAGCCGTTTACAGGACATGTCCCAACACAAGGGTCAGGCAAAGTCAGGCAATTGACCAGAAACACAAAGACACCCCTAACGGCCCTTTTCCCTTCGCCATGGGGATGAAAGGTGGAGCATGAGGGCGAGGCAGACCGCACAACGAGACAGCTATCCAAGTACGGCAGTTCAAGAAGAGGAGAAAGGCGGCGAGAATCAAGACAGTGACAAAGAGAAGAGACCTTGTCCTTTCCGACCCAGACCCACAAAGCCTCTGTAGAAGGAATCGTAAGACCGCAAACAATATCCAACATGATTTAAACGGTACATGGAGCATGCCTAATCTGATAAGCAGCACAGAGAGACTCCTGCTACCGTGGGACCATCCTTGACTCCAGATACAAGAAAAGCAAAGCGGTTCATCACAGCCGGTGAGTCGAGGGGAGAACCGATCAGAAACTCAACTGTGTTGAAGGAAAGATGCAAAGTGGCAAAGTAATTGTGAAGAACTGTTAACATGAAGGGTAAAACCAGCTGGGGGGCGTGGCTACATGGCCACATAGCAAGACGCGGTCCAGAGGAACTCCTGCCGATCTGTGGATATATACATGGCTGGACGCAGTAAATAAAGAAACTGGAACCCACAGAATCGTAAAGGTGCCGGGCACACTGCGGTCGACACCCTGGTGCAGATCGGAGCACGGGTAGCGAACTGCGGGCCACATAAGTTTGCAACACCAGACGAGGGTGACTGGCAATATGGCGGCCGCCGCGGAACAAACGAACACATCGTGAGACGTTCGGAGACTGAGGGAGAAAGGAAACCGCACCACAGCCCAAACGAAGGCAGACCCGGGGAAGAAAGAGGGGCTGGCTAAGAGTGGCACCAACAGTCGCCTGCGTCCGCCTGTCAGAGGCGGATGCTCTAATAGGAATGGATGCGTCGGAAAAGCAGAAGAAACAACCCATGAGAGCCCAGCTGATCGTGAAGAGCACAAACTGCTGGCCCCATTGGAGGAAGATACCTGGGATTGCAGCGCGAGCCACCCCGACGCAGGAGTGGTGGAGCACCGGAAAGCCACATGGCTTCAGAGACTCCGGCGGGCCAGCGGGAGTGCTTATAAAATGTCCTGCAGGAGGTATGGATCGGGGGGCAGACGCAGCACCGAGCGGCAGGGGGGGGGGCACACAGAGCCTGCATAATGTGTGCGCACAGAGCGTGCTGCAGAGGGCAAAAAAACTCTGCAGCAGCCAAAACAATCAAGGCAGCCTCGGCTCACTAGCGAGACACGGAAGAACACACGCACAGCCGCTTACTGAAGCAGCCCCACCAATCCATAAGCGCATATAGCCACATCAGGAAAACAACCTGGGGGAACCCCTGCACCTCCCATACAAGCGGATTCGGACGCAATTCTAACCAGGAGTGAAACCACACATGAAATCCCAGGACCTGAATGGGTAAGAAGCACAAACACTGGGATGCAATAAATAATTAAAAGTGCAACATGCAAGACCTCAGGCTATACTAATAAGGGGCGCTTAGCACCATCTTGCAAAAGGAAGAACTCCCTCACAAGGGTGTCCCTAAAACTGCAGCCTGACAGGAAGGTGGAAGGGGAAGCACGGCGCACAACGTGCACCAAGGAAGTACAATTAGCCCTGGTAGGCCGCGCTGCTTAATCCATAATTGCACACAGCCAAAGCGCCTGCTGCCCGGAGACCCAAGATAAACACCATATAAGGTGTAGTTGTGGCACGCCACACATGCAACCTGGATAGCCAAGAGAGAACAGACATCGAATGCGCATACGGTGAACGGAACGGCTATGGAACGCACAGCGCCGAGACTGAAGGTGAACGCATGAGCACAAATATTCGGGTGTCAATGCCTGGCACGGACAGGCACACCACAGCCCGAATAAGGTGCGCAGCAAAGAGGCCCAGTGGCATCTGAAGAACCGACGGGACAGACACGGGGCCGGCAGAGGACCAAGACTTCCAAAGAGTGGAAGCAGTGACAAGGCCCAAAGAAGGCTGGTCTACAAAGGCATTAACAGCGCCAGCAGTTAGGAGACGTGGGAGAGCACAACCCAGTCATAGGAGAACACAAACAGCACAAGCAGACCAAGCCACGTCTCCCCCCACGAACCACAGCTAACTACACAACAAACCTGAAGAGCCGGAGATCACACTGCCGCTAATCCAGATCAAGGCACATAACGATTCTGAGATGGTGAGCAAACAGACCAAGACAAAAGGCAAACAGCCCACGACAGAGGAATACACAAGAACACTGCAGTTGACAGAAGGGGCAAGGAGAGAACTCCCCCCCCCCTCCACCCCCCAACAGACGCTAATCCGGAGCGCAAGGATCAGCAGATCCTGGAAGCAATTACAGACCTGAAACTAACATGGGAAACTAAACTGGAGTCAGCCATGGTTGAATTTAAGGCAGCACTGGAACTCAGATGGCGCAGTCCAGGAAGAAGGCAATCTACTCAGACAAGATGTTACAGCGCTAGCAGAAAGAACAGGCTAAATGGAAAAAGTGAACCCAAAAACTGCTGCATATGCGTCCCATACATCAGAGATTCATATCCTGAAACAACAAGTGAGCAACCTGGAAAATAGAGCGGAGTAAGCGGAAGGACGTGCTCCGAGAAACATACATATTGTGGGACTACCAGAAGGCGCAGAGAGACCAAATCCAACGGACTATGTGGAGACGATACTGCTGCAGGAAATCGGGGGATGGGCGCTCACCCAAGGATTTGTGGTAGAAAGAGCGCACAGGGCTTTAACAAGGATGCCACCGCCAGGAGTGACCAACCCCCCCCCCCCCCAAGACCAATAATAGCCAAGATCCCGAATTATCGAGATAGGGAGAAGATCTTAGAACACTTCAGGAAGGGTGGTACAATTCAGAGAGCTTCTGCAAATATTCAAATATTGCAGGTTACCCGGACTACACACTGCTGGTGCAAAGACGGCGAATGAACTACGGGTCGGGAAGAAAAGATTACGAGAGGCGGGATACAAATATATGCTGATGTATCCAGCGAAACTGAAGGTGTATCACAGGAGCAGAGCTCTGTTCTTTGATACCCCGGAGGACGCAATGGAGTGGCTGGATGCCCAGAACTGCCCGTCGGAAACAGACAACCAGAAGGAAGAAGGACCAACTAAGTAAGACGGCGACTGCAGAAACCGAGGTGCCATAAAATAAAACATTGGGACTGGACTAAAAACTAGGATGAGGCCAGTTGGGATAGACTAAAAGGTGGGCTAAATAAAAAGCATATGGCCAAGCATGGCGCAAAGTACAAAATTGCAGGAACCTTGAGACTCGCTCTTACACCCCCACAGATAGCTTAGTTAGGCTGCCAATAGACTGGCTGTCCCCTGCTGGGTTTATGATATCGGCAACATCGAGAAAAGACCAAGTGCAGGACAGCCTGGGATCCAGGGATGGAGCTGGGCAACAGTTGGGTATGGGATGGGTGGGGAGGGGAAGTCAGGAGGTGTGCAGTGTATTTAATTGGGCAGACTGCTGGTGGGGGAGTAGTTGGGGGTTTTATGTTGAAATTAGATAGGAAACGAGCATGCAACCATGCCACACCGTGAACCCCGTGAAGTGAAGGACAAGGAGGGACAGGATATGGACGACAATGGGAGACCTTAGAATAGTAACCTGGAATGTCGAGGCCTCAACAGCTATCTGAAGAGAAATAAGGTGATGTACCTGAGAAGGCAAAACGTGGATATAACTCTATTGCAAGAAACCCACCTCACTAAAGAGAAACAAGAGGTGGTTAAGGAAAAGTGGAGAGGGACCACCATAGGAGCAATGTACTCTGCTTACGCAAGAGGGGTAATAATTTGGGTGGCGCCACACATGCCTTTTCAGGTGCTACAGGCCACGGAGGAATCGGACAGGAGGATGGCAGTGATCTGAGGGCTGTTAGAAAACAGAGCTGTGTATCAGAAACACCTATGCCCCTAACCGAGGCACAGTGGCCTACTTTAACACACTACATTGCAAAATCGCCCCCCACATGGGGACTTCGATTGCACGCGGAGCCCCAAAATTGACAGGTCAAGATACCAAACTGGACAAGCCCACTCCCGCAGCGAAAATGCTACAGGCTCTGCAGAGAAATTTCAGGCTGGAAGATATATGAAGACAGCAACACCCGAATGACTGGCATTATTCACATTATGCCGCACCACACAGTCTGTATACGAGACTGGATTACATGTTCGCCACTCGGTGACTTGCAGGAGAAATGACGTGCTCAGAATAGAAAGCAAGAATACTATCAGATCACTCCCCTCTGGTCCTTGGGTGGCGACACCAGCCCCATAGAGCTAGGATCCCCACATGAAAGCTTAGAGTGGAGGCACTGAAGGATACCGCATTCCGAGAGGACCTAAGGGAGGAGATAATCGGGTACTTTGAGAATAACACAGGAAGAGTGGAGTCAGAGGGAAACCTGTGGGAGGCCTTTAAGGTGGTAGTGAGAGGGGTGGCCATATCCAAATCCAGAGGGCTCCGAGTGGGTATAGAGCGTGAGCTACAGAAGACAGAAAAGAAGCAATTATGAAAAGAGGGGGCACCTCACTGGCAGATGCCGAACAGGCGAGTCAATTACAACAGGCTTGTGGTGGGCTCTGGGAGAGGCTATGCAACCTGAATTACAAAAAATACATGGAAAGACAACATGCAGGGGGAGACAACCCGGGGAGGCTGCTAGCATGGCTATACAAGAACGAGACGCCAAGGTAAGCGATCAGGGAGATAACGGGTGAAGCAGGCCAAGTCTGGAATACCCAGGAGAGTGTGAACGAGGGATTCCTTGGATTCTATAAGCACCTCTATGAATATGCAGGGGAGTCCGCAGAACAGGAAACTAAAGAGACACTAGAAGACCTAGGATTACCTAAATTGAATAAGTAAGAGAAAACCTGGATGCTCCGATCACAATATAGGAACTAGAGACGTAGAAGTTACTTTCTTACTTGGTAACGTTCTTTCGATGGGATGGTCCGACGACGTATTCCATATCTATGACAGGTAATCACCACAGCTGTGCTGCTTCGGAAAATTTTTGGCGTCTGCGTCCTGCTTCGACGTTGATACGCTGTCCTCGAGGACCTCAGTCGAGCCGACGTTAACGGATGTTATAAGTAGGATGCACAACGCCCGTAGCCTCAGTTGTAGTTTTTTCCCCAGAACATGTGGCACCAATCTTCTGCCAGCATGACCACCAAAAGCCTTGCGGAAACATAAGCTGCAATCGCATAAGCAATTCTGGAGCGGGGCAGGTAGGGAGGGAGCGATATGGAATATGTAGTCAGACCATCCCTTCGAAAGAACGTTACCAGGTAAGAAAGTAACTTATTCTTTGAGAGGATTGGTTCTCTGACGTATTCCATATCTATGACAGACTCCCAAAGCAGTACCAACGTATGGAGGAGGGAAACGAATTTAGAATATAGAAATTTAGAATGCCCAATTAAATTGCAGAGTAAAGGACCGCCTAGCCAAAGTCCAGATCCTGCCCATGGGTAGAATCTAGGGAGTAGTGTCTTACAAAAGTATGAACCGAAGCCCATGTGGCTGCTTCACAGATGTTATAGGAACACCCCTCTGCAGGGCAGTAGAGGCAGCCATACCCCTAGTAGAATGGGCCCGTAAGCCTACCGGAGGGTTCTTACCCGCCAAGCGGTAACATTCAGAAATTGCCAAGATAATCCATGAAGACCAAGTCTGCTTAGTAACTGCTTGTCCCAAACGCCTTCCAGCGTAACCTATAAAGAGCTGATCGTCCACTCTGACACCGGGACACACGTGAAATATAGAAACTCAAAGCTCTCCTAGGGTCCAACGTATGGAGCCTCTCCTCTTCCTTAACAGGATGCGGAGGAGGATAAAATGCCAGAAGAATTACCTTCTGGCTTAAATGAAATTCCGACACCACTATCGGAAGAAAGGAAGGACGAACCCCAAGGACAACCCGCGCTCCACTCTGTTATATCTGATACTCTTGATATCCTTGCCCCTGTCATGAGAATCCGCCTGAAGCCCAAAGCCAAATGTAACTCCTGGTATGACTCGGATCTCGTCACCCTAAAACGCAAAGTGCAGGGTGGCAGAGAGGAAATAGCGTGCTTCAAGTACATCCTCTGACAAACTGGCCTGCCGCCTGCTCCAAAGGCAATACCGTCTCTCCGTTCTCATCAAGAAGAGAGCCCTTATCCAAGCCCGCATCTCTGCTTCATCTAACAACTCGGCCAAACTATTTAAAATCTGCAAGGAGCTTGCCAACCCAGCTGCAGTCTCTACCTCTCCTGTCCCCTCCCAGGCCCTCTGCACTGCACTGGCCTCTCACTTCATCTCTAAAACTCAGGACATCCTGTCCACACACTCCTCCTATCACCTCCCTCCATCTCTTCCTGGCTCCTCCTCTGGCCCTTCTGCAGCCACCCCTCCTCCCTCCTTCTCTGCCTTTCCCCTTTTTTCTGCTGATGAGGTTTCCAGACAAGTCCGATCTATGAAAGTCTCGTCTAAACAGGTTCACCCCTGCTCATCCAAAACCATCAAGGACCACATCGACTCCCTGGCTCCTGCCCTGGCTGACTTTTGCAACCACTCCTTCGCCTCTGGAGTCTTCCCATCCCCCCTTAAGCAATCCCTTGTGCACCCTCTTAAGAAACCTTCGTCCGACCCCTCCTGCCCGGCTAACTATCGCCCAATCTCCATCACTCCCTTCCTGGGCAAGCTCCTGGAGAAACTGGCCATCTCCCAGCTTAACTTCCATTCTGAATCTGTTGGTAGTCTTCATGACCATCAATCTGGCTTCAGAGCTGCCAGAAGCACGGAAACTGCTCTCCTGAACATCAGCGAGGACCTGCTCTTGAACCTCGACTCCAACACTCCGTGTGTTCTCATTCTGCTCGATCTCTCTTCTGCCTTTGACACTGTCAACCATGCCATCCTGCTCAACCGTCTCCGTGATAACCTGGGTATCACTGGTCAGGCTCTGGCGTGGCTGACCTTTTTCCTTTCCAATCGACCCTCCCAGGTCCAACTTGGGTCTTTCCTCTCTGACATCTTTTTCTCTACCTGCGGTGTCCCCCAGGGATCTAATCTCTCTCCCTGGCTTTTCAACCAGTATCTGGCACTCCTTGCCCACCGCATCGCCACTCTCTGCCCCAACTTTCAGTGCTATGCGGACGATACCCAGCTCATTTTCAGGCTACCCTCGGCCTCCTCCTCTCCTTCCCTCATCTCCGACGGTCTGTCTGCTATCCAGGAATGGTGTGCCGCCAATGACCTCTGCCTTAATGTCAGTAAGACTTTGATTCTACTCATCGGCACACCCACTCCCTCCTTCCCTGCAGCGCTCTGGCCATCCTCTTGGCCCGTCTCCTGCTCCTACTTGCAAGGCAAAAAACCTCAGGGTCATCTTCGACTCAACACTCCTTCTCTTCTCATATCGGACGTCTCCAAGAAGTCACACTACCAGCTGCATCTCCTCAGAGGTATTCTTCCCTTCCTCTCCTTCCCCCAGAAGCTCACGGTCTCCAGAGCCCTGGTTCTCTCTCAGCTGGACTACTGCAACAGCCTCTATGTTAATCTGCCTGCCTCCACTCTCCGCCCTCTGCAACTCATCCAGAACAGGACTGCGAGACGTGTCCTTGGCCTCAAGCCCAGGGACCATATCTCTCCAGGACTGAAATCTCTACACTGGCTCCCAGTGGCTGCAAGGATTAAGTTCAAAACCCTCTGCATTGTCCACAAGGCCTTCTGGGGCCTAAATACCTTCAACTCTCACTTCCTAAATATCTTCCTTCCCGAGCCCTTTGCTCATCTGTCTCCAACTCCCTCAGGGTCAGCCGTTTCTCGAAGCAACGATCGGGGGGTAGAGATCTCTCTGCGGCAGGGGCCTCCCTCTGGAACAGCCTTCCTGCCTCCCTGAAACTTGAGGAGAACCATCTTCGGTTCCGGAAACACCTCAAAACCTTCCTCTTTGCTTCTGCTTTCTCTCTCCCTCTCCCCTGCTAAATTCTTCACTGAAACTGCACTGAACCTGCACCTGGGCCACTCTTACCGACCTCGGTCCTTGGCCCAGCCACTCTCCACTTGCACTGCCTCCCTGGCAACCCCTGCACTGCGGGACTGTCTCTGCATCCCTACAGCTCCCCCTCCCAGCACTTGTCTGCACTTACCTTGCACCAGCTGGCCCCATTTATTTATTTATATTCTACTTACCCTGTTCAGCACTTCCCCCTGCACTTTTTCCCTTCCCCCCCTACCGCTGCACTTGCGCGATCTGAATGACACCTGGCATAGTAGGATCGTTGTCCGTCTTACCCTTGTTCCACCCCCCTCCCTGCCTCGTCGCGCCTTGAAACACTTGTGTATAGGTGCGTTACAAATGCCCTATCATATATCAACCCGTCCTTATGAAACACCGTGAAGGGTGGCTTAACAGAAAGTGCATGCAACTCACTTTGCGAGTGGAAGTAACCACAACTAAAAATACAGTTTTAAGGGTTAACAGTCTCAAAGGACAAGAATGCAAAGGCTCAAATGGAGCACCTATTAGGAACTTTAGAACAAGGATCAAATCCCAACCGGGAACCTGGAAAGGTGACGGTGGAAACACATTAGTGAGCCCTTTCAGAAACTGAGAAATTAAAGGCATTTTGAAATAACATTCCTCAGACGAGCGCTTAAATAGAGACAGCGCCACCAGGTAACCTTTAATGGCACCCACTTGCAGGCCCTTGTGGGCTAAAGAAAGCAAAAAAAAGACAGAACCACAGGAATGTCACATGAAAAAGGATCCGCATTCTTAACTCTGCACCAGTTGCATAACTTTCTCCAACGGTACAGGGACTTTGTTGCAGGCCGTCTGGCCGAAAGCAACACCTCCATCACGTCTTCATGAAGGTCCCAATCCTTATACCTCAACCTTTCATAAGCCAAGCGTGACGATTGAGGGATCTGACCTCTGGATGGAGAACCAGAACCCCCCTCCCGTGAGAGCAGAGCGTCTCGGTAGGGAAGACTGCGTGGGGGGCAGATTGACAAGTGGAGAAGGTGCGGGTACCATGTTCTCCAGGCCCATGCCAGAGCAATGAGGATCATCCGGGAACCAAACCTCCTTAACCTCTGCAGCACTTGTGGGATGATGGGAACTGGAGGAAACGCGTACAGCAATGGGAAGGACCATGAACGCGTCCCCCCAAGGCTTCTCTTGGAGGAAATTCCTGCGAGCAAAACCTTTCGCACTTCCGGTTGACACGAGTCGAAGAGATCCACTTGTGGGGTCCCCCAAAGGGCGAAGATCTCCAGGAGAATCTCCTGAGCTAGCTCCCACTCGTGAGATCGTGCTCTGCCTGCTCAGAGCGTCCGTCTCGTTTTCGTCTCCGGCCAGATGAACTGCCGAGATCGAAATCTCCTGCTGGATGGCCCAGAACCAGAGCTGCATTGCCTCCCTGCACAGAGGAGGTGACCCTGCCCCCCCCCCTTTTTTTGACGCAGTGCATGGCCACTGTTTGGTCCGTCAGGATCAGGACATTGTTCCCTCGCACAGTCGGCAGAAAAGCCTTCAGGGCAAGCCTGACGGCCCTCAGCTACAAAAGATTGATATTGAGTCTGGACTCCGACGGAGACCAATGACCGCTGACTGTCAACTCGTTGGCATGAGCTCCCCATCCCATGAGGGATACGTCCGTCACGATCATCACCTCCGGCCAGGGTAGCCAAAACGGAGCCCCCTTCATCAGATTGCCTTCGACGGCCCACCACAGACGGTCCTGGGCGACCGAGGGCAGCACGTGAACAGGTTCTGACATCCTGCCGGAGGCCTTTGACCACTGCATCTTGAGGGCCCATTGCAGAGATCTCATCCGCAACCTGGCCTCTGGCACCAGAAGAATGCAGGATGCCATGAGGTCGAGCAGCCTCAAGAACTCGAACGCTGGGAGACTCTGGGCATGGTGAAACTTGTGCATCATCTGCAGAATGTGATGAGCCCTCACCTGGGGAGAGAAACACTGCCCCAGGGACGTGTCGAGCGCTGCTCCGATGTACTGGAGCCGCTGAGTTGGCGTCAAGTGGGACTTCTTTAAGTTGAGGGAGAAAGCCCAGCTTGTGAAGGGAGTGGCAGGTGACGGACAGATGATGCAGGGCTTGCTCGGGAGAGCGCGCCCTGATCAACCAATCGTCCAGGTACAGGTAGGGGCAGACGTGAATTCCCCCATTTCCTTAGATACGCTGCCACCACCACCATGAGTTTGGTGAAAACCCTCAGGGCGGAGGTCAATCCGAACGGCAGGACCCGAAACTTAAAGTGCGAGTCGCCAACCGCAAACCTCAGGTACTTCTTGTGCTTGGGATGGATCGGCACATGAAAGTAAGCGTCCTTTAGGTCGAGAGACACCAACCAGTCCTGAAGTCGAAGGGCCTGGAGGACTTGAGAGAGTAACCATCTTGAACTTGTCCAAACCACGCAAGTCCATGATGGGTCTCAATCCCCAGTCTTTCTCCGAAATCAAAAAATAAGGGGAATACCATCCCTTGTTCCTCTCCGCTACAGGCATCAGTTCTATGGTGCCCTTCTCCAGCAGGGATTAGATTTCCTGCGCAAGGAGCGGATCCGGACTCTTCAAA
Source organism: Ambystoma mexicanum (assembly GCF_040938575.1). Taxonomy (NCBI): domain Eukaryota; kingdom Metazoa; phylum Chordata; class Amphibia; order Caudata; family Ambystomatidae; genus Ambystoma; species Ambystoma mexicanum. Next base: position 1,497,471,444 of record NC_090935.1, read on the forward strand.
GAGAGATTCCCTGGTGGATTGTCGTGAGACCTCTGCCGGAACGGAAGACAGAGCCGTGGGCTATGATCTCCAGAACCCACACATCTGAAGTAATGACACGCCATTCTAGAAGATGCTGCGCCAGACTTCCCCCAACCGGCGAACCATGGGACATGGCCTCATGACTGACATGAAGCAGCTGCGGCAGTGCCTGAGGGTAAAGAGGCAACTGCCCGAGCGGCCATGGCACCTGGAGTACCTTGTTTTTCACCTCTGGCATTCCTACGGTGGCCCCTTGGACTTGCAGCCCCTCTCGATCTACCAAAGGAAGAGTAGTACCGAAAGGAACTACCCCTCCATTGATGTCCCCTAGGACGAAAAGGCTGGGGTTAGACTGCAGTGCTCAAGGAGTTCGCTGCAGCTTTGGAGGTCTGCAACCTCTCAAGGCTCTCGTCAGCCTTGCTGCCAAAAAGATGGTCACCATCAAAGGGCATGTTGAGAAGCCGGGCTTGCAAATCAGGAGCAAACCCCGACTTCCGCAACCACGCAAATCTGCGCATTACGGTGCTCGCCGCCATGGACCAGCTGACAACCTGCCATGTCCAATCCCGACCGAATTGATTCACACATAGCATCCTTTCCATCCTGAACGAGAGCAAGAAAGCCATCCCGTTACTCCCCTTCGGGAATATGTTCAGCCGCCAAAGAGCCACAATTCCACAGAGTATGAGTGAAACGTGCTAAGGCACACACAGAGTTGGCTGCCTGTAAAGCCATACCCCCTGAAGAAAACACTTTCTTCGCCCAACCATCAAAACATTGGTCGATCAGGAGGGATGGTAGGGTACGATGCCTGTTTTGCCGGGGCCGTAGCCGCCTGCACCTCCAAACTCACCGGAGTAGGGTGCGTAGTAAAGTAGCTGGGGTTGCTACTGGCAGGAGGGTATATCTTCGGCAAAGACTTGCCCACTGCCAGGAGACTCTCCGGAGCAGTACAGGCCACAGCCACCATTCTTTGCAAGGCCATATGGAATGGCAGTACCGGGTCAGTTGGTGGACCTTGGTCCAAGATGTCCGTCAGGTCATCCTGCAGAAAATCTCCTGGTGCCGCAGACCACCCCAAGTATTCCGTGACCCTCGACATGAGTCGCCGGTATGAGGATTCAGCATGCGTACCCGGCTCAGGCCTGCAAAAACTCAACCTCTGGGAAGGTGTCCAGACCACTGGCATCGTGCAAAGACGGACGCAGGTCTTCTAACTGGCTATGACCGGATAAGTCATCAGGAACCTCATCAGACCCTTCATCCACCTCAGAAATATAGTCAAGAGGATGGAATAAATCCCTGGATGAGGGCACGGGTTTGGACTCAGCCAGAGCCTTCCTCTGGGTTTCCACCGGTCTCCGGTGAACCTCAGAGAAATCCTCCTCGAAAGGCGTCGACGGAATCGGCGTTGAGCGTGGCACCGATGGTTTCGACACAGGCCTCGAGGGCGGAGCCCGAGCGTGTCATTCGACAGCCTTGGCGCCGATGGCTTCCTCGGATGCAGAGCCTCGAGAGAGTCCTTCGACAGTCTCAGCGCCGAAGGCGTCGACATCTTCTTCGAAGACCTCACAGGCTCAGACGGTCTCGATGGTGTCTGGAGAAGGACCGGAACCTAGAGGGGGCATAGCCAGAGTGATCCACCTTGTCCAATCTGGACCTTGAAGGTTCCCGGTGATCGCGACGACCGCTCGAGCCCGAAGGCGTGCAGTGTCTCTAGCACGTTCCCTGCCGCTGTCTTTCGACAGCGTGGACGGAACGGAGCCCCGCGACTGAAAAAGCGCCATCATCTCCTTACGGAAGTATTCCCATTCCGCAGGAGTGGAACGCTTGGTGGGACAAGCAACCCACCGACGAGCAGAGTCCTCGGACAAGGACGGGGAAAGGCAACCGAAGACGGCGCTTCCGTGAGTGCCTCGAAGAGGCAGAGGAATGTCGGGACCCACTCCGGGACAGAGACCCCCTGGAGTTACGCCGACGATGCAGAGAGTTGCCCCTCGAATCGTCAGTCGAAAGCCCAGTGGATTTTGACATCCGGGGCTTGGACACCTTACCGACAGAAAGCTTCTTCTTATGCTCCCGCAAGGCCTTTGAAGTTAACGACTGGCAATTGTCACTGGCAATTGTCTCACCGAGGCACCAGAGGCAGGTGTCTTACGGGTCCATCAGCAACATCTTGGAACCGCAGTCCCGACACTTCTTGAAACCCGGACGCGGGTTAGAAGACGAAGACATCATGGAAATCTTCACAAACAAACTGGTTCAAAGAACCGATAGAACAACTCAGAAGAACTGAGGCGCGCTGAGATCGCCGAAGTGAACATGTTCGCGGAAAAAACGGAAATGAAGCTACAGGCGTCGTGCGTCCTACTTATAACATCCGGTGACGTCGGCTCGACGGAGGCCCTCGAGGACAGCGTATCGACGCAGGAAATTTTCCAAAACAGCACAGCTGTCGCGATTACCTGTCAGATATGGAATACGTCGGAGGACCCAATCCCCTAGAAAGTGGCAATACACCGGACCACGAGTAAAGCCCCTAGGACAGACGGACTCCCCAGTGAATTCTATATAACGTATAGGCAAGAAGTGCTCCCCCGCTACCCGCTACTGGCAATGCTAAACGAAACCTTCGAGAAAGGGAGACTGCCCGAATCCCTGAGGGAGGCGATTACAATGCCGCTTCTCAAATTTGACAAGCAACTACAGACTGTGGGTCGTACAGACCCCTATCCATGCTAAACCAGGATAGTAAAATTCTTACTGCCGTACTGGCGAACAGACTGAAGAGGGTAATAAACGTATACACCCCGATCAAACCGGATATGTCCCAGGCAGAAGCATATCTGATAATCACAAGAGGCTCTACCACATTATAGATCAGGTGAAGGGAGACCCAAGCGAAATAGCAATAGTCTCGCTGTATGCGGTAAAGGCCTTTGACTCAGTAAGGTGGCCATGGCTGATTAAGAATACGGGATGGGTCCAAGATACCTGTGATGGGTGAAAATGGTGTACAGCTCCCCGACAGGTAGGGTAAAAACAGGAGCGATCATTTCAGACAAATGACAACTGAGCAGAGGCACGAGACAGGGATGCCCATGGTCTCCGATGTTGTACATCCTTGTGTTAGAACCATTAGTGATCAGCCTAAGCAGCAGTATGAAGAAATAGGGGTCTACACTAAGGGGGGTGGAGGGGAACTGCACTTTATATCATTGTATGTGGACGACATGCTACTGTACCTGCGCTACCCAGAGGAAAACGTACAATACATCTTGGAGGTGATGGAGCGCTACATGACCCTATCGTGCATAGCCGGGAACCCCCAAAAGTCATGCATGTTCCCCCTGGGGAGGTATAGGGGAGTCCCACAGGAGAACTTGCCTATTTTGCAGATAGCCTGGGAGACCATGACATTCAGATACCTGGGGATAAACATACCACACGATTGAAGATGAGCATAAATATAACACGGAGAGAGCAGTGGAAGGAATCAAGCTTCACCTGGCCATGGTGGAAGGGCGGCTCTGCTGAAGATGGTGGCCCTACACAGGCTACTACACTTTTTCATAAACATCCTACACATGCTGCCCAGACGGTTTTTCAGCAAGCTCGAGAGTTTATGCAGAGGTTTTTTATGGACCAATTCTAGAAACAGAGTGGCCCTATGGAAGCTACAGAACACATACGACAGAGGGGGCATAAACCTGCCGAACCTTGAGATATATCACCTGGCAAGGCAGCTACAATGTCGCCAGGTGGCTGTTGGCAGATGAGACAGCAAAATCTAGATTGCTGAAGGGCGAATGTGACCCCTACTTCCTAAAAGAAATTATACGGCTACCCAAACTATAGATGCAGGGCTGTTCGAGATTACTGGGGTGGAAGACATGGCACAAAATGGGCCGAGTCATGGGGAACCCGACCCAAAGATCCCTGCAGGCGCCACTCATGGCGCTATGCGGGGTGGATGAACAACTGCAGAAAGTGATCCAAAAACACTGGGAGCCGGTAGGCTTAGCGACCCTGGGAGATATATGGCAAGAAGGGAAGGCACTGGACTTCCAAACTATAGTAGACGAGACAGGGATACATGAGGGGCAATATATCACATACTAGAGTGAAAGAAACATGGTCCGAAATAACGTTAGAACAACCTGACAATGTCATAGAAACGATGTATGATCTCAGAGGGAGGGCATGAAACATCCCAGATTTATGAACTGGTAATGTCAAGAGTGGGTAAGGAGCTGCTCCAACTGAGACGCGATTGGGAGGAGGGGGTAAACCTATGCTAGACTGGCAGTGGGAATGAGCACAGAGATGCCACAAAAAGGTGTCTAGGAATGCTAGGCTGCAGCAGATACAGCTGTATGTCACTCATAGGGCATACATGAGCCCCCAAAAAGTTGCTAGATTTGGAGGTAAAGAAGAACAAAAATGTCCTAAGTGTGGGGAGGTGGATGCTGGGATGATCCATATGTTCTGGGCGTGCCAAGGTGGGAAAATTCTGGGAGGAAGTTAAGCTTCGACTATTAGAAAAGGTTATCATGCTAGATGTGACATCTATATGGGCATGCATTATAGGGGGTTTACCAGACCACTCAACTTAAAACATGTATCCAAACTCAAGGTCCTGGTCTACATCCTGGCCAAAAGGAGAATAGCCATGAGCTGGAAAGCAGCCCACAGACCCAGAGTAGAAGTATGGTGGAACGACCTCCTGAAATGGGTGGAAGCCGAGACAGTAGTAGAGTACGAAACAGCCAGCAGAGGGGAGGATGGGAAAGTGGGACCCCTGATAGCATGGAGACAACTGGTAGTCACATTGTCGAGCTCCCCCCAAGCCAATTCTGGTGTATAGGACATGTCCGAGAGCGAAGAAGGGTACCAACCCCAGAATTAGGGCAAGCTTATGAACAGAGGTGGAGGCTAGAGTGGGAATGGGGGGGCGGTGGGCGGGAGGAAGACAGCAATAAATACATGTAAATGTACGCTGAAGAGGCTTGAAACCAAACATGTCGGGTGTGATTGTTGTGTTTTTGTTTGTTAAAAAAAGTATTAAAAAATTCACTATAAAAAATAAGGGTAAAACCAGCGGCAGAGGGGTCCCGCTCCACGTGGATGTTCTGAGACACTCTGGTTGATCCCGCATTTTTTGAAACTACCAATATCAGAAGGCCTTGGGAGAGCCACAGGGAAAGGTCTAAGTGGTCATACAGGGGTCTAGCAAAATCCTCTGTACAGTCAAAAGTCTTTCACCAACAAATCATTGCAAAGTTAAGGGCGATGAATCCTTCTTAGTGAGAAAAGAGAAGGAACTGTGTGGTTGGCAAGGGTGAACCCGACAGAAGGATGTCTACAGTGCGTTGTGTAAAAATACATTAAGACTTCTGATTATAACAGGCGAAAATGTTTCGTGAAAAGCCATAGTGAACACGACGGAGGGAGGCAAACATTCGAAAAAAGGGTCTGTTAGGTAAGATTTGGATAGAAATTATAAGTCTTCCTGACCTGTGTCAACCCCAGAACTGTTTTGCTTTACTGGTGGATTATTTTTCCTTATACCTCCGAGTGGGAACCTTTTTCCACGCCCACAGTGCCTGTTGTTGCTGGGTTGACCTAGGGGCTCCCATTTTAACTTTCTCTGACTAACCTTGAGAGAACTACAGTTCCCAAGGGTAGAAAGGATCTTTGGATCCCTTTCACATTTCTTTGGTGAAACCAGCACACCCCACCTTATGTGGAGTGCTGTGGAAATACCATGTATCCCCTTCAATTCTGTTACAGGGACAAGCTTACCTTTAATGGTTGGTGGCAGTGATACCTTATGAATTTGGTGCACCTTCACCGCGGGCTGTGTTCACAGCTGCAGTAAAGGCACCTAAGGGTGACCATTTTACCAAAATGGCCCCAGTCTTTTTTCATAATGTTAGTGTTTCTTGTCCTTAAGTGTTCCTTCCCCTGACATAAAGGGTGAGAAATTCCTTTGTGTGATTTTTTTTTTTATAATCTTCGGCGGGAGTCCCCTGAACTCCCCACCCAAGCGCCAGTCTATCTTTGAAGGCAGGAAGCGAGGGAGGAGTCCAAAACTACACAGCTTTTGTCTTCCTCCTTGCCTGAATGGGGACATATCCCAGTGGGGGGGGGGGCCGACTTTCCTGATTGGACAACCAGACCACCCCTTGTTAAATGCAGGGAGAGCATGCAGAGGTTGTGCTATAGTTCCTGTTAAGTACTCCGAACCTGGAAGCTGAAAACAAGTCGACCATTGGAACAGAAACTGAAGAGGAGCTACCGGAGAGCCTGCTATGTAACGAGAGCCTGCGGTAGCCCTTGCTTCCAATCGACCAGGGGACTTCGCAAACGACAACCCTGACCCATAGCCTGGTGAGACACCAGACTTGAGACCTGCATTTTAAGCCATCCCACACTTTGCTACAACCTTTGGGGGCTGCAAAACCCCGGGACCACGAGCCATTGTGCGGTGCGCGGTCTGAAATTCTGAATCTCGCTGAAACTTTGTGGGCATCCTGGTGCATCTCCAGAGACACGAATCGAGTCTGAAAAGTACCCCCAACAAAGTGCTGAACCCTTAGTAACGATGAGAATCCGACTGCAATATTCTGTCTTCTTCTGTGCTCCTGTAAAAGGTGCCAAACCCACAGAACCACATTCAGCTGTGAGGAAAACCTTGCCTAGAGCCTTCTTCGCTGATACCTGCTGCAAAGTCCCTTCCAAGGTCCTGTTGTCAGTCACCGCAACAAGGAATCCACCGACCGGGTTTTTGGCTGTAGATCTTGAATTCTTCCTGCTGCAAAACCTTCTTCAGTGCTGAGGTAATGTGTTGACTTTGGTATGTACATAACTTAAGTCTCTTGTGATTCCTGTGTAGTTGTAGGGTGTTTTGTCTGTGATTGGGAAGCCACTTGTCCAGCAAACCCAGTATCACTACTGGAATCCTGCTAGGGTGTCTTCTGTGAAGCCCCTGGACTCAAGTTAAACACCCTCCTGTTTGCCCAGTTTTCCTGAGGAACTCTGACTTTTGCTACTTAAGAACCTATCCCAACACTGCCTGTTGGCCACTAGACCCTAGTGACCCCCCTCTTTTACTGAAAACACTCATGCTCCAAGAATAAGGGAAATACTTATGGGATTGGGCCTTTTGACTAGAAAAGAGAATGCGTGTTTAAAAGTTACTTACTTGTAAAAGAGTTGGTTGGTAACTAAAAGTTCTTACTTACCTTGGATGTGCAATGCCCTATTCTTAAAAGTAGGTTTAACATCTTTCTTTCCTTAGAAACCGTTTTGGGTACATTACTCACCTGAGATTTGATTATGCCTCTTCCCAAACGTAATGTGTTGGTGCCACAATATTATTCCCGTTAGGATAATTGTATGAGTGTCCCCCAACTAGGTCTTGCTTCCCTTGACTTGCTGTTAGCATGTCCAGAATAAGTCTGCATTAGGTCTTAACTAACTAGAATAACTGAGTCATTCAGTAAAGTGTAACACTGGGTTTTGCTTTCCTTGTGCTGTTTTAGACAGACACAAAAAGGGTCTTGGGTGTATACCTGCCCCAAGTCGCTGATAGCTCCTTGAAAAAGTATATGGGTTTTACTTACTTTGAGTTAGCTGTGTTCCATCCAAAAAATAAGTTAGAGTTACTGCTCATTTCAATCTGTGTTTCACTGAACTGAAAAGCGCCTGTAATTGAATATCACATCTTAGGTTTTACTCACCTAGTATTACTGTAACACAAAAGTAGTTCTAGGTTTTTACTGTACCTAGGATAAGTATTCCACTATTCACAAAATGTATGCTGTCCAATTGACTGATTATGGATTTGTTACCGAGAATCATGGAACTGGTAGGGTCTACTGCCATGGAATTAATGAATGTAATTGTGGAAGTAACCATTGGTTTTTAATCCCCAAGAATAGGTATAACCTATACTGAATGCATATGAAAAGGTTTGACTTCCCCAGAACTACTGTTAGGTGTTCCAAATAAGGTTTATGCTTGGGTCTGTGTACCTTCAAGCATATTTATTTTTTACATTTGTATAGCGCACAAACAGCCCTTGGGCATTGAGGCGCTGTTACTTGCGGAGAGCTTAGTTACAGGGGAGGTACTGGTGGGTAATGCATTTACATGTTGTACATTAAAACATTAGGGTACAGGTTATAAATACATTTTGGAGTTTACCAGGAGATGCATTCAGCAATCACAGATGGTGAGTGGCGTACATCAAGCGAAAAGTGCTGATTTCATGGCTTTTGTGTGTTTTTATAATTGTGATTACATATAATGTGAGATAGTACTTATTTACCCCTAGATTTATCTGGGCCTACTTGTATTTAAATAAACAATTTATTTTTTACAATACATAGAGTTTCTTTGGACCATTTGTATTAGTTTCATTTGTACTGATTCTACAGCCCTCTCTCCCTCCTAAATTAAGCCTGGCTGCTCAGTCTACGCTACTCTGAACTCAGGTGGTACAACCTTCTACTAAAAGAGCAGTCTTGTACTGTTTGCCTCAATTGAATGGTTTTACTAAGCCCTTAGTTGTACTTACTTCAGAAAAACTGTCCTAACAGGGTCTCAGCCTGGAAGAGGAGGATCCAGGACTGAAAAGCCATCACCCATCGTCAAAAGCCATAGTGAACCAAATAGGAGGCAAACCGGGAGGAGGGTCTGAACCCGGAAGAGGGGGATCCAGAGGGTGAAAAGCCATTATGCCGCCGACACGTGAATGCAACAAATCTTTTGGATACAAGCCAGAGTGAACCCAACTGAGGGAGGCTGATATTCGAGAGGGTTCTGTGCCCGGAAGAGGGGGACGCATGTGTCAAGAATCCTCACTCAACTATAATCAAAGGCATTTTTGTTTATAATTTTGAACATACCAGGCCCTTGGAAGCAATAGATCTAAGCCCGAAAGTCATGCTATCGAGAGGAACTTTTTGTAGATTTGAGCCCGGAAGAGGGGGGCCCAGGGGGGAAAAGTCAACATCCAACATACATTGAACTGGAACTTATTTGTTATTTTTAAACACATTAGATCCTCGGATGCAAGAGACTTTGTAGAAAACAAGAGAACCACCGAAGGTCCTGATAGCTGAAAACAGAACTGTCTCGTGCTGGGAAAGCTCTAGAGTGTGCTGTGTTCAGGAGTCCCACCTTGTCCAGTGCTCAAAACGTGGGGAAGGGAGACACCCAGCTACAACATCCTGACTTATCATTTGTGAACACTTCTTTCTTTCTTGTGAACACCATCCCACACTATTTTTGTGTTTAGTTTTAAGGATTGGCAATAGTTATTTTTTTTTAGAATAGGCCCTTTTATTTGACAAGACTCCACTAGGACTGCCTTATTATTTGATTGTTGTAGCTTGCTCCCATCTTAGGTTCAGCCTTTTTCCAACCTACATATATAGTTTAATTGAACTGTAATCACTTGTGTTTGTCTTTACTGTTGCCACCATGAGTTCCTTACAGGAGACTAGGATTTTGTGGGTAACAGTACCATAGGCTTAGGTGGCGATTCCTCAGTGGTATCCTAGCATGAGTGAGGACCGTTTCATGGAGGACAAAGAAGAGTGATCTCTTTAAGTGTTGCTGGAATATCAGGACTTCCTCCTACATTATTCCGCCTTCTTGGCTAGATAGAGAATGTCTGGTTGTTTGAATACCACTCTCCTTGGCTCAAACCCAGGGACTTGGAAGGTGTACACTTTCCACCATTGTAAAACTATGTAAACAGTGTAGTGGCATGCTCCCTGGGTGTTGCAGTTCTCCCCAAGGCAAGAAAAACACTCTGGGGTTCTGAAAAAGCCATTTGCCTCCTGCAGTCAGAGGGCAGGGTGAAGCCTGAGACGGGATATAGGTGGCGCACTAAAAGTGTACTAGCTACGCAGAAAAAATATAAAATGGGTATATAAATATATACTGGCACAAACGTCATGTCCTCTGTGGGTTTCGTAACAGCACTGGAGCAAATGAAGAGCTGTGCTGCGCCCCAAGGGGTCAACAAAGTTTGCATACAGCTAGTGCTGGAAATTGAATATCAGATAAATCTGTGGGAGGAAGGTAGAAGTCAAAAAATTCAAGACTTCCGAAACAAGAATTCAAAAGTGATTCAACTGTCAATCCATACACATGCTACTACAGACAAGTCAAGCAGACTTTAGTGTTCACATGCGCCAGAGGGGGAAATCCATCCAATGCAGCCTTCAACAAATCTGGCTAGGGTAGTCTGAACAGAAAAGACAAAAAGTTCCAGTACAACAAACTAAGCTTTAGTTTGTCTACATAGGAATTATTGGAACAATTTCTGCAAACGATCCCTGCAAAATTTCGATAAGAGTCTCTGCATACATCGTGAAAGAGGGTGGAACAGCGTATCCCGTCACACAATCCCCAATCCTGAACTAACCAGTTTGAAGCCTCAGTGAAGGCATCAGGTTCCCAACTGAAGAAAAGGGGGAGATGTGTTCAGTCACGAGGTGAAGAGAACGAGCTGCAACGGGCCCCAGAGTTGACTCGGGCAATCAATAGATTCTGATCCAGTCTCCAGTCACTGAAATCTGAGATACTGGGAGTTCCAATCTCCTATATTTGTAGACGGACTAGGAATTTACTCTGCTGCCAGTGAAATGTGCCCGTCCAGGCAATAATGGCACAAGTATTTGTTAGATCTGCTAAAGGCCTCAACTCGGTCCCTACTAGGTGATTTGTGTAACTGACAGTTGATGTGTTGTCCATCTTCAGCCGGGATACAGCAGTCTATAATGGCTTTGACAAGCGATTTAATTGAAAAAGAGCCTACATCCGTGCACAACTGATGTGCATGGGCAGCTCTTCCTGCAACCATTTCCCTCCGGTGGAGATTGCCTCACAGTGAGCTGCCCTAGCCAGAACTGCTTGCATCTAAATACCAAGTCGGGCGAGGATCCGAATATGGCTAACCAGTTCCATGTCTTGAAATGATCGAGCCACCAGCACAATTCTACTCTGGCTTCCTGCGACAGATCTTCTGAGAATTCACAACCCTTCTGTGGAAATGCAAATGCAAAGCCTTCCATCTCTGAACAGTATGGTAATGGAGCAGTGCTTGCAAAGCTGTTTCTTTTGGCAACTCCCCCTCAATAGTTCTATGGAGCTCCAAACTTTTTGCTTTCGTTTTTGAACCCATCCCGACTTTTTACAGGGAAGCAAAGCCTGCCCCCTTTTGCTCATCAGTACTGGGAAACTGATTCTCGACATTTACACTTTTGTAACTTTTTTTTACCTTGCACGCTGCATCTTACAACGCATGCATATTTGCGTTTCCCCATGTATGGCTACTAAATTTGGCTACCGCAGTGTAAGTGTGTGAGAAAGTGTGTGTGTGTGAGAAAGTGTGTGTGTGTGAGAAAGTGTGTGAGAAAGTGTGTGTGTGAGAAAGTGTGTGTGTGTGTGAGAAAGTGTGTGTGTGAGTGTGAAAGTGAGTGTCTGTCCACATTCCTGGAGCCAGAGAGACTGAGTGTTGGGCGTGAGTGAAATCAATAGGTTCCCCGATTGGACAATTACTGGCTGATTGAATGGTGCAGATACTTACCATTTTTGGGCTTCCAGTTGCTTCCAGGCTGGATTTTTGAAAATGAAGGACTCCTGGAGCCATTTATTCAGACCAGCATTGGAGCAAAGAACCCTTCGCAGAATAACAGCCAATTGATGATCCAAAGCCGTCAAGCATCCCTTCATGCGTCTGGACCAGTATAGCACTCTTGAACTACCTGATCTGCGAAGGACCTGTGCCGTGCTTCAACAACTTTGCTGGTGGGTCAAACCAGTCTCAACGTGTTCAAGGATCCAACCTTCCTGAGCCTTTGAAAGTGTCCCTGTACCTACACGGCAAACTGACCAGCTCTATATTCTCTGTTCTGCATTTGCAGCCAGAACTTTGATGATCGCCAGCTTGTGATATAAGTCACCTTCCTACAGAATTTCAGCTTCCCAATGTCAAGGGATCCTGCTCTGGTCTTCTATAACCCAGACTGGAAGGATGCCTGCCATTGTCTGGAACTCACCTTCCTCCACAAACAGTGGGAAAACAAACCAGTCGACCCATCCAGTCCTCAGGGAAAAATCTGAGTCAAGGGGTGAGGGTATGTATATGAAAAGCATTCATCTCCCCCCGTTCTCCATTCATAACCAGTTTCTTTGTATCCTTCCATTCCACTGTTTTTTGGTAGTCGCACCTGAGGAGTAAAACATGAAAGATGAAAATGCGTAGTACTTATCTAGTAACTGTGTTGCATCTCTTCTGTTGAACAATCACCAAAACAAGTACTTCACCTGCATCAGATCCATTCATGCGTGAAGCATTGTGACTTTACTTATATGATATAACCTGCTTGTTTCATTTTGTGTGTGTGCGTTTAATGCCTAGAATGAATACTATATTTTTATACTTTCCTGTCTAAATTGAATTGTGCGCTTCACTGTGCGGACTCATCGTGGACCACTGACCCCACTCACACTGAGAATAGGCTTGGCTGCTCTCCATTGCCATCTCGATTGGGCTTTGGCCAACCTCTCCGGTTTCCCAGTTGCCTTTAATTAGGGTGCCTCCAAAAGTCTGTCCAAGCAAGAGTCTAGAAATCTATTTTAACAAGCAGTCTGGGAAAAATACCTTGGATGCATGAGGTGAAAAGAGCCATCACCCTCGTGAGCTCCCAGAGAGAAAACCTCTTTCTGCAACAAGTGAAAAAGCTCCATATTTATATCGCATTAAGATCATGTTGTACAGAATTCTTTTCCACTGCTCTCTCACGGCCTCCAATACTGGTTTATCACTTTCGTGAAGCACCAGGGTGCTGCAGTACGTCCAAATGACAGGATAATAAACAGCCAAAACTTAACTTCCAACTGGACCTGAAGAAAATGTCAAGGAGGATGGTGAATCTTTTATTAAGCTGTCTTATAGATCCAGGTATGCCAGGCAGTCTCCAGTCATGAGAAGGTCCCCGAGCATGTAGACAATTTCCATCTTGATATGGAGATACACTTGAAGGAGCTCAGATTACTGTTCTGGTTAGTAACAAATCTAACTCTGGCTCCTTTTTGTGAACCAGAAATAGATTGGTCATGAATCTCCTGGTATGAATATTTGGAATGATTATTCCCTTGGAAGCAATCGCCTCTTAGTCCTGCTGCCATATTGTCTCAATGTGCCTGAGACAAATGGAGCGAACTGGAATCCTTGACCTATCCGGGTGGAGGTGGTGTTAAGAATTCTTGTCAATAACCCTGACAGTCTTTCACCCAGGGATCCCCTGATGGGGAATCCCAATGAGGGCAAACAAAGCTGTGGCACTGCTGACCAGCAGAGCTGTGCTTTACTGACCCACCAGATACAATTGGGGGTTGTTTGCCAGCTCCTCTTGCCCTCTGTGAGAACCAGTAATTTTGTTAGCGGACCAGACGGGTCTAAATGATCTTGGCAGGACTTGAGCACCCCATCGATTTCTCTCAGGGCCCGCAGGAATGGCCACATCTTTGCCTCAATGTCCAGGTTGGAAGTAACATTCCTTGCAATGTGATACCATGGACAATCCACATTATGCATGTACCTAAACTCATTATCCAGAGGCTTTCGACTGCATCCAAAGGTAATCTGTCAACATAGCTGAAGGGGTCCTTTCTGCAGATTTATTCGAATGAGACCCTCTGGCTCAAGCATGTCCTCATTGTTGGTGTCAGACTTAGGCAGCTAGTATACAGATGCTTTGTGCTCCATCATCGCACCCTCTCCGGCTGATTCTTGAGCATAGCAAAGTTGTCCTTCATCCCATATCTCCATAAAACTACAGTGTTTGAAGGTTCTGGAAGAGTGCCGTTTTGCTTTCTTTTGGGCTGAAATACCACCCCCACAATCCCCCAGGATTGCACTATGGCAGTACTTGCCTGCTTGAGTGTCATGGGGGTACACTGCTTCTTTGCCAAGTGTGCCTTCATAATCTGAAGCCTTTGATGTACAGGGACTCACATTCCAACAGTGCAAAGCAAATGGTCTAGTTAAGTGAGGAGCCCAGAACCCTTTTTAAAGCTTTCAGCTTCCACTGCGTCTTGCTTGCTCTCATGCAAACACCAATCTTGCTCCGCATTAATGTCCAGTGTATTCTGCCTTTGTTTTCAGAAGCTAAGAGGGCCCAGGTCAGTGAGTACTTTGGTTATCAGAGAATCTCACTTTTTTCAATAGGGTTTTCAGGTACCGGCTCAAACGCTCCTTGATTGGAGCAGTACAGTGTAATCTCTTAGCTGGACAGAGCAAGAGCTTACTTGCACATAAGCTCTGGCACACAGACTCTGGTTTTACTCAGCCATGCGTAGTCTTAAAACCTGGGCGACTTCTGCCAGGTGCGCCTTTTCTCTAGAACTGAACACTGCAACGGAAGTGGGTTGAAAGCGCACTTTAAGTGGTCTGAACCCTCTAGATTACTGCACCAAAACACTATTCCCACTTAGAGTTCAAATCCATGAAGAGAATGGGAATGGCCTGTGTGTGGAGATGCAGTGGAAGTATACTGCCAAACACTACTCTCACAGCCTGGAGCAGCATTGCGACAAACGCTCTAGCACACAGTCAGAAAGCAAAGCGATGCGTATCTGCTGCTTGAGCAGCAAAGGAGGATGATGGGGTGGAGCTATCGCTTCAATTTATGGACTGAGATCTAACCGGATATTGTGGTCACATGTTTAATGAAGGGCTACTTTCTCCCAGGTTTTTGAAAGTTAGTCCTCGCAGTGTTTCATTTGTCTTAACATTTGATGTGTGAATAGAAGAGGCATAATGGTCGCCTCTCATCAACAGCACTATGTACCCTTCTTAGAACATTTAAATTAATTTCTCTGGTTTCTTTTTAATGTAGATAATAGTTATGCATTTTTAGTTTCATCAGACCATATTTTAGAATATTTTATATACACTTGAAAATGACCAAAGATGCCATGACAATGCCCCCTTGTTATCATTAACTCATTACCATGAAGAAATTAATGAATACAATTTGACCCCCCCAGCGCCGCAATTTCCTGCTGGGCAAGATGGGGGAAAATTACCATATCCATATTTTGCATTTTAACCTACTCCGATTTCTCAATTCTGAATAAAGATTCAAAGAGGAATGCTATTCCCTGGTATTCTTTGATGCTGCGTGTGCTGGTTTCAAAATGATATAGTAAACACATTTTAAAGCTATTTTATGAATTTATGCAGCATTGTGTTATGCAGCATGGCCTATAACTAAGTATATAATATACAGCTATACTGTTCAGGAACTACAAACACGTCCTTAGCACAGGATCAGACGCATGACGGATAGAACAGTCAATGTTATAACAGATTTCACTATGTTGCCAACATGAACTTGAAAGCAAACCGGAGTAAGCAACTAATCCTTACATTGAACAGCAGACTATTACTTACTTTAAAATCAAAGGTGTAATTGGTGTAAGGCATTAAACTGTTTTCATAAGCACTCCTTAGTTGGAAACCATGAGAGATTCTGCCATCTGACACAGGACAATTCTTTCCATTGTTGTGAAAGTTCATTAAACAGTCGTTGTATCGAAGTTCCTTGAAGTCTTTGTGGTTATCAGCAACAACCCCACTGCTCAAATATTCCACCACACCTGTAGAGAAATTAATCAAACTAAATCACTTGGAAGAGAGTCATTGATGGTAGCTTTAAGCCCAATCACTGGAGTGCTGAGCAAATCATTGTGTAGTTGCTAAATTGGCTCCTTGCTTTAATATCCAGCCTTCAATCGGTTACAGATGTTAGGACATTCCTGTGCAAATAATAAAGGCAACCCAACCTCAAAATGTCTGATGAACATAAACCCCCAAATTTGTTAGAAAGGACAAATACCTTATAAAAGATAGGATGTGTCAAAGTCTAATTGCCTAAGTGTGTGCACAGTAAGCTAAGTATTTTAAGAATAAATGGACTGAAGGAAAAAAAATCATTAAAACTTTTTTTTTTTTTTTTAAAAAGTTCGATCCTAAAACGTCAGACCCAAATACAAAGCTTCCCAAAGACCTCTTACCACCAATACATAAGAAATGCACATCAGAGCGTGGTAATGTCACAGCATCCCCTAGGAATTTACTCTTTTGTATAAATGAATGTTGCATAAACTTACCATCCAGTGGTCGTATTCCAAATATTTCTAATAGACCTAACATAGACTTGTGTGTGCAGATTATCAGGACACCTATAAAGACAGCGCAGAGGGCCAGCATCCCTTAAGATTATCTGGCTTATTGATTGTGATAAATTCTCTCCAGTTTTAGGCTCTTTGGTTGCCCAAAGTGGAAGCTGTGTGGGATGAATGGGAAATTAATTTACCTTCCTGTACCACATGCAATACTTGCTATGCTTCCAAATCAAGTGTGCCTTGTAAACGCATGTATTGACTGCCAAATTGTACGTTGTGACTCAATACATTGCTCATCGTAGTCGGTTATCTTTAAATGCAGTTGTGGATTTCTCATGCTGAATGGTCCTCTTTTCCCATATCACAGATCGATTCAAAAACACACCAACTCTCGAATACAGTTCAAGGCAGAATAGAAAAGTAGCTTGCAAAGCGTATCTCTCACTCATCTAGCGTTGGCTGTTCCCCTCTGAAGGGAAGGCTTTCCTTAACTCCAAGATGGTCTCTAGAGATTGGAAACCACTATTAAGATTCTGCCCGGTTAACGGCCTAAGGGCAAGCATCCTTTTGAACTATCTATCTCTGGGAAAAATCTAGACCGTCCCTAACGTAGGTCTCCAATGTAACGTAATGACAGGTGCCCTACAGACACTCAATCCCCACACTGTTTTTCCTTCTCACGCCTGTTAGGCAGAATTGCATGCAGTACCCTCTGGGACCACTACACACAATTAGGACTACAGGCGTTAGCCAAACCAACCTTTGGTATAAGTCTGTACCACACATTTTTTGGTAGCGAGATGAGCAGCCAAGCTCATCTCAAGAGTGAATGTGAGCAGTACAAGTAGTTACACAGAGGACTTTCAATCACAGTGGTTCAAATAGACACTTATACTCAAGGTTTCTTGGTAAAACACTAATTTATTACACAATCATTTAGAAAACATTTCACTAGTAGAAGACAAATTATATACCAATACACTTCAATACAAAAGAACAAGTTACTTTCTTACCTGCTAACGTTCTTTCGATGGGATGGTCCGACGACGTATTCCATATCTATGACAGGTAATGTCCACAGCTGTGCTGCTTCGGAAAATCTTTGGCGTCTGCGTCCTGCGTCGATGCGCCGTCTCCGAGGACCTCCTCCGACGGCCGACGTCACCAGATGTGATAAGTAGGACGCACGACGCCCATAGCCTCAGTTATAGTTTTTCCCCAGAATGTGTGCCACCAGTTTTCTGCCAGTCAGACACACAAGGCCTTGCGGAACGCAAGCTGCAATCGCAAAAGAAATTCTGCAGCGGAGAAGGCAGGGAGGGAGTGATATGGAATACGTCGTTGGACCATCCCATTGAAAGAACGTTACCAGGTAAGAAAGTAACTTGTTCTTCGAGGGAATTGGGTCCTCCGACGTATTCCATATCTATGACAGACTCCCAAAGCAGTACCAAGCAAGGAGGTGGGAAAGAATTTAGAATACAAATTTAGCATGCCCAATCAAATTGTGGAATAGAGAACTGCCTTGCCAAATGCCAGATCTTGCCCTCTGATGGAATCGAGGGAATAGTGACGTACAAAAGTATGTACTAAAGCCTGCATCACAGATGTGATGAATAGGAACTCCCCTCTGCAGAGCAGTAGACGCAGCCACTCCTCTGGTAGAATGGGCCCGCAAGCCAGCCGGAGGGTCCTTACCCGCCAAGCGGTAACACTCGGAGATAGCTAAAATAATCCAACTAGACAAAGTCTGTTTCGTCACAGCTTGTCCCAAACGCTTTCCAGCATAACCAATGAAAAGTTGATCGTCCACTCTGACCCGGGACATGCGCGAAATATAAAAGCTCAACGCTCTCCGAGGATCGAGCCTATGGAGCCTCTCCTCTTCCTTATCAGGATGTGGAGGAGGATAGAACGCCGGAAGAACAACCTTCAGGCCCAAATGAAATTCCGAAACCACCTTCGGAAAAAAAAAGAAGGGCGAACTCTAAGGACAACCCTGTCCTTA
Source organism: Ambystoma mexicanum (assembly GCF_040938575.1). Lineage (NCBI taxonomy): Eukaryota > Metazoa > Chordata > Amphibia > Caudata > Ambystomatidae > Ambystoma > Ambystoma mexicanum. Next base: position 1,497,489,688 of record NC_090935.1, read on the forward strand.
TGAAAAACAGTGAAGGGTGGCTTAACTGAAAGTGCCTGTAACTCACTCAGTCAACAGCCTCAAAGGGCAAGAATGTAAAGGCTCAAACGGAGCACCCATAAGAAACTTAAGAACAAGGTTCAAATCCCAACCTGGCACCAAGAAAGGTGACGGAGGGAACACATTAGTGAGCCCTTTCAAAAACTGCAAAATTAAAGGAATCTTAAAATAGGAACACTCTTCAGACGAGCGCTTAAATATGGACAGCGCCACAGGTAACCTTTAATGGTCCACACTTGCAAGCCCCTGTGGGCCAAAGAAAGCAAAAAAGACAAAACCATGGGAATGTCACATTCAAAAGGATCCACATTCTGAACTCTGCACCAGTCGCAGAACTTTCTCCAACGGCAACGGTACAGAGACTGTTGCCGGCCGCCTGGCCGAGAGCAACACCTCCATCACGTCTTCAGGGAGGTCCCAATCCTTATACCTCAACCTTTCAGAAGCCAAGCGTGAAGATTGAGGGATCTGACTTCTGGATGGAGAACCTGACCCCCCCCCCTCCCGTGAGAGCAGATCGTCTCGGTAGGGAAGACGACGTGGAGGGCAGATGGACAAGTCTAGAAGGTCCGGGTACCACGTCCTCCGGGCCCACGCCAGATCGATGAGGATCATCCAGGAACCGAACCTCCGTAACCTCTGCAGCACTTGCGGGATGACGGGGACTGGAGGAAGCGCGTACAGCAGTGGGAACGACCACTCCACCACAAACGCGTCTAAGGCTCCTTTTGGAGGAAATTCCCGCGAGCAAAACCTTTCGCACTTCCGGTTGACACTGGAGGCGAAGAGATCCACTTGAGGGGTCCCCCAAAAAGCGAAGATCTCCAGGAGAATCTCCTGAGCCAGCTCCCACTCGTGAGAGATCGTGCTCTGCCTGCTCAGAGCGTCCGCCGTCTCATCAGAGATCGAAACTTCCTGCTAGATGGCCCAGAACTCGAGCTGCATCGCCTCCCTGCACAGCAGAAGTGACCCTGCCCTCCCCTTTTTGTTGAGGTAATGCATGGCCACCGTGTTGTCCGTTGGAATCAGGACACTCTTTCCACGCACAGTCGGCAGAAAAGCCTTCAGGGCTAGCCTGACGGCCCTCAGCTCCAACAGATTGATATGGAGTCTGGACTCCGACGGAGACCAACGACCGCTGACTGTCAAATCGTTGGCATGAGCTCCCCATCCCGTGAGGCATGCGTCCGTCACGATCGTCACCTCCGGCCAGGGCAGCCAAAATGGGGCCCCCTTCATCAGATTGCCCTTGACGGCCCACCACAGTAGGTCCCGGGCTACCGAGGACGGCACCTGAACAGGGTCCGACAGCCTGCCGGAGGACTGAGACCACTGGAGCTTGAGTGCCCACTGCAAAGATCTCATCCGCAGACGAGCCTCTGGCATCCAGAAGAATGCAGGATGCCATGAGGCCGAGCAGTCTCAAGAACTCGGACGCTGGGAGATTCTGGGCAAACTGAAACTTGTGGACCATCTGCTGAATGTGAAGAGCCCTCACCTGAGGAGGAAAACACTGCCCCAGGGACGTGTCGAGCACTGCTCCGATGTACTGGAGCCTCTGCGTTGGTGTCAAATGGGACTTCTTTAAATTGAGGGAGAAGCCCAGCCTGTGAAGTGAGTGGCAGGTGACGGACAGATGATCCAGGACTTGCTCGGGAGAGCTCCCCCTGATCAACCAATCGTCCAGGTAGGGGTAGACTGAAAGTGCGAGTCGCCAACCGCGAACCTCAGGTACTTGTGCTTGGGATGGATCGGCACAAGGAAGAAAGCATCCTTGAGGTCGAGAGACAACAACCAGTCCTGAAGTTGAAGGGCCTGGAGGACTTGAGAAAGTCACCATCTTGAACTTGTCCTTCCTGAGGAGTTTGTTCAAACCGCGCAAGTCCATGATGGGTCTCAATCCCCATTCTTTCTTTGAAATAAAAAAATAAGGGGAATACCATCCCTTGTTCCTCTCCGCTACAGGCACCAGTTCTATGGCGCCTTTCTCCAGCAGGGCTTGAATTTCCTGCGCAAGGAGCGGATCCGGACCCTTCAAAGAGAGGTTCCCTGGTGGATTGTCGTGAGGCCATTGCCGAAAAGGAAGACAGTAGCCGTGGGTTATGATCTCCAGAACCCACACATCCGAAGTAATGGCTTGCCACTCTACAAAATGCTGTGCCAGCCTTCCCCCAACCGGCGAACCATGGGACCTGGCCTCATGACTGAGTGGTAGCGGCTGCGGCATTGCCGGAGGGTAAAGAGGCAACTGCTCGAGTGGCCTTGGCACCTCGAGTACCTTTATTTCCACCTCTGGCACTCTTACGATGGCCTCTTTGACTGCTAGCTCCCCTCGCTTTACTGAAGGACGAGTAATAGCGAAAGGAACCTCCCCTCCATTGCTGTCACCTAGGATGAAAAGGCGGAGGTTGGCGAACAGCAGCTTTGGAGGTCTGCAACCTCTCAAGGCTCTCGTCAGTCTTGCTGCCAAAAAGGTGTTAACCGTCAAAGGGCACGTTGAGGAGCCGGGACTGCACATCAGGAGCGAACCCAGACTTCCGCAACCACGCAAACCTGCGCATTACGGTGCTCGCCACCATGGACCGGCTGACACAATCCGCCAAGTCCAAACCCGACTGAACAGCCTCACACATAGCATCCTTGCCATCCGGAACTATAGCAAGGAAACCATCCCGTTCGTCCCCTTCGGGAATATGTTCAGCCGCTAATGCAACACAGTTCCACAGAGTGTGTGAAACGAGGCAAGGCACATGTGGAGTTGGCCGCCTGAAGCGCCATACCCCCAGAAGAAAACACTTTCTTCGCCCAGCCATCAAAACGTTTGTCATCCCTATCCGGAGGGATGGTAGGATACGACGCCTGCTTTGCCGGGGCCGTAGCCGCCTGCACCACCAAACTCTCCGGAGTGGGGTTCCTAGACAAGTAACAGGGGTCGCTACTGGCTGGACGGTATTTTCGCGACAAAGACTTGCCCACTGCCGGGAGACTCTCCGGAGCAGTCCAAGCCGCCGCCACCCTTCTCTGCAGAGCCATATGAAAAGGCAAAACCGGGTCAGTGGGAGGACCGAGATCAAGGATGTCCGTGAGATCATCCTGAACGAACTCCCCTGGGGGAGCTGACCAACCCAAGTACTCGGTGACCCGAGACATAAGGCACCGATATGAAGAATCGCCATGAGTGCCAGGCTCTGGCCTGCAAAACTCCACCTCCGGAGAGGTATCCAGTCCACTGGCATCATGCAGCGACTGCCGCAGATCATCAAACTGGCTATGGCCCGAGAAGGTCATCTGGAACCGTAACCGGAACCAAGCCCCCATCAGAGCCTTCATCACCCTCTGAAATGTACTCCAGGCGGGGAGAGGAAGACCTCTGTGGACCAAAGCAGTGCCTGACCTTAGCCATAGCCTTTCTAGGGGCAAACCCCGTGCCACGGGGCCCCTCCGACACCACTGCCTCAAAAGGCGTCGAGGGCGCCGAACGAGTCGGCGTCGACAGAAAAGGCGTCGATAGAAAAGGCGTCGGCGTCGAGCGAATCGGCGTCAACGTCAGCTGCAGCGCCGCCAGCATTGGCGGCGTCGACATAGGCCTCGAAGCCGGAGCTCCGAGCGTGTCTCTCGACGACCCCCTCGGAGGCGGAGCCACGAGAGAAATAGTCGACGACCTCGGCGCCACAGGCGTCGACGTCTTCTTTGAAGACGGCACAGGATCACGCGGTCTCGAGCACGTCGAGGACCGGGACCTGGAACGGGCATGGTGAGAACGGCTACCCTTGTCCGAGCGGGACCTCTCCTGCGAGCCGTGCCTACCACCCGAGCCCGAAGGCGTACGAGCGGGGTCTCTCGACCGGTGCCAACCGACTCCACTCGGAGGCCGCAGACGGACTGGTGCCCTGCGATTCAAGAATCGCTAGCATCTGCTTCCCGAAGGAAGCCCATTCCTCCGGTGTCGCTTGCATGGAGGGATAAGCGACCCGCCGACGGGCGGAGTCCTCGGAAGAGGACGGGGAAGGCGACCTATGCCGGCGCTTCCGGGAATGCACCGAAGAGGCGGAGGAGTGGCGAGACAGACTCCTGGAAGGAGACCCACTGGACTTCCGACGATGACGCAGAGAGTCACCCCTCGAGTCATCCGTCGAAAGCCCCGCAGACCTCGAGTTCCGGGGCTTAGACACCCGGCCTACCGACAGCTTCTTGCGTTCCCGCAAGGCCTTTGCCGTGAGCGACTGGCAGTCGACAGTCGTCCGTATCGTGGGCCTCCCAGAGGCACCAGAGGCAGGCGTTGTGTGAGTCCGTGACCGACATCTTGGACCCACAGTCCCCGCAGTTCTTGAAGCCCGGACGCGGGGTTGAAGATGAAAACGACATCGCCACAAACAAGTCTTCACAACAAACCGAACAGGTTCAACGAACCGAGAATTGAAAACAGAAAACTCCGAGTCGAGGCGTACCGAGATTCACGAAGCGAACACGTTCGCGGAAAAAACAGAACTGAGGCATGGGCGTCGTGCGTCCTACTTATCACATCGGGTGACGTCAGCCGTTGGAGGAGGTCCTCGGGGACGGCGCATCGACGCAGGACGCAGAGGCCAAAGATTTTCCGAAGCAGCACAGCTGTGGACATTACCTGTCATAGATATGGAATACGTCGAAGGACCCAATCCCCTAGAACTAAGATTTTGAGACAGTTTGAGCTCCCACAGAAATAGGCGCAAAATGGCAGTTCAGTTACTTAGAAGTGAGCAAAAGGGACAAAAGTAAATAGAATGGATCACATATACTTATTAAACAGTGCAAATCGTTTCAGTTAACCAGAGGAGTACAATTCAAGTCAATAGGCCAGGACAAAATCAATGGGTTAGTGTTCTGGATAGGAAAGAGTAGTTCTGATATCAAACGGTCAAGTCTTTGCAAAAGTTCTCAGCAGTAGTTTAGACGAAAAATGATCATTTGTCACAAGCACGAGCCGATTAGGCCTGCAAGTTGGAAAAGTTTCATGAACTTTCACTACGAGAGTGGCGTTCTCTCAATCGGGTTGGTACAGTACCTTTGTATGAAGAAACAAATGTTGCTGAAGTCGTGGTTACTGGCAGGTCCAGCAGATCTCGCTATTCCTGAGCCTCAGTTGTGGGGACAAGAGGGAGGACGTCAGAGGACTCCTGCACTGCACAGGATTGTTGAAGAAAGAAAACAAGATGGGGGTCACTTCAGTTTCAGTAGCTGTAGATTCAAGAGATGCAAGAACACAAACTGGTGTCCCTCTCCCTGGTTAATCCTAACCAGCCTTGAGAATGGTGTCCAGGTGTTTTATGAGTGGATTGGTCCCACCAACTCAAAGGAAGAAGCCGTCCTCGAAGGAGCTTCTCTGTCGAATGGAGTTTGGCAATTCGGACCTGCAGCAGGCTTCACCGGGCAAACAGTCAGGTTACCCAGCAGGGCTCCCGTGATTTTTAGCTACCAGTGTTCAGTCAGGAAAAATCATGGTAGTTCGTTGTAAAACCACTGCCTCCAGCCATTACGATAGGCAAGGGTAGCATTTGACTACTACATGAGTTTCTAGACACAGGGGATACTAGGTAACCCCCTCTAGCACTCTATAGGAAGATAGTGTGTGCTGGGTCTAGGAATTTAAAAAGACTAGTAAAGTAATTTAACTTTACATTCTCTGGAAAACAGTTTATCCCAATGAAGGTATTTAAACCAGGGGACAGCCTAAAGGCTTCCCTGTGTCACTGCAGGGAGGGTGCTGTGTGACAAATAAAAAAAGATGATGCCTAGGGAGTTGTTTAAAACTCCATAACCAAAGAAAATAAACACAGAAAACAAACAGAATTAAAAAGTACATAGTTCCCAAGGTTCAGCGAAAAGAGCTGGGGAGTCTAAATTAGAGAGGAATTAGCACATTTTGTGAATTCTCCCGAACACTGCCCTTGCATTTATTTTGCCTGATGTTCTATTCCTCTCCCACTACTGTCCATCTAGCTTAACTTCGGTCCCTCCAGTCTGTTTCTCTACTTCTACTTTCCTTCGATCTCTGCCACTATTCTCCACACCACCACTCATCTCCCCACTCCCCTATCCATACATTTTCACACAGTCCCCTTGCTTCCACTTCTTCAGTCACCTCATTGAATTTCGTGTCTACCTCGATTAGCCAAATCCTGCCCGCACACTCAAACCCAAGTACAACTTTCTCCTACCAATCATTACCTCACCTAGCACATGCCTTCACGCCTTCAGCAATTCTCCGTCATGGTTCTCTACACAGTCCTTCCGCCGCCTGGTCTCTTGGTGGTCCTCCTCCCTTGATCTCACTCGAATAACTTGCACTTTCCCTTTTCCTGTGCCCCATTTTATCATCCTTCTCCATTGGCACCCTCACTCACCTGGTTCCGCAGGCCAACCACTGTCTTTCTTTTACCCAGGGGAGGCTTTTGAGGTGATCAAACAAAATTCTTAAGCCCTTCCCCTTAATTTATGCGGGTCCACCAGCTCAAGGCAATGGCGCTTTGCTGTCTAAGTCAAGGTTCGTCTGTTGCAGGTAATGTAAATGTCCTTGTTGATTTTTCTGACGGCTCCGATATTGCTGGGGCGATTAGCTTTGGAGAGTCTACGGAGTGGACAGCTCAAGTCCTATTGCTTGTGCTGGCCAGTCTCGGGGAGAGGGTTTGCTCTGATGGGCCGGTGAAAGATTTGCTCTGAAGCACGGCAGCTCCCAGCAGTCTCTGCCATTGACCGGTTGCTCTTTCCAGTGCTCAACATGCTGGATGTTGAAGCCCTATGAGACAGAAAAGGGACTGGCCAGTAATATGCCGTACAGGCATTGGGCAACAAAATGTGGTACTTCATGAAAACTGGCATACATAGAAGGGACATTGACTGGGGCCACACCAACACTGCACCTCTGTGGCATAACTGTTCCTGGTTAAAAAAAGACCTTGGTAGACTGCAGGTTGAGACTGGTCCCCATTCACTCATGACAGGGTCAGGTCTCTGACCCGGTCACATTCACCAGCTACTTTATTCAGGCATCAGAGTAAAATCAAATGTATACCATGACAATCCAGCAAGCTACCCCCTATCTTGCAATTACTTTGCTCCTATTGCATATCCGGTTAGGCAAGATTGGATGCAGTAGCCCTGTGAGAGACTACACCAGCCTGGACCTCTTGGTAATAGGTAACCCACCTATTGGTATAGGTCTGTACTATACAGGTTGTTAGAGAAAATGAGCAGCCAGGCTCATGCCAAGACGGGTGTGAGCTGTACAGATGTAACACGGATTCACAATTACAAGTATCCAAATAACACTTCTATTCAAGCTTTTCTAGTAAATTAATTATTGAACTGTCAGTTTTAAATAAACCTTTAAAAAGGGCAATATGCAACAATATAAATACACTTGATACCATTTCCTCAGATTTAAGATGAGGGAGAAGATAGACTTTTGGGATGCCTTCCACACACTTCCAGAAAAAATTGAGCAAGGTCATAGGGTACCTGGCTGATAAACGAAAAGTGAACACACTCCTATGGGGGTATAGATGACTCCTAACACAAATGTATCAGGACACTTGAGAGTACTAAAGTCCGATTTTAATGAGACTGTAGTTTGTGTGTTGATAGATACACTTGACTGAGGTTTTACACAAGATACAACAGTATTTACACATATATGGTGTGGTAACCAAATTAGTACAAGGCAAATGTAAAATATTTGCAAAGTCTTATCAATGCTTGCACATCCACTGAGAGATCCTTGGGAAGGAGACCTCAAAAATCCTCCAGTGTACTTCGGACACTGCCTCCCGCTGATCCTCAGCGCACCCAAGTCCCAGTAAGCACCGGTCCTTAGTACTTATACCTCTGCCTGTGCTAGATGCTTACGTTTTGTGCCCACTCCTAAAACATCCCGTCTGTTTATCTCTACAGACCCCCACAAGATACTTCCCGTTTTGGAATATCCCATCCTGATGAAGGCCACACCATCAGAGCTCACTCTAGCTCACTTCCTGGCCGAAACACTGTCGTGTTGACTGTTATTGTCCCTCGTTGTCTTTGTTCAACTCTACATTGTTCAGATGCATATTGGCCGATTACTACATGTTATCACTTCACTAAATCCACTGGTCTCCTTCCCAAGGATCTCTCAGTGGATGTGCAAGCATTGATTAGACTTTGCGAATATTTTACATTTGCCTTGTACTAATTTGGTTACCACACCATATATGTGTAAATACTGTTGTATCTTGTGTAAAACCTCAGTCAAGTGTACCTATCAACACACAAACTACAGTCTCATTAAAATCTGACTGTAGTAATCTCAAGTGTCCTGATACATTTGTGTTAGGCGTCATCTATACCCCCATAGGAGTGTGTTAACTTTTCGTTTATCAGCCAGGTACCCTATGACCTTGCTCAATTTTTTCTTAAATACATAACTACCCACCTGGGCAGAGCAAGGCATCAACCAGGTGCCCTTTTTGATAAACATTCCACACACTTCCTACACCATGAGGTGACTTCAATTACTATGACAAAATTGGCATTTATCTATCACTTTTGGTACTTAATACAATTCTGAGGTTGTGAAAAAGGAAAGGTTAAGGAAGGAAAAAGGTTAACAGGTTCTCAGAGTATGTGAATATTTTTCAATCTCCCAATTAAGTCTAAATTATATCTTTCCCAGCAATACAAGTTAAACTCATGCACCATTTACGAGGGACAGTTTGAATCAAAGTCAATGGGTCAGAAGAGTCTGCAGGGAGCCAGGACAGCCAAAGTCAATTTTAAAATGGTCTATGGAGCTGAGGCACTTCTTTAGATAGCAGAAAGTCTTGCACAAAATTTAGAGGGTTGGTAATAAAATCACTGTTGGGCCACAAGCTGTTAGGCTTATGAAGGGCAGAGCTGGAATAAACTCTGCAAAAAGCAGCTACTGCAAGTCTCCAGGGAGAACAAGCAAGCTACAGACAAAAGAGGCAAGTACCCCTTAGTCAAGACAGTACCTTAGGTATGAAGAAGAGGATCTAGCTGGTTTATGTGCTGGTTACAGTCTTGCAGATCCTGGGTACCTGGGCTTCAGTTGTGGGGACAAGCGGGAGGATGTCTGGAGGACTCCTGCAGTGCAGGTTGAAGTTCAGCTGCAGCTACGTGCTCTTTTCAGATCAACAACACTTTGCGGTTTCAGCTACCGGGAAATCGCACCACTGTGGTTCTTCAACACTTGATGGGCTTCTCTTGCTTCTGGAGTCCAGCACTCTGGTGAGGTGACTCGGGCTTGGGTCGTCCCGCTTCGGGAGGGTCCTCAGGATCTTCCTGGAGCTCTGGTCCGGCTTAAAGTTGATGCACTCTACTACGGATTTCTCGACCACTGACACCCGGTTCCAGTAGCAGCAAAGTACAGCCAGTTGGGGAAGGTCCTCCAGCAAAGTTAACCTTGGGGTTAGTTGGTGCCCCCAACCCAAGGGAGGAAGTCGTACGGTCTAGGGCTTCTCTAGTCGATTCAGAGTTGGCACTTCAGCACTGCAGTAGGGCTTGACCAGGCAGTTCAACAGTCCAGGAGGGTGCAGCAAGCTTCTCTTCCAGTTTCCTTCGTCAGATGTTTCGTCCTGTGGTCGACTGCCTTCAGTTCAAGAAGCCTCACCTTTTCTGCAGGTTTCTCCCATTCATGCACAGTCTAGCGGCCACTCAAAGCAGGGAGGCTGTCCTGCAAGCACAGCCAGCCAATCGCCACTGGGTGCATTCAGGTAACCAGGGAGACTAAGGACAGGGAGTTGGGCACCTCCCTCGCTTCCTGCCCTGCCAGACACTGGAGCCAGAGGCGGGTTTCAGCACTGAAGCCCGCCATAGGCAAAACGAACACAAGGGTTAAACCTGATTGGTGCGCAGAGTAAAACCCAAGACCGACCTCACAAGCAAGAAATGGTGAAAAAAAGACGATCAGGGCCATTTTGACACAATGGGCACCCATGGGTGCTATACTGCAGCGGAGGATTCAGCCTGCGGTAAAAATGTACAATGGTAGGAAAAATAAACCACTGCTACCAGCTATTAAAAGTAGTGAGGGTAACATATGAAATGTTACATGAGTAAGTAAAAAAAGGTCCACCAAGTAACCCCCCAGCACTTCCACATAAGATGGGGTGTGCTGGACCTACATAGGAAAAACAGGCAAGTAAAATCAATTTCACTTCACTACTCTTGGGAACAGTAGTTCCCCCAAGAGAACGTATTTACACCTTATGAGAAATCCAAGGGACTTCTCTGACACTGCACTGAAGGTGCTGTGTGTCACTATACAAAAAGGTAGATGCCTATGGAGTTTGTCAGACTCCAAAAAGAAAGAAACAGTCCAAATCAGATCAAAAATACATGAGTGAGAAAAATGGTCTCACTCACTTCAGGATCAAAATTCAGCAAAAGAGCTGGGGGTCTCTACGGTTGAAGGCAATTAGCACAGTAATGAGAATTCTCCCCAACATAACCAAATGAAGGCAAAAATACAGCCATCATCTCCTTAGCTGCATCTCCAAGATGAGCGGTCTACAAGTCATCATGGGTGGGGTACCTTTCGCTCTACAAATGTTTTGGACTTCAACTTCCACCACTCCTAGTGAACAGTCAATAGTTGGGGATCATGGGATAAGTAGCCCAATACATTTGGAGAGTCGCATTGCAGACCCCCGACTTAAGAGGCTGTGAGAAAAGGCACCGATGGAGCAACGTCTATTCCTTTGGAAGATGGCATTCCAACTGAAAGATTGAAGGGAAGGGGGGGGAAGAACCTTCTTGTACAGAAGGCTCCATGTCATGTCCCGAGCATCAAATATTCATAAAAGATGAAGTCAAGAAACATTGGGAATGTCAAGGTACCAACACCCGACCAAATGAATCCGCAATCGAAGTCCACCACACCAGAAAGTAAATATCAAACGTGACCGAATATCTAACAACAAGGGTAATGTGATTGCATGACAAGTTTGTGGACTTCACATTTTGTTCTATTTGTGTCCTGCACTTGTGTTCATTCCGAGCATGATGTTGCCACATATGCATTTGTATTAACTTTACTGGGGTGTACGACTCCTACGTTAGCTAAGCAGTATTTTTATTTATTAGATGGTGCGTATTAACTGCCTTGCTGCGAGCGTATTTGTATGGAAGAGATTGTGCCGTAGGTTGATTGCCCGAATCAATTTTCATAGCACATTTGGCAATACCCTTCACTGTGATGGAGATAATTTGATTGATAAAAAAAAACAGATTTTGTAAAATCTCATTTTATTTAACTATTCGTCGTGTCCCAGGAACTCGTGACATTGCTGTAAAAGAAAGGTTCTGTCTTTGAAATATGTTTAGAGTGCATTCTTTATCTGTTTTATTATGCATGTATACTTCATTGTGTGCAACTGCAATCTGCATTCAGTGTTGCCTTGCGTGTCTTAAATGGTGGTAATGGTGGGCCTGTGAGAGTGCATGCAAGCATCATTGTAAAGCATGTGTGCATGTTGCTTAAGTTACACTTATGGCATTGTTGGTGTTGGGATGTGGTTTCATGTGTACATGAAGCACCCACAACTGTAAGCATTACTATGCTCTGAAAGTGCACAAAATCTACTAACCCACTCACGCTGGCGCAGAGATTTAATGAAGGGCGAGCACCATTTGCATTGTACTGTACCTTGCTGGTGAGCAAGGGGATGTTCCTCATCTGACATTTACTGCAAACATTCGCAGTAAACGTCCAATAAGTCACTGTTCATGACTGGCCTTTGGATGGCAGCACTGCACCAAATATGAAGTGTGCTTTTGATGGCATGCATTATTTTACAGAAAAGCACTGGTATTTTGTCCCCAGTCACACTGGGACGAGGGCATTTCTCTTTGGTATAGTATATGTAAACTAAGGCACTTGCCCTGCTGGTCTATAGGTATTTTTAAGAAGGAGGCACCATAGCGCCATTGATTGCCCCTGTAGGACTGAAACTTTGTTCAGTATTTGTCACTGGAGGTATATGTATTCAATTGATATGATTGCAACCAATAAGTTGGACTGTAGTCTCTAGGCATTCTGGATTTCCAGAATAAAAGGACTGCAAGTGCTGCTGCAGGGTAACCAAAGACCAGGTAGTGTTGGTGTCAGCATTGATGGGCTGGTGGGTTGTTTTTCTTTTCTGAAGAGATCCTCACTATCAAAATGCATATCTACAAGTTTTGCTTGCGTCTCTGGTCGGAGGTTCAAAGCTTTTTGCCATCCCTTGCCGTTCTGAAAAACACTGTTCCCCATCTGGCGAAAGCCTACGTCAGTGAGGTCAGCAGGTAGGGCTATGAAGTGATCGGAAGAAGAGTCTCCATCAAGAAGGAGCTTGAGAGCCTCTGTCTCGTCTTCCGGAAAGAGATATAGGATGGCACCCAACTTGTACCACAATTCCTTGTCGTAGTGGGCCAATATTGCCATGGAGTTAGCAGCACAAATGGTAGTTGAAGATGTAGACACAATGTGCTTTCCGAAAGGGCTTGGTTGTCTCCGTTCCTTATCCTCTGAGATCCTGAGAAGGTGGTTTGCAGCGCATTTGCGAGCTGCCACAGAGACCACAATACAGACTGGGCTGGGTTTGCAGATACTTGGGTGCACTGTCTTGCACCCTTCATTTCTTCTTGAACCTGCCTTGCTCAAGAGGCGCCATGAAGGGTTTTTTTTTATGGTCAGGAGATTATCTCCCCCAAATGTTGAGTAAGGGAATGCAAACAGTTTCCTTTGTCTGAAGCCTTCTCACTAGACTGATGCTGCGAGATCCATTCCAATGTTCCTGCTTACGTCTGCGTGACCAAGAATCCGGTAACTGGGTCTGTGGGGGCATTTTGCTGCATCCTCTTCACTTCAAAGGGACTGTGAGACTCCTTGTAGAACTTAACTAGAGTTGCTTTGCTGCTCCTATGTTGCTGGAGTGCGGATTCGTGCGTTAGGGAGTTTAACCATACACATTTGCCAGGCTTAATGCCTGTGAGTCTACAGGGTGCCTTCTACAAAGTAAATGGACATATTGTGATGTTTGGATACACTCGAACGATACAGAAGTGTCATACGCATAAGTAGCACTACGTTTAGAAAATGTTCGGTAAAATAACTGTTTTTCGACCGCTGCTGTTATCATATTGTTCAAACTTATGCTACTCTTAATAGAATTTTGATTATGTTGTCAGAAGATGACTTGCAGAATTTTACACACGTAACCACCTTTACTAACAGGGTCCTTTTACATAGCTAAAGATGGCCGCCACATTTCTCGAACATCGGGTTAGTCCGTTGTTGATTTCTACCCCCAGAATCTAGCCCGCCAAATACTAGGCTGTTTGAACACGGTCCCTCGTTTCCATGGGCACCGTGCAAACAACGAGCAGAGAGAAGCACAACTGGATGTACCTAGAGGCTGAACAGGTACGCGCTATGTATAGAATACTGTACACGTTTTTGACCATGTGATCAATGATCCATATGATCTTGAACACTCACTAGCACCACACTGTCCTCCACAGAAAGCATTCATACTTACGAGCTCCCAGATCTATCTGCACCCGTTCTTCTGCAACGTTAGATGCAACACAGAGGAATCCTGCATGTCCGCCGTACATTGAACCCTGCTGCAACATACCCGCGTGCTCTACCGCACGAATTATAGCAGGTATATGGTCATTTCCTCACTAATGAACGCATTATTGTACTTGTGAATAGATATTTAGTCACACACAGTGACCCGTACATTAACATTACTATCCACAGAGATTACCGGAAGTAATGAAGTACCTTTCTGTACCAAGAAAACACCTAAATCGAGGTCTTGGCACTGCAAGCATGTCCACTTGGACTTATTTTTCAACATAGATGGCTTTTCTGCTACAACATTAAACCTCAATAGGTTAGTACTTTTTTATATAAAATATCCTCTTTGTGAAAAAAAAACCCTCCTTTGGTGTGTAGTTTGTATTTACCATGCTTAACAGTAAACCTACACTGGTTGAATATGCCCTTAAAATCGAATATGTTTCATTTGTTGAATTGAATTTTAGAAGCTTTCATTATAGCTTCCATTTTTAGATTACTATTGATATTCTATTTGGTTTGATTCCCATTAGAGGTGCACGGGATTATACTAGACAGTGTTTTGAATTTTTTAAAAACATGGCCAGATAGTTACTCTGGTCAAATTAAATTGAATGTTTGCACTGTTTAACACACTACAGGTAGATACTTAATTTGAATGAAGTAACGCTGCTTGTTTATTTGGTTGACGAACTTACAAGTATACCTTCTGTTGATTTTTTCCCTAAATGCATTTTGACTAGACAGTAGATCCACAGAGGCTTCTGAAGAAGAGGTATCACCTCGAAACTCGTCAAGCCATTGAGAGTGGAATTTCCATCAACTTTTGATTATGTTGACATTATAATGTTGTTATGCAATTTCTCCTGTCTTCACTACATTTTTATGTATAAATAAATAGGTGCTCACTTCATCCCTGAACACCTAAAATACAAAAACCATTGTTCCTCTGTTTGATGTTATAAATTTTGTCGAATCAATTCTCTAAAGAGTGCTTAAAAATGAATATTGCCAACTATATCCTTAAGAATCTACGCCCTTGTTGCATAGTCCAAGAGTATGCAGGGGACGGGAGGACTCCAACCTTGGGTCCTCTTCCTTTGCCTTCTACAAAGTCCCTGACCCTTGTTCCCAACAAAGTTTACTTACTAGCTACTGAACACTTCCTCTGGATTTTTTGAACTTTCGTCAGTTTGTGCCTCGTCAGTTTTACCCTCCAATCTGACTGAGACACTCATAACCAAAATGGGATGGACCCCAAGGCCTTTGAAATTATTGCAAAGTATTTGTTCACCTTCTGTTGGTTTTGTTTTCTATTTTTTTAACCCGAAACATTAATTTAAAAAGTATTTACCTTTTGAATTGCATACTGCCATTCTCATAGTATACAAAAGTGTTACTGTGAATATTGCATTGGTTCTTCTATGTGCTTATTGAATGTTATAGCGCTCATCTTCAAGAATTATCCTTACCTTAGTGTATTTAACTTTTAGTGTGTCAGTGTCTATGGGCTATGTGTAGACAGCAAGTTCTTTTTACTTCCTACAGCCCTTTCTCACTCCTGAGTTAAGCCTGGCTGCCCAGCCATTACTACAAACAAAACCTGCGCCGTTCAGGCCTATACTAAGAGTTGGAGCCCCGAGTCTTCACAAGTCCAACCTTGGACTTTTGTAAAACTCCAACAACCACCTACAAGGACCTCCAGGACACAATGCAGACAGATATCAACGATGACCACTGAACAAATGGCAGAAGCTGACCCTTGAGGCTAAAACAAAGCTGGTCCTGCGAGGCCCCTTGCTGTGCAGGAGAGCTACAACTGTAGGGTGTGGCCTCATGTTTCACAAGTTGAGGATCTGTGGATTCCAAAGTCTTAGCTGCTTAGTGCGGTGACCGGTGTAGCCCATTGCGGAAGCTGATCAGCCCTCACAATTGTTCTGGAACACCTCCTAAGGTTTCCAATAGCACGGTCCTCAAGCAGGGGATGGTACTGGTTGTTCCCGTAAGTGTGTGTCGAAAGAACCAATGAAGCCCTTCTGAAAATCTGCAAAGCAGCAGAGCTTTACCGTGACAGTTGAGAAGAAAATGCTGGATGGCTGCAACAATGAGTCCTGGGTCTTCAGCAAGACGCCCTGCTTCGAAGTGGTCTTTTCTTCAATGACGATCTGATGAATGCTGCAAAAGTCTTCCTTTTATTCAGGGTTTGAGCTGGAGCCACCCCCAAGCCCAAATGTTAGGCAAGATTGTATGCAGTACCCTTTGGGTGCACTACAACAACCCTGACCTGGCAACCCAACCTTTGGTATAAGTCTGTACTACACAGGTTGGTAGCGTGATGAGCAGCCAGGCTCATCTCAAGAGGGGTCAATGTGAGCAGTAGGGGAGTTGCACATAGATTCACAGCGAGAAGTATTCAAATAAACTCTTACACACAAAGTTTCTTGATTAAACAATCATTAATTTAACAGTCAGTTTGAGTAAGACTTCTTCATAAGGGTCAATGTAATAGTTAAACAAATGAACTCCAAAATACACGCCCTTAGTTTCTCTAAATCAGCAAGTACCCATTTAGGATGGCAGACACTTCCTACACCCTCATGAGCCTTAAACTGCTTGTACACTGGACATTCATATACTACTGTTACATTTAGAGCAATACTTGGAATATGTCAACGAAAAGTGTTATTAGAACACAACAAAAGATATCGCAAATATTGAGAAGCAGGTAAGTACTTTTGGTAACCCCTAATGCAAAGTTAGTTAACCCCTTCCTGGAAGGAAGAAAAAACACAAAGCCAGAGGGAAGAAGTCATTCAGGGAGCCAGGCCAGGCCAGGCCAAAGTCAATTGGATCAAAGTCTAGGTGAGCTGAAGCAATTCTTGCAGGTAAGTAAAAGTCTTGCACAATGTTTTAGAAGTCTTTGTAGAAAAGGAGAAATCAAAGCAGGACCACAAGCCGATTAGGCAAGAAGCTGTTAGCAACTCTACAGAAGCAACCAAGACAAGTCTCGACCGAGAACAAGTGAGGTTACACAACAAAAGGTACGTTCTTAGACTTTACAGTACCTTTGGTTAGAAGAAACGGTTCAAGCTGGCTTCTGTTCCTGTGCAGCTCTGCAGAGCCTGTGTTCCTGGTCCTCAGTCGTGGAGACAAGAGAGGACGTCTGGAGGACTCATGCACAGCAACAGGATGGATGAGGACAGAAAAAGGACCATCTTCTATTCAGTGGCACTTCGCGGTTCCAGCTCCTCGCGTCTCAGCAAATAGCACCACCAAGGACTCTTGGCTGTTGAGATGGGCTTTCCTTGCATCAGGGTTCCAGCACTCTGTTGAGGTGGCTTAGGCTCGGTCATTCCTGCTTCCTGGGAGTTATTGGCCAACTTAAAAGCAACGCACACAATTCTGTGTTCCTCAACCTGGCTTTTCGGTTCCAGCAGCAACTGCAGTGGAAATTCAACCAGCTTTGAGGGGATGTCCAGATGGGCTTACTTTGGAGTTGATTGGTCCCACCAACTCAAGGGGAAGAGTCAGACTTGCAGGGCTTCTCTAGTAGAGACTAATTCGGAGCTTCACCACAGCAGCAGGGCTTCACCAGGCAAACCAACGTTCCAGGAGTTGCAGCAGGCGTCCCTTCCAAGTTCTTCGGATTCCTTCGTCCAGTGGTCGACTGACTTCCAAGCTAAAAAGCCCTGCCTTTTATGCAGGTTTCTCCCATTCATTCCAGCCTAGCTGCCAGTCAAACAGCAGGGTGGCTGTCCTTGCCGGACAGCCAGCCAGCCAATCACCTTTGGGTGCATTCCTGTAACCAAGGGGATTAAGCACACAGAGTTCCTGGCACCTCCCTCCCTTCCTCCCCCTGCCAGACATACTGGAGCCAGAGGCGGTCTTCACTCGGGAATCCTGCCAAAGACAAAACCAACAAAGGGACCAAACCTGGTTTGGCACGCAGAGTAAATCTCAAGAAGGACCTCCCCACAAAGAAATGGCGAAAAAAGACGACTGGGGCCATTTTGACAAAAATGGCACCCTTGGGTGTTTTACTGCAGCTGCAAACGCAGCCCACGGTAAAAGCACACCACGGAAGTTAAAAGTAAACCACTGCCCCTAGCCATTCATCGAGGAAAGGCTAATACATTTTTTACATGAGAAACAAGACAAAGGGGATACTAAGTAACCCCTCCAGCACCCTATTGTAAGATAGTGTGTGCTGGGTCTAGAAAGTTACAATTTAAGTAAAGTCAATTTCACTGCACTTGGAAACCGTAGTTTATGTAAGAGAACGTATTTAAACCTTTGGGAAATCTGAAAGACTTCCCCTGTGCCACTGCACTGAAGGTGCTGTGTGGTACAATGTAAAAGATGATGCCTATGGAGTTTGTCAGACTCCACAACAAAAACAAACAGTGCTGAAGTCATAGCAAAAACACAAGAGAGTGGGAAAAAGGGTGTCACTCTCCAGGTAAAAAATTAAAGACCTCAAAAATCAGCAAAGGTGCTTGGGGAGGGCAGGGGGGTCTCCGCAGAGGGGAATTGGCACATTTCGGAGAATTCTCCCTAACACCACAACTGGCAAGGATCTGCTCTGCACCATTCAAACTTGCAGGGGCTGTCCAATTATGGACCTCCAGCAGCCACCACATCTGCTCAGACACTGGCCAGGATGTGGACTGGGATCAGAAAGTGCAAGGCCCCACATCCGCCATAAACAGATACCACCGATTTGCCCTTGAAAGGGCTTAACATATATGCTAAATTCTGCCACTGGAGGGCAGAAAGAAACCCAAAATACAATATGGTCATAGGACAGGTGAAAATCTCGTGGCACATCCATTTCAAAGTATATGGTACTCTAAAAGGCATTAAGCTGTAAAATGCATACGTGCACGTGAGAATATGAAAGAAAAACTCAATAGGAAAATATCTGCTACCACTTGGCTTCCTTTGATACACTGTGCAAATTACCACAAAGGCACCAAAAACAAAGGTATAGGAACGCAACATATCGCTACTGCACTTCCCTGTAAGGTCATGTGTGCAGTGTAAAACAAACTAGGAATTTTAAAAAGGGAGAACAGTTCACCTGCACTGAAGGCCATGGGGATTGATCAGTGGTCCCCAAACAAATGTGCTCAATAAGTCAAGTGATGTAAAAAGGCCTCACTTGCCTCCAAATAATGGCAAAAAGGTGGGGGGCAATGGAGGGTGGTTACATAGATTTCTATGGAGGGAAAACAGCAAAAGTAAAATATTTGCCAACAGTAGGTGAAGACCACCGTTTTGCCCTGGGCAGCCTGAGACAGGTTCTTCCCTGCAGCAAATACCCACACGCTGTCTAGAGTGACTCCGGTTAGAAAACAGGTCTGACAAGTGCTTTCTTATGGCTCCTTGGGACTGCAGCATAGGCTTCGGTAGTGGAAGGAGCGGTTAGTCTCCCATCCCTACCAATAATCAGGCCTTTGTCACTGGAGTTTGAAGAAGCACTCATGCAAAAAGCTAAATCCTAATTTCTCACAGGCAAACCTCATTCCAGGGATTATGGTTGGGTGTCCCCTCAGATTCTGCAAGACACATGAGGGGTGGCACTGAGGCCATTTAGGCTTTAATCGCACAGAGGTTCTGTCGGGGCCCGGCACCGGTCAGCTGTCGAAGAGGCAGAAACTACCAGGACCACATCCCTGATGGTCAATCATTGTACCCTCCTGGGTTAATGCCAAAGATTTTTAGGCCTCGGTTGCCTGGTAGCTCTTCAATGGTGTTGATATATTTGCTCTGTGCGGCTCTGCGCTGGCAAGAAAAATCCCTTCCATCGCCGTGGAACCAGTCTGTTGGCTCCCGTAAAATGTCCAACCAATAATTATGGAAAATGGCAGGTGAAATGTGTGGCATGCCTATAAAGTCTCCGGAAAGAGCAGAGCCACAAGCCATCAGAAAGTGCTTGTCCAACCAGCTCGTCCCTTGGTGAGATGGGAGACAAGTTAGTGTTCATGATGCACAAGCTCAATTCCCCAATAGCCCAAAATATCCTGTGGCACCTTTCCTCCCCCAGCTCGGCTGACAGACAGTTGCCTTCTGCCTACCCCACAACCTGTAACATTCTAGGCTCAAGGATGGTTGGCTACTATGGGCCCCTGTGACGACTACATGGACCAACAGCCTTGACAACTTGCTGGTCATAAAGTAGTCAGGAGGATCGATTCTGCGACAGGTTTGGCCCTGCCAGTCCTTGGTGGACTACTTTTTAAAGTCTTTTCAATGTGCTCACGCCCCCAGCTCAATCACCACCTACTCTGGTAGCAAGACTTCAGACTCTGGTAGGCACTCCTGTGCTTGTGCTCCCACGGCCGCAGCTTCTGCAGTCTGGTGTGCACCCGGTGCCTATGGTTGACCCTCATCTTAACAAGGAGCAAGAGCCTTCCCAAGTTCCAGTTGAGGCCCCAAGCCATAGAAATAGCCAGATACATCTGCAGAATAGGGGAAGGAGGACATGTATCAGTCATGTCATTTCATGACACAATTATGAGACTTGTGGATTTTTGTGTAGTTCTGATCTCAGACAAGCTGCTCAGGTGATCTGATGTGCTCTGAGGTTCTGGCGCACAGGGCTGCGAACATGTGGGGTGTGGCTATGCAAAAACAGTGCTAGGCGGAGCCAAAGTTATGGCAGATACCTCATGTGCTCCCATACACTGATAAAATGTTTAAGACACTATAAATTCAAATCTGCAGCCTCAGCACTCACTGATAGCAGCTTTGTGTATATGCCATATCAGTGGGTACAAGTGCCCTTTTTAGTCATTGACTCTTTAACAAGAGGGATACACTTTTCGATGCTTATGGGTGTAAGCTGTATTCTGATGCCTTTCTCCAACTCTGGCATGGGCGACTCCTCTCAGCTGACAAACAGGCCGCATTCATGTCTGGTCATGCAAAGGCCACATACATAGTTTAGCACACTGTTGAACCATTTGTACAACATCTTCATATAGCTAGCCAGGCCATAGGCACAAATAAATCTGGTAACCTGGAATGCACTGGACTAAGTACTCATTAGGTGCAGAAAAGGATTGTGGACAGATGGGTTAAACAAGCGAAAACAGTTTACTCAGACAGCCAAATCACTGGCAGAGCAGACTGTTTCCGCAGTCTCCTTTTTCCAAGCAAGATTCAAGACCAGTGTTTTGTGGCCATCAAATGGGAACATCTAAGCATCCTTATCTCTTCCAGCACCCACTGGAAAAAATAGCCTAGGTTTTCTACTAAGGGCATCTTCACCAGGGCATCCTCCATTACCGCAAGAACTAACATGAGGCACTGGATCCTCTCCACTGGAGGGCTGGCAGTCAGTTCATCTTTGTTGCCGACGCACCTTGTCCCTGGGATCCATAGGTCTTTCTTCCCAGTCCCCTTCCCCTGTTATCCTCCTAATTCGGACCAGATATACTTCCCTTTAGGTAGGGGTGTTACTAGGTCTGAAAAAGATCCAGGGATAAGCCAATGTCAGGACTGTCGGAACTCTGGGCTAGGTAGTCTTTTGGTTGTATCCCTTGAGCTTCTATCTGGGGATACAACCAAAAGACCTGGGGATATAGCCCCATAAAAAAAATAAACACCCCCAAACCAGCAACGCCTCTGCCTTTAGGTGAGTTGCGCAAGCGTCAATAGAGCCAGTTCCCTGCAACCATCAAGATTAGGGTTCTCCTTGAGGATTTTCTCAGTGCCCGAAAACAACAAAGGTGGGCTTGAGGAACATATTGTGAAATTGCTGTCAGAACTACTGTCATTGTTCAGTGGATCCAAAAGGTTGTTAGCTTGCACATCCTGATTTTTGGGAACCCCTCCAGAAATTCCTGAGATTCTCCATTGTGGATAAGCATTTCGAGAACAAAGTATTGTCCTGTGTCCTCAATGCAGCACAGTGGGTCTTTATGACATACATGGACTGGGTTGCTAATGATAGCATTCTCATGGGATTTCCGTAGATCAATGATTTTTCCAAGACCAGAGAGGATAGATATAATGCTGATGATATGGTCATTTTATAAGTGCAAACTGCTAATTCCTGGAGTTTCCAATGACTTCTTAGCCTCATGGCTGCATGAGTTATGCCAACCCTTTGCTTGCCTGAGAATTTATAAATTACTCACCGTTGTGACCAACTTAGTCCATAGTCCTTTTCTCCATACTGTAGGGGCGCCCCTCGCAAGGGATGGGAGACGGAACCCTTTTCACCAGAAAAGTCATCTTCCCCTTTAAATTTAGATGCTCGTAGGGGCACGTGTGAGCATGCGCTTCCGGACTACGCCCACCAGCGCCACTACTCAGTCCCCTTTGATGCGTCGACAATATTACAATTGCCGAATGACACCAGTTATATTAGGGGGGAGGATGGTGGGACCTATGGAGCAAAGAGGACTATGGACTACGAGTACGTTAGTCACGACAGTGAGTAACTTATAATTACTCCTAAGTTCCGTCCCCTTTCCGCCATACTGTATGGGAGAGTACAACTGAATTTATCCCCAGGATGGAGAGGTGTTCTCTTAGGAAAATAAGTTCCTAAACACTGCCTAACCAAATGCGGCATCCGACCTGGAGCCAGAATCCAAGCAGTAGTGCTTGCAGAAGGCTGAGGGCATAACCCATGTAGCAGCCTTACTGATAACCTGCCATGGGACATGTCTCTGGAACACAACCGCCGTGGCTTTGGCTCTGATAGCGCGGGCATGCTGATTTGCTTGAAGTGGTTTGGGCTGCCCCTTGTAGACTTCCTCGATAGCCGCAACCATCCACCTTGCTATGGAAGCTTTGGAGTCTTGACAGCCAGGCTTTGACGCACCGAAGGTGACTAAGTGAACATCCGACTTGTGGAAGCTCTTGGTCATGTCCAGGTAGTATCTCAATGCACCCCTCACATCTCGACAGTACAAGACCCTCTGAGCGTCATCCTTGGGGTCCATGAAGAAGGTTGGTAACACTATCTCCTCGTTTAGGTGAAACGAGACCACCACTGTAGGTAGAAATGCGGGGTGAGTTCTAAGCACCACCTTGTCCTTGTGGAAACTAGTCTAAGACACTGAAGAGACCAGGGCCTGGATTTCACTGATTCAGCGTGCCGAGGTAAGGCCCACCAGGAGGGCCGTCTTAATGGCGACTAGTCTAATGTCAGAGGACGCCATAGGCTTGAATGGTTTATGCGCAAGGGTGCCCAATACCACATTGAGGTCCCACACTGGGTGTGGCTTCTTCATCGGCATATTGAGCCTGGTAAGGTCTGCCAAATGTCTTAAACACTGGATTAAAGGAAGAAAATACCTCTTCCTCTGAGTTCCTGTAGGCTCCAATGGCCGTTAAATACATGTAGCATGTGTCCACCTGCACCCCCGAGAGAGCGAGGTGTGCCGAGAAGGATAGCACGTCATTGAATGTGCAAGTCAGGGGATCGAGATCCTTTGATTCGGCCCGGTGACAGAACCTAGTCCATTTGCTTTTGTTCTGGCTCCCGGTAGCATCGCTCCTGGAGCACTGTATATTGTCCAAGTTGGCCTGTGACAGATACAGATGCCTCAGTGTGACCTGTTCAAGAACCACGCTGCGAGGGCTAACGTCTGGGGGCGGAGGTCGATGACCGTGCCTCCCTGCTTAGAGAGTAGGAGTGCTTGGCCCAGCAGAAGGTGCATCAGGCCTGATCCGACAGGCTGAGTAGTTACGGGAACCATGGCCTTGGTGGTCAACACTGCGCTATCCGGATGATGTGGAGGAATTAGGTCTACCTGATCTTGCCGATTACTCTGTGGACCAGGGGGTTGGGAAGGAAGGCATACGCGTTCATGTTCCACTCAATCTGCATCACGTTGCCCAGCGAGACCCCAGCCCTGTCCCCACCAGGATGCAAACTGTGGGCACCTCCTGTTGGACCAGGTGGCAAAGAGATCCACCTGAGGATGACCCCCACCACCCCTTTTGAAGATCTCCTGCAGCACCTGTTCGTTCAAATGCCATTTGTAGGTGTCCACACCCAGCCGGTTGAGTCTGTCCGCCTCTAGGTCGGCTTCCCCGGGAGGTGGATTGCTGTCAGGTGCATGTTCTCCAGAGCCCATGTCCAAATCTGGACTGCCAGGGTGCAGAGGGAGGAGGACCTGGTGCCCCCTTGCTTGTTGATGTAATACATGCTGGTGGAGTTGTCCGTTTGAATGAGAATGGCCCTGCCGCTGATCGGAAGGAAGGCTTTGAGAGAGAACCAGATGGCCTTCAACTCGAGCCAGGTAATGTCGGCTGCATGTACCAGGCAGGACCATACCTCATGGACACTGGCTGTCCAAAGTAGTTCCCCAACCCTCTAGGAAAAAAATCTGTGGTGATGGGGACCTGGGGTGCTCTTTGACGAAAGGGCCGGCCTATCCACAGGTTGCTCTCTGTGCTCCCCCAGACTAGGTCCTGGTAGACTTGGTGTGGGATGGAGACCTGCTCCGCATGGGAACCTTTCTCCTGACTCCAGGAGGCTGCGAAGTGAAGTTACAACCTCCTCATCTTGAGGATTGCATGGAGAACTGCCAGAAGACATGCTGCCATGATGCCTAGGAGGTGTAGGTACCACCATTCCGAGGTCACTGCTCTGCTGAGAAAATGACCTGTGGCCCTCTTGATGGCTGAGATCTTGTCAGCTGAGGGGAAAATCTTCTAGCAGCTCATCTCCCAGATAAGGCCCAGAAAGGTTAGACTCTGCGTGGGCGCCAGCTGTGCCTTCTTGAGGGTGGAGAATCCCAGCTTGTGTAGTATACTCATAAGGGAGGATGCAGTGTACTGTACGGCCTCCGGAGACCTTGCCCAGACTAGCCAGTTGTCTAGATACGCGTAGATGTGCTGAACCTGCGCCTTGGAGTAGGGCTGCCACCACGTTCATCAGTCTTGTAAAAACCCTGGGAGACTAATTCAGGCCAAAGGGTAGAACGTTGTATTGGAAATAAAAACCCATGATCCTGAACCTCAGAAAGGACCAATGGGTTTGCCAGATCGGGATGTGTAGGAAGGCATCCTTCAGATACAGGGAGCACATCCAGTCTCCGGCACATAATGTCTCCCCTATAAGCACTGGGGTAACCATCTTCAACTTTTGGAGCAGAAGGAAAAGGTTCAAGGTGGAAAGATCCAACAACTCTCAGGACAGCCTGGTGGGTTCTTGTGTACGGTGAAAATCTGTGAATAGAAGCCCAGACCCTTCTGAGAGGCTGGGACTTCCTGCACTGCCTGACTCTACGAGCGAGTGAATTCTTCTGCCAACAGAGTTGCTGTACCAATCTGTGGTAGGGGAGGAGAAAGAGGGGTAGGGAGCCAGAAGCCTGTGGATACTCCGGAGGATCCATGGGTCCAGAACCTTGTGTGCCAGCATTGGGTGTGAAGGGCAAGCCTGCCCCCCCCCACTGGAGACTCGTGGATCTGGATGGTTGTGTCATACTCTTTTGCCCTCTGAGGCTTGAGCTGAGGAGGGGGACTGGAAAAAGCCCCCGTGAGCCGCCTTCTGCTACTTCCGCCTGTGCGGACTCTGGGATCTGTCTGGTTGCCTGGACTGTCTCTTCACGAAGCCCCTGAAGCCTCCAAGGGACGGACACTCGTCTGAGCGCTGGTGCGCCTGGCTGTATGCCTTGGGGGTGGACTTAGTGAGGATTGATAAGGACTTGGCAGTCTGCGAACTATTCTTCTTATCCAATTCCTCGTCCGTCGTGGAATGGAACAGCTCGCCCCCTCGAAAGGAAGGTCCAGCATATGCTCCTGGACATCAGGGTTGAACTTGGTAGCCCGTAGCCAAGCCGTCGTCCTCATCTCAGTAGCAATACACATGGTACGACCTGAGGCGTCAATGTGCGCCACTGTGGATTCCATAATGTCCTGAGTTACTATCTTGGCTTCAGCCAGCCCAGCTTTGAAGCGCGCCTGGCTCTGCACCGGGAGCTCAGAGAGGAAAACCGGCGATCTCTTGAAGAACCTCAGATTGACCGCAGCCAGCATGGCATCCATATTGGATCGACGCAGATGAAGTGAAGCGCTGGAATAGACTCTTTCCATATGCTTCCAGTATTGTCGCCTTACCCATGAGGCCCAACGCTGATGTAGCAGAGGACCATTGTGGCTTTTAATAGAGTGAAGCTGCCGCAATCACAGAGGAATCTGGTTGGGGGTGCACCGACAGTAAGAGGCGGGGGTCCCCTTCCATTTGCCTATACTTGGCGTTGCGGCACCTATTGGTAGGCTGTGTAGAGTGCGATTTGACCCATCCTTTTTTGGCAAGAGCCACCACATCCTTCTGCAATGGGATTCCCGTTCTATGCGTAGGGTGAGAAACTCTGCCAGTACCCCCGCCTCTGGTTGCTCCACCTCTGGTTGAGGGATCCCCAGATAATCAGCCAGCCCCGCTAGCCATTCATGAAATGCTTTGGTCGACGATGGGGTGGGTGTCGGCGTACTCCTCTTCATCCGTGTCCACCAGTGTGTCCTGCTAGTCCGGTGCAGCTGGAGGAGTGCTGGGAGCAGGGAGCTGTGGCGTACTGATAAGGCATCCGAGGCTGCTGAAACTGCTGCATACATGCGTCCTCTCAGATATCAGTCCAGTATTAGAGCGTATCCCCTAGAGTTGAGACCCAGTAATAGAACATTGCAGTCCCTCAGCAGAGTCACTGGTAGGATCAGGCAATCCGTCGGCCCGGAGGCTGGTAGCTGAATCAGCCTCCGTACGTGCGCTGGTACTAGGACATGCTAGGTCCCTCCCACTCGTGCGGTTCACCCATTAGGTCCTCTTGAGTTGACTTCCCGAAGAGCTCCCTCCACCTGGCTAATCTGTTCTTCAAAGTGTGTGGTGTTAGCGCGTAGCACGCGGTGCAGCCCTCCCAGCTGTGGTCGGGGCCAAGTCAGCGTAGACCGAGCGTGGGGGTCAGACGTAGGAAGAATACCCTCGCAGGCTGGACACCTGCTGAAGCCTGTGGATGTCGACATGCGCCAGGGAGGTGCGTGGTGCCAGAGGACAGAGCGCTACCTGATTTGAAAAAAGAAAGAAAAGTACTTCTCTGTGGAAGAACGCATGGAATTACTGGCCCAGAGGCCTAACCCAGGAGCGCTGGTGAAAGCGGTCCGTTCTTATTGATGCAGAAAAAAGGACTCCGGAGTGGCGCCAGTGGGCGGAGTCAGGGGAGCGCATGCTCCCAGGGCGTGCCCCTGTGTGCATCTAAATTTAAAGCAAGATCTGGGTGAAAAGGGTTGTCTCCAGTCCCTAGCGAGGGACGCTGACACAGTATGGAGGAAAGGGGAAGAGACGTAGGAGTGAATGCAGTAAAATAGCCCAAAAAATAGCCCTAATATTCAAGGCCTGGCCGCTTAGCAGGACCAAGAGCAGGATGAGGAAATCTCACGAAAGACATTCAGCAGCTAAGGATCCAAACCAGAGCATGGTCCAGGCTACTGCATACAGCCAGTATGGCCAGAAGAGGGCCTAAAAATGCAGCAACAGAGGGAAACGGCCGAAAGTCCAAGCAGGTAAGACAACCTGATCATCCACCAAAAATCCAGCAGCTCTGAGCTCAGAACAGGGTTTCCTCTGCATATCCCTTCATTCATAGGAGCTGACTTCTGCCAGCCAACCAATCCCATCAGGGGGATTTAAAATAAAGGTATTGGCGGCCAGCCAATGAGGTTAGCCTCATAAACCGATACACGCTCAGGCCCAGAAACCCAAGAAGTGTAATGCCCTGCCTAGTGCCAGGAACTGGTCTACACCAGTCCAAACCACCTCAAGGCTGTCATTGTGGGCTTACATAAAGCTCATGTGGCAGGAACTGCAATTTTATGGCCTGCCATATGGTTTCCCTGAACTAAGGAAGCCTCTAAACAAAAGGACAGAGTAGGACTTAAGACACATTAGTACCCCAATGGCCACCAAAACGGCACATTGGGCTTCTAATGCAGTACACCCGCTTGCACCCCTAGTGAAGCTAAAACTAAACATTAGCTGCCACCAGCCTACCCCCTAAAACCAATAAAATCACCTAGGACACAAATGGGGACTGGGCACCTTATGGGTGACCCAGTTCCATATACATAAATTATAGAAGAAAGGAATGTAGTGGCAGGAGGACTTTTGCTAAAGTGCCTTTGACCAACAAAGTAAATAAAAAAAATAGAGGCAAAAAGCAAAAAAAGAGTAGGGGGTCCCATAAAATGAGACGGTAGAACCCTAAAATGGAATTCTGCCCTAACAGCTTTTATTGTCAGTGTTAATTTTGTCACTCACATGATGCAATTTTTTTTTTGTTGAACTTTTTTTTAGTTTAACTATATACAAAGTAACACATCATAAACACATTATATACATCTTATAAAGTTAATACAATAAAATCAAATCCAATCCCCCCAAAATTCCTTTATATGTGCAAGTCTAGACTTCAACAGCAGCATCAATATAGTGACCTCAAATTAGTACATGGCTTGGCCCTAGCTTGCACAAAATGTGGCATGTCAGTCGTTACAAAAACTCCTTGATTCACACATGTAATAAGTGGCAAAATCTCTAGACTGCCAAGCCTGGATGGCCCAACACCAGCAATGCCTTAATGACGACAAGACAGGCTCCTGATCCTGGGCACTACCAACGCCTTAGCAAACTTGAGTCGTCCTACCAGTCATTTATCATCGACGGTAATACCATCCAAGTTTCGAAAGACAAAAACCTTAGGCTTTTACCTTGACGCCACTCTATCCTTATCTCGACAAACAAATGCAGGTAGATCAGCCCCTACATACACCTGCAAACTTATCGCAGCTTGCAGGCCATTTCTGACTACTCCAAATAGCGTCACACTAGCCAGAACCCTCATCATGACTAAAATAGACTATGGTAGCGCCCTCTCCCTAGAAACTAGCCAAGAGGACCTGAATAAATTACAAATCACCCAAAACAACGCTATTAGAGCTGCCTTAAACATCCCTCGAAAACATCACATCTCTGAAACCAGAACCAATCTACAGTGGCTACCCGTTAAGCAGAGAATTTCTCTGAAATCACTTGCCCTCACGCACAAATGCCTGCCAACAAGGCCCCCTGTACCTCTGCACTCGGCTATCCCGCCATGCGCCTACCCGACCTCAAAGAACCACCCAGACCTACTGTTTATCGATCCCTAGGTTCAAACTTCAAAAAGCGGGGGGCACTAGCTTCCATGTCCTTGCCTCCAAGCTATGGAATGCCCTCCCTATCACCATCAGATCAGAAGATTTGAACATATTCAAGTCCAAAACAAAATCATGACTCTTCAATCAGCATTGAAACATGCCTTGAACACCATAGCTCCACCAGCATTGGCCCACTTACCTTGCCTACTGTACACCTTTGTCTCTTAGTCTCATGCAATATATTTGCCCTGTAAATTATGTATATTTTACACTCGTTGATTACTATGTATGTACTTTGCCCAGTGCTTAAAATGATGTATATTTATATACTCTGTATGCAAATGTGCACAAGTTGCACCCTGATGCCTCCAGGCCTGATGGTGCGCGTTACAAATAAAACAAATACAAAAAATACAAAGACTTATTCAAAACAAATCCTTATCCTGAATACAGAAAACAATGCACAGAAAATGGGCATCCCAGATACCAACTTTTTAAAATAAACACCAACCTAACCACTCTCAAATCTTTCTCCCAGATTTCCATTGAGGTTTCTACCTAGAAGATTGTGAATTGATATCCCGGCCAGTGAAATGGAATTCCTCGCCTCATAAACCCCAGAAGTCGGAACAACCCCTTTTTTTTTATAAAGAATAAAACAAAAATTACTGGTAAAGACTGGTTTGTACTCATTACCTAACTCTTTGGCACCATTGCACAGGGACTAGATATGTGTGGGCCAGAGTTTCCTTGATCTGACAAAAGTATACCCAATATGAAAAGAGATGTCCATCTTGCCATATGGTAAGAATTGTAAATACTGGGGCAATTTGAGCACAAAGCGAAAAGAAACAGCTGAAAAAATACATTTTAAAGATTCTTCAGAGAGTTCACCGTTAAGGAGGAAATGCATCAATTTTGTCCATGTGTATTAATACACTTAAGTCGATACCAAATGTGTGCACAACGTTTTGCTCTGAATCTGCTTTGAGTTTTGGCAGATGACCGGAGTGCAGCTTTCTAGTCACACAATGAGCTGAAAATGTATTATAGGCTAGTTCACTTAAGGGGACAAAATGACAAGATAAACTGTAGCCAAACAAAACAGCATATAATTGTCAGTTTTTAACGTTTCCTATATAAAAATGCATTCATATTTGCAAAAAGACAATATGGCCACATGCTTAATCTGGAAATGTGTAGTTTTGTGCTATAATACAGAAACAAATACTAAATAAATCCTAGTGTTCTCTCACCTGAATCTGGCAAAGAATTGAGATCAGCGCACAAAACCAGTGGAATGGCATTGGGATCCATTGGTGGGCTGCCAGGCCGAATGGCAGACTTTTCGAGTATCATTTTGAGTTCAGAGATGAACATCATGGTCTGTATCAGTTTCACATCTGAAAATTCAGGGTCCCAGTGCATGTGTGCATTTGCTACTAATAGCAGTTGTTTATCTGCAGAGTTAAGCGGCTTCCCACCTAGGTCAAACGAAACAGCCCAGAAAAAGATTGCAGGGTTAACATGTTTTACAAAGGGGCCCAACGGTAACAGTTACTGGCTTATCTCATAGTAAGACATTAACATGACCTGTTCGCCTTAAAAACAAAACTTGCCAAGCTTACTTGTACCCGGTCACTTCCCACTATACATTTCCACCAGAAAAATGCCCATCTATTGAGCCCACATCCCAGTATATATAACAAATTAGTATTGTTCAAGAGAAACATTATGCAAACAAAATCTCTAGATAACTGAGTGCGCATTTAAAATCAGTAACATTGCCACGATTTAGAAATCTAGATTTAGCAACATGCAAACTACATTTAGTCATGCTCTTGCGTACTATGTTCAAGTAAATGTGGATTTAAATGTACGATTCCTAAAGGCCACACCCGTTGCAAGTTCTTTCTGTTAATGTTTGAGAGCAACAACATCCTTGGTATCTGTTAAGGAGAATTCTCAGAAATTTGCTAATTCCCTCCTACCTTAGAGAGCCCCAGCTCTTTTTGTTGGACGTTAGGACTTTTAATTTCTAACCTGGAGAGTGAGAACTTTTTCCCCACTCCTGTTTTTTTCTGTGATTTGGACTCTGTTTCTTTTTGACTTTGGAGTCCGACAAACTCCATAGGCATCATCTTTACATTGTGACACACAGCACCTTCAGTGCAGTGACACAGGGAAGTCTTAGATTTCCTAAAGGTTTAAATACCTTCTCTTTGTGAAACTGTTTCAAAGAGCAGCAAAATGAAATTGCCTTTACATTTTGTAACTTTCTAGACCCAGCACACACCATCTTACAATAGGGTGCTGGAGGGGTTACTAAGTATCTCCTTTGTCTAGTTTCTAATGTACATTTTTTATGTTACCCTTTCTACAATTAATGGCTGGTGGCAGTGGTTTATCTTTCCTACCATTGTGTGTTTTTACCATGGGCTGCAATTGCAGCTGCAGTAAAACACCCATGGGTGCCCATTTTGTCAAAATGGCACCAGTCTTTCACCATTTCTTGTTGGAAAGGTCCTTCTTGAGATTTACTCTGCGCGCCAAACGAAGTTTGTTCCCTTTGTTAGTTTTGTCTTTGTTATGTTATGTTACTTTGCATTTATATAGCGCCTTATGTACCATTGGTATGGTCTGAAGGCGCTGGTAGGTTGAACGCCCTCGGGAACCGAAGTTCAAGTCAGTAGAGAGAGCAGAGAGAATCAAAGGTGCTTGTGAGCACCGGATATGTGTGCAGCTGGTGTGGCATTCGTCTAATAGCTGCTTCATAGCGGTAGGTGTGGTGGTTGAGAGATAAGGGGTAAGTGTTTGTTCTGGTAGGTTTTATCCAGACCGGTTCTGGCTGCGTTAGGCCTGAGGAGAACGCCTGGCTGGGGGGTGTGAAACCAGCAGTGATTAGTTCGAGTGATGTGGAGTATGAGGCAGATGTTCGTATGAGAACAGCTATACCGAATGGTGTCATAGTATCTCTGTGTTCTAGTTGAGTGGTGGTGTAAAGAGGAGAGTAAGCATGGTGATGTGATAAGACGGTTTACATGCTCTTTCAAACGTTACATGTATTCCAAACCATTCATGTATGTCGTGCACTTCTATGCACTCTAGTCTGTTCCACGCACTCCAGAGTGCATGAAATGGACTGATCTGTTCCATGCACTCGCATCAGTTCATGTACTCCGATCATTTCCGTGAATTCCAAGTTGTTTTATGCACCCCTTCCACATTTTTCATCTGTACCTTCCACATATTTCGCCCGTACCTTTCACATGTTACATCGTTACCTTCGACTTACTTCATCCTTTCAATCCACATACGTCTCCATTCCATTCACCTACATCACTATTCCATCCACATACTTTACCCGTTCCGTCCGACGCAACTCATCCACTCTACGTCCCCATTCCATCCGTCCCCATTCCATCTATATACTTCACCCGCTCCATCCGGTCATACGCACTCATCCGTTCTGCGCACTCATCCATCCACATACGTCACCCATTCCATCCGTCCTACGCAACTCATCCACATTATGCATTCATGCGCCCTACGGACTCGTCTGCTTTATGCCCTCTCATGCTCTACGCATTCACCCGCTCTACTCATTCACCCGCTCTACGCACTCACTTGCTCTTGCGTACCCCCCTGCCCCGCGCACCCATCACGCTGTGCGCACCCATCATGCTCTGTGCACTCGTTCTTTCCACGCACTTATCCGCTCTAAACACTCATCCACTCTATACACTCGTCCGGTCAGCACATTCATCTGCTCCTGCGTTCTACACTCTCCTCCGCTCTACAGCCACATCCGCTCTACAGCCACATCCACACTTACGCACTCATCCGCTCTACACAATCAGCTGCTCTACACATTCATACGCTCTATACACTCATCCTTTGTACCCACTCATCCGTTCTACACACTCATCCGTTCTACACACTCATCCGTTCTACACACTCATCCGTTCTACACACTCATCCGTTCTACACACTCATCAGCTCAGCGCTCTCATCCGTTCCACGCGCTTCATCCATTCTAACGATTTCATCCACTCCATTCACTTAGTTCTTCATCATGCATTATGGATTCAGGCCATGTCACTTGTCATACGCACTGGATCTGTTCCGTGCTCTCTATCCATTTCATGCACTGCTCTCATCTCATGTACTTGAAATCATCTATTCTGTACTTTCCATTTATGCCAGGCACTCGTACAGTCGGAATCATCTGTGTACTCATCAGTCTCTTGTATTTATCTTTCATCCTCTTCTCTTTATTCATTTCGCCCGTTTGTTAATTTTGTCCATTGCACTCATTACATCCATTTCATTAATTTAAACTTCATTACTGCTTCCGTACAATTTATTATTAATATAATTCACTGGTGAAGTCCGCCTCTGGCTCCAGCATGTCTGGCAGGGCAGGAAGTGAGGGAGGAAACTCCCTGTGCTTAATCCCCTTGGTTACAGGAATGCACCTGAAGGTGACTGATTAGCTGGCTGTCCTTGGAGGACAGCCACCCTGCTGTGTGAGCGACAGCTAGGCTGCAAAGTAATGGGAGAAACCTGCATAAAAGACAAGGCTTTTTGCTTAGAAGGCAGAGTCAACCACTGGATGAAGGCATCCGAAGAAGAACTTGGAAGAGACGCTTGATGCAACTCTTGGACCGTTGGTTGCCCAGTGAAGCCCTGCTGCATTGCTGAAGCTCTCAATTCGCCTAGACTAGAGAAACCCTGCACTGGACGACTCCTCCCCTTGGGTTGGAGGGACCAATCAACCCCAAAGCAAACTCGTCTGGACATCCTATTGGAGCTGGCTGTACTTCCATTGCTGTTGCAGGAACCGACTGACGGGGAGAGGAACACCAGAATCGAGTCATTTTTAAGTCGGACCAGAGCTCCAGGAAGATCCTCCGACGCCCATGAAGCAGGACTGACCAAGCCTGAGCCAACTCAGAGTGGTGGACCACAGATGCGAGGAAAGTCCACAAAGTTATCAGAGAACCGTGGTGGTGCGGTTTGCGAGAGCCACTGATCTGAAGTTTGCCCATTGCTGCCGCCAACCTTCAATTCGTAGTGCAGGAGTCCCCAGACGTCCTCCCTCTTGTCCCAATGATTGAGGCCCAGGAACAACAGGATCTGCAGACCTACACAGAACAGAAGCCAGCTGGAACCAATTTCTTCAAACCAAACGATACTGCAAAACTAAGGGGACTTACCTCTTGTGTAGCCTTGCTAGCTCCCAGTTGAGACTTGTCTTGGTTGCTTTTGCAGAGTTGCTAGCAGCTTTGCCCTTCGCAGGCCTCCCAGCTTGTGGCCCTACAGTGATTTCATTTTCTAAAAAGGCTTCTAAAACATTGTACAAGAAAACTTTCCTACCAGAAGTGCTTCAGGTCACCTAGACTTTTGCTCAATTAACATTGGCTGACCTGGATCCCTGAAAGACTCTTCCACCCTCTGACTTTGTGCTTTAACTATTCCCCTGGAAAGGGTTAATTTACTTTGAATTGGAGAGTTCAAAAAGTACTACCATGTTTAAGAATATTTGTTAACCGTTGTTTTATTCCCTCCTCTTTTCCTTTTGACACTAAACTCAGTATTGCTCTAAATGCACTAGTGATATATCAATGTCCACAGTGTCCTAGTTATTTAAGTCACCTCAGGGTGTAGGAAGTGTCTGCATGACATCCCAAATGGTTATCTACTGATTTATGGAAACCGTGTCATTTTGAAGTATATTATTGTGTTACATGGATTGGCTCCTTTCAAAAGAAGGCTTATTCAACTGACAAATAAATAATTCTTTAATCAAGAAACCTTGAGTGTTTATTTGTATACTTGTCATTGTGATTCTCTGTGTAGTGACCCTATAGCTCACATTGAGCCCTCTTGAAATAAGCCTGGCTGCTCAGTCACTACCAACTTGTGTAGTACATGCCTATACCAAAGGTTGGGTTCACTATTGCCAAGAGGACAAGGCTGGTGCAGTCTCCCACAGGTTACTTCATACAATCTTGCCTAACACCATCAATACTGCAAGTATGCTAGAGACCAGGCGATGCTAAGAACATGGGTTTCCCTCCACAGTGCACTACTTAACAGTCTACATATTGCATTTCAGATGAGCTGAAGCTATAAAGGGGGATGAGACTTGGGGAATAGGAAGAGTTTTATAGTACATTACAGGAGTTCTAAAGTGGGAAAACGTTTTCCTTACAAATATGTCCACCTTTCGCCACATTCCACAACAATGGCAATGACTAAAATTGCATAAGATTCTAAGGTGGCCTTTGTGTTCCATAGAGATGTCTGCTTTCAAAAGTGGGATTCAGGTTAAGCTTACACAAAGTACACTAGAAAGACTATATGCCTGCTTTCCAAATAATTGAGATGGGCCTTAATAATGCTACCAGGCCTTTGCTGAGCACAACTGTCCCCAATAGGTTGGTCTCCAGGGGCTGTAAATACGAGACAAAGCATCACACTGTTGAATACAATTAGAATATGTCTGTTTTTAAATAGCGTCAGTCGATCAACAGGGAGAGTTCCTGTGCTTTGCTCCAAGCACTGAGAAAGTTAAACCACTTATGTTTTGTGTATCAAACCAAAGAACACAACATTTTAGTACTGGCAGAAGAGAGGGAACCAGTGGGGTTATGAAGTAAACATTAATCTCCAATTAACATAGGTTCTGTTATAGAATCTGCCTTACATACTACCGGTGTGTCCAATTCCATTCTGGCTTAAGCCTGCATCCACTGCAGTGATTTTAGCAGTTCGTTGTGTGTTCACTCTAGCCACTACAATTAAACAGTAGAGCTGCAGTAATCAGGAGTTGCTACAGATGTTGAAGTAGGGAGACCCATAAATGCACATTTTGCATGGTCAAGAAGATAAATAACCAGAGGATTCATAACTGTAAGGAAAGATCTTTATGCAACTTTTCCTCTATAGATTTCTATGGCACTCTGTTTCTTTCCTTGCCCGTTTGGCTAATTCTCATTGGGAAACCGATTATTCCCTACTCAGATGGTCAGTACTGCGAGACTGTCTCACTTTAGGAAATTATTATTTTTACAATTGCACACATCACCTTACAGTGAAGTGAAGTTAGGATATGTGAGTGGTGGGCTTGGGCTTGCTCCCAGTTTGAATCTTGGATAAAGCAGGACTTGGTCAACGTCAGATGACCATTGGCGCCAAGACTTCTATGAAGAAGAGCAGCCCGCTGACAACCAGAAGGCTACCTCTGGAGCTGAACAGCATATACTCCACTGTAGTCTTGTTGAAGCCTTGCTCCTCTGTCCTGATCTGAAGGCCTTCACTGGTGCTTCGACTCCTGGACCAATGGGAACAACCAGCATCAACCAGAGCTCAAGGATCTGTGCCTTGTGAGCCTTCAGAAGTTCCCTGGACTAACCAGTAGACCAACTAGCCCTGTTTTGGGCTACCTTGCTGCAGCTGTTCGAGTAGAGCCTTGGAACTTTGCAGATCTTATGCTTATGGCAAAATATATAATCTGCTTGAAAATAACCTGGGCGTCATTGGCCTAATTATATACCAGAACTTTGAATGAATTAGCTTTATGAGTGGGGCCATTTTATACATTACATAGCAACAGTGAGGAGACAAGTGGCATCCCACATACAAGCTTAGCTTTGACGCAAATGGAGTTATGCGGAAACGTGGGGTGCCTGCCTACTAGAAGGATTATATCCATTTTTACGTGATTTCCCTGCAACAGCTAGGTTTTCCAACGTTGAGAGAAAATGCTATAACATAACTGACAAAGCCAAGGAGTCCACAGGTCTAAAGGCACTAAGGCTCACCAATGCCCTCATCTACCTGCCACCAATATGTTGTCCATGATTGATGCAACTACTATCACTGCTCCATGGACTGGTTGAAAATTGGTCTACACAGGTCAAGAAGATGGAAATTCTACAAACAGTCCTGAAGTTGGGAATGTTACACATTCTAAGAGCTATGCTGGACATGGCAGTTGGGAAAATGGCATGAAATTGGACAAGACCGAAAGAGGATACTGGGGGTTATTTAACAATGCAGTGTTTTGTTTTCGTTTTAACAGTTGTGAATCTAGAGTATATATATATATATTTTTTTAAATTAAAATGTTGTGTTTGGTTTTACAAACTTTTCATTTATGATTCTCTCTCAATTTCATTTTTTACACATTTCATTACTTTTAGTCAATTAAGTCTCTTTTGTAATCTCCATCCAGAATTTGATTACTATAATGATGAGCCATTTGTCCTTTCCTTCTAGCAAATTTGCCCATCCTTCTGTCATCAGTTTTTTCGAAATCTTGAAGAAATCTCTGTACAGTTCTCTTTTTTCTTTCAACGCTGGGCAGACCATGATCAGGTGAAATAAGTTTTCTATTACTTTCACTTCTTTGCAGAATCTACAGACCGGGGATACGTTGGCTGTTTAGTCTATCATTGATAAATAGTCTCGAGGTGGTAAGATATTAAATCAAAATCGCAGAAATAGATCGCGAATTGGACTGTCTGGAAATTGAATTAAATAGTGGGGTAATACATTGAGGGCTCTTACCTCAGTTTCACATTTAAGGTAGCGTGTGTAACTTGTTTGGACCTCTGTCGTTTTTATCCAGTCGTTAGTTTTTAGTTTTCGTTTCGCCTGCTGGGGTCTTTTAATCAACATTTCTTCTGTAATTTCTTCTATTTGCATTTTTCTTTTAATCTTCGTAGTCCATTTCGAAAGAGCTGAAATTTGAAAGGCTAGTTCTTTTTCTTTTAGTATTTGCAATGACTATCTTATCTTCTGAGATTATTTTTCTATAAAGATCCATCTGCTTCCATGACACTATAGATTGTATGGACTGTAGTCCCAGTTCAAATCGAATTCTTGCTATTGGAAATGAGTTTGGCAGAACTAGCGTCTTCCGCCAATATAACCCTTCTAGGTAAGACCAATTGATTGCCTTCTGATTTATTAAGGTTTCGCTGGCGTAGGTTAATATCGGAATTACCTTTTGCTTATATAACAGGGTTGTTGCTTTTGCCGAGTATGTTCCGTATTCCAGGTGAAAAAACCTCCCTTAACTTGCCAAGGATATTACCTTTCCCTCAATGTGTCCGTTCCATTCTTTTTCGTTTTTTGAGGGATTAATCAAAGCACCCAAGTATTTTATTGTCTTTGTTGTAGAAATTTCTTGGCTTTCTAGCAGAATTTTTGTGGGATGTTGGATTTTCCTGTTCTGCGTAAAAAGTTTCATAACCTTTGTTTTGCAAGTGTTAATTTGCAAATCGTTTTCTATCATGTATTCTTGTGCTTTGTCCAGTGTTTCTTTTAAGCCTTTCGGAGTTTTATCGAGTATGATGATATCGCCAGCATAAATTAACGTTTGAATTGATTCACTGTTCATTTTAGGTGGATTTGCTTTGGGGTTTTGTATTTTTTCTCCAAAATCATTGGTATACAAGTTGTATAAACAAACGGCTAAAGGGCATCCTTGTTTCAACCCATTCCAAGTAGGGATGGGTTCCGTGACCATACCATCGTTTGTTAAACGTACTCGAACAGATGTATTTGAATACAGTTGTTTTATTGGGTTTAGAATACAAGATGGGCAACCCCATGAAGTTAGTTTGGTCCAAAGTTTATGCCTGTTTACGGAATCAAATGCCATTTTCAGATCTATGAAGAGAGCAGAGACTTGTTGGTTTCTGGCAATTGCTTCTGCTTTTACAATATTCAATAACAAAAGGTTTACATTAGTTCCAATCTTGGTGACAAAGCCCGTTTGTCTTTTTGCTTGCTTTCCGTTATTTGCTGCCCAGTTAAGTTTTTTTGGAGATAACTTGCGAATAGTTTTGCCAGCGGATCTAAGCGGGCTATTGGTCTATAAATACCCAGGTTCTTTCGGTCTCCTGCCTTGTAGATTGGAATCAAAATAGCAACTGTCCATGTGTATGGGATCTCCTTTCTTTTTTCTATGAGTTGAAGCAAATGAAGAAAAGATTTTGCCCATTCTTCCGGAGGTGCTTTAAGAATTGTGTTAGACAGTCTACCCGGACCTGGTGCTCGGGATGAATTTAGGGCTTTGATTGCATTTGTTAGATCATCTACATCTCAATTGAGGTTCCAAGGACATACGTCATTTTCTCTGTCTTTGGTCGAGTTCTGTGATTTGATCTTGTACACTTCTGAGAAATGTTTGACCCATATATGAGACTACTTCTTGGATCATTGTTTTGAAACATCGTTCATCATTGACCATAAAAATCTCGTGTTTTTTCTTTGTAATCCCGCCAGAATTACTTCAGCATCATTTTGTTTCATCATAGCTTTATTTGCCTTTAAAAAGTTATAATATTTTTGTTTTTCTTTTTTCATTTGGATTTCGAAATCAGGTTCTTTTTTTTCAGTTGCCGTAGTTTCTTTTGATGTTCCTGTTTTTTTTCCATTAATTTCTGTATTATATTGATGGCCATGAAGATGCTTAGATTTGTACTTGGATCTTGATTGAGCATATTTGTATTTTTCTAGGATCCATCCATAATTCAATTTTGCATGGTCTTTAAGAGGCGCTTCTTCAAAGGAAGAAAGTATTTCTGATACTTGATGTCGTTTAATTCTTAGCTTATTAAGTCCATTAGTCACTTCAAGTTCTGGTAAGTTTAAGCGATGTGTTTTTGTTTTTTTGAGCGGTCCATGTGATTAATATTTGGTGGTGATCCCAGTGTGGTATGTTGTTGGTTGAAATTATTAGTTTCTGTAAACTTTCTGAGATCAATATGTAATCAATGATTGAGATGGAATTTTCGGATGTCCAGGTCAGGTGTGGAAAGCCTTTATCGTTTGTAGGTTGGTCACTTAGAATGATGTTACAAATTCTCATTTCTTTAATCCATTTTCATGCAAGACTCGACATTTCTTGGATGTTACATTTATGTCCTTTGTTGAATAGACGTATATTAAAATCTCCTACTATGATAAATTCACTTCCGCTGTTAGAAAGAGCGATAGTGTTGATTTCCTCACATATCGAGGCTATTTGTTGTCGCTAATAGCAGCAGGGTTCCAATAGATGTTAAAGATTGAAATACAACAGGAATCCAAACACTGTCGGACTGTTGTCTTTATAAATAGGCATACGAATGGTGATATATTGAGCCCATGGATGGATGTTCTTTTTTTGCTATTATTGACCATGTAGGCATGATTTTCGTTTGAATCATCATTCCAGAAGCCGGTCTACCCAAATTCGAAGTTATTGCAGGATTCAGCCAAGTTATATATCCCTCACATAGTACCTCTTCAGTCAATAAAGTTTCTTGTAAGCAGATTATTTCTGATTCTGCAAGATTTATTGAAGGATCTTCAAGAAGATGTTTGTGACCCCTCATGTTCCATGAGGTTAAGGATATTTTATTTGAGTGGACCGCTTTACTCTTTGGTTGTAATAGGTATGTTTTCCTACTCCCTTGGTTTTGATTATCCATTTTAGGTCTGTATCTTTGTTTTGGGGTACGTGTGGACTCTCGCCAACTTTTACGTCTATTTGTCCCGTCCCTTTCTTTATTCGTTTTATTTAGGTCCGATAGAGCTATGTTATTGGATTTTATTTCTGCCATGCTTCTGGTTACAAAAATGTCTTCTGTTTTAAATCCTAGTTTTTCTAGTTGATAGTTTGTCGCTAGGACACGCTGCATGATCTCTGTGTAGAAATCAATGTGAGCTTCTTCCATGCGACTTATTTGGGAACATAATTACTTCGATATCGTCCGATCCTTTTGAATTCACTTGGGGTATGGCTTTGAATAAACGCAAAGTATTGGTTCTATTGAGCATTAACGGCGCTTC
Source organism: Ambystoma mexicanum (assembly GCF_040938575.1). Taxonomy (NCBI): domain Eukaryota; kingdom Metazoa; phylum Chordata; class Amphibia; order Caudata; family Ambystomatidae; genus Ambystoma; species Ambystoma mexicanum. Next base: position 1,497,530,333 of record NC_090935.1, read on the forward strand.
TGTACTTGTAGTTGTTTGGAACAATGCTATTCTGTAGGCGTGCATAGTACTCAGTGGATTCTGAAACTTTGGTTTCATGATGGGAGGACTACCACAGGACACTGGTGTATAATTTCTTTTCCACTCTCCTGCATTTCTGAAGATAACCATGTTTCCTCATTCGAGACCGATGAGTATGTAAGTGAGATGTTGTTTGATCGTTCATCAGAACTTTGCATATTTATCGCACTAGCCGTGGACGTATCATAGCATTCATCTAGAACTATCAATGCCTCATCTTGTGAATGTATACAGATTGGATTGCCTTCCAACGATTCATCAGTTGTCAATATCTCTAGTGTCGGAAACTGGTTTACTGACATGTTTATTGCATCATGGTTGATTTCTGCTATTAGCTCGTCCAATGGTTCAGGCAGTAGTTGATTAACTGTTTGACGTATAGGTCTCGATGTATTAGGTGTTGCCGTGTTTTTGTTCAAACCCTTTTGCACTATGTTCTTGGTTGCATTACGTTGCTTAATTGTTTTATCGCTTGGTGATTTTTGTACTGTTTGCATTTTTCTAAGGAACGCACGCGATCCCGATTGTGTTTCCTTTAGAAGTTTTTTATGCATTGGTTTGTTCAAGACGTCTTGCCCTACAGTTCCTCGTTTGGTTAAATCAAAGATGTCAAAAGGTGTGCACATCGGGGGTTCATTAGTGCCTGGGATTGTCGGGAATGAGGGATTACTTATTTCAATCGTAATTGTTTGCATTTCATACTGTGGAGTCTGGTCAGTGTTGATGACATTAGTATCAGTTTTTTCCTCAGTTTGTATTTCTTTCGTAATTAATTGCAGTTGCTGAAGGAGGTCTAGATGTTTTTTTGCTTTTTCAACTATTAATTTTTTTGTTATTGTTGACACTTTCCATTAAATCCTGTTTTCTATGCGATCTACTCTTGCCATGTCCGCTAGACGTGATTGCCATATCCTGGACGTTGGATTCAAGCTGGGTTTGTTTCGTCATAATCATCGCTAAGAGAGTCGCTTGATCTTTTGTTGCATCAACCATGAATTCCTGGATTTTTTAAATTTGGGATCATTGCATTTGACAGTACTGCTACCAAGGTGTTTTGCAGATCTAACATCGTAGCAGGCAATCTATATGGAGATTTAGACGAATCCCTCAGTGGTTCAGATTTCATACTTGTGGATAAAGATTCAAGATCCTCGGTTCTTTGGAAGGTTGTGTAGTCTTTCCAAAGGTTTTTTTGATGGTATGTGGCTTTCTTTCGGTACTATCGGGGTAGAAGTATTAATTTGTTTGATCTGTGCTGTTGCAAGGACTAAGCACTAAAAAATTCAGTTCTTTTCTCTTGGGAGTCCATTATTGCATCTCTCTCTGTGATGTCGAGTGACAGCCGTGCTATCCGGACAGGCAAGGATTGAGCATAGTCATTGTTAATAGAGTCGGTAGGATAATATGTTGACTGCCAATGTTTAGCTATCCTTGCTCGCTCTTGCAGTGATGGTGTAAGGCAGGAATCTTCAGATATTATTTGTAGTTTAGCGCTTGTGGCTTTACCTTGACCTGACATCAGTGTAACTGGTGTAAACTCATCATCTGGTAATCTATCCTGATGTCCTTTTCCTATAGCTGGTATCTGTGGTATCGGGATGCTGGTTTTAGAGGTTTTAATGGCAGCCTGTATCTGAATTGGGGTCATGCGGACCTCCCTATTAGGGTATAGGGGTGCAGTTTCAGTTGGTAACTTATTTGTCAACTCTACCAGACTTCTGATTGTAGAAGGGACTTGATCGACCAGGTTATCGTCCGTTAGCAAGGGTGCCTTTGTTCTCGATTCACACATTTTATCTTCTCTCTCTTGTTTCAGCATGATATTCTCCTTATTTATTTGTGCTCCAGTCCTCAGATCTGTAGGTGTAGTGTTCATCAGCGGTTGCACATTTAAAATCTGATGTAATTCTGTTACCCAAGGCTACAGATTCTTCTAATTTCTCTTGTAGTCTTGTGCGAGGTTTGGAAAGTTCCATTTTAAAATTATTTAAGATGGTAATTGATCAAGCAAATAGAGATTTAACTATATATGTCAGTAATTTTGCTTTTTTGTGGTTACTTACCAATCAAACTCGCCGACTCCAGCCGTAAACAGCAGTCAACAGCGCGCCCTTTTCTCCACGCGTGCATAGCATTACACAGCATGGGGTCCCATAATTCAGGCTGCGCCGCAGAGATTTCGGGGTGATTTGCTTGCAGGGAGAGGCCCCAGCTTAGGGAATTGTGGCCACTACAAACAGAAGGGGGTCTCCAACTTGTCGGGTTGTTCACTTTGGCAGCGTGGTCCAACGGTGACAAGCTCTGTGGTTCGATTGGCTGATCCTATCTGCAACCAATGGGGATGAACTCAACCCCGAGTCACCTCAAAGTAGTCATCAGATCCGAAGACACGAGAACACATCAAATTTGAATACCTGCCCCGTCCACCTTCCTCTTCCTAGGCACGGTATAGTTAATGATTTGTGTCAATTCCTTTATTATCAGAAGATGGAGTTAATTGCTTACAAATTGCTGGGGATCTTCACCCCAAAGTAGAAATGTAGCATAGGCCCTTGCCTTTGACTAATTGATAAGTAGAAAGCCTAACAGCGTAGTGGATGGTGATATCTAAAGATGCAGTTAAGTATTCCAACATCAATATCTACGTAGATTTTCTGTGGGTTTCCCCCTCAAAAAGAAGGGCAATAATAGTGCACAAATGCTGCGACAAAGCTACAGAATTTTTCAGCCCATTAATCATTTTATTTTGGAAAACATGTTCATTAAGCCCGTCTTACAGGTTTTTATTTTCTGGGCATGACCAACAGGAGTTTTAGATTTCCGTGTGAAATTTAGGAATGCCAATCTGCTGTTGAATAAAAAAAATCTAAACCAGTTGTTGGAGATATTTCAGCAGGTTTAGCTTGAGCGAGAACAACCTGTTTTATGTGCCTTAAATATCAATTTCCTATGTTTGAGACACAATCTCGTTGAAAGATATTTCTATTAAAGTTGAGTATTCTTTATCAAGGCATCAAATAAACAATCGCAAAGCAATTTGCTATGCAATTGTGTTTAGTTGCCAATTAATCTGACACTTGTGTAGCACAAATTGCTATTTAAAAATTCGACTGTTCAAAGAAAGCACAGCTCACCCTGCATTTCTCCCTTGCCCTCAGGGGTCTCTCCACCCTCTGTTCCCAATTCACTGCAAGTTCAAATGGGCTAATGGCGAGAGAGAGAGCAACAGTAATAATCTCCTCCACTGCCAGAGGCCCTAAACAATGTATCAGTACCACAGATGGGAGCTAATGGTGATAAATACCACTTTCATGGATGTACAGTGCCCAATGTGATCTGCTTGGGACTACCCGGGTTGGGGTTGAGTGGCCCTGCCCACCCCCGAAAGTAGTATTTAATACTATATCAAAAATCCTCAATGACCAGCAAGGGGCATTTTGTCCACTCAAAGTTGACAATTACCCTGCCTGCTGCAACACCATACTACATAGTCTCAGGTTATGACTTTCCTTTTAGCATTGTGAACTTTTTTGATTTATGAAACAATTCAACATCTCCTGCGTGGATCATACAATTTATGGACACTGCCCTGTGCAACACCGACTGGGACAGCTGCACAGAGCCTTTTCTTATCATATCTATTTATTTGTGTCCATTCATGCAGCTAACCTTTACATTTTACAGAAGCTCGTCTCACTAATGTCTCACTTCAGTAGTACACACACATGCTGTATTGTTGCTCATTTTGTGTCTTGGGTACAAATAACATCTGGTGACATTAACAATATAAGTACACAATTGCTAATTAAATATGTATGTTTGCTAATCAAGACATTGATTAGTAAACTCTGCTAATCAATTTTTGAAAACGAAGGTATGCCTTGCTTATACATCGTTTCTAACGAATGGATTAAATGATAGTGGGTACTTATTACAAGATAGAAGGCAGTGAACAGACTGCTCCAGTTTGACTTGCAAGCTTTGGCAGCCCTGATTGGTTATCTAACATGTCTTGGCCAAACAGGATGGCACAGTAGTCTGACTAAACAAATGTGCCTCAATTTGTAGGACTCCGGATCATGCAAAAAGTAGGTATATGGTGTGACCGGCCTGAAATGTTAGTCCATGAATCCGGTACGTAAGGTGGAATGTATTTATAGCTGTCATCTAATTTTATTTTGAAGATCCAGCACATTGGTGCAGGCTATGGATAGAACCAACATCACATCCCTAATCATGGTTAGTCTCAAGGGTGTTATTTTGACTTCATGTACTAGAAATTAGCTTTTTACATTTGGGGATAGGAATACTTTGACAAATCGTAATGGACAATCAAGGACTAGAAATCCATGCCGCTGCAAGTCCTATTAGTTTAGCAGTGCTGGTTTTATAGTCTGTTGAAACCATGTCTTGAAGGACACATTTCTGTAAGCCAAGATATCCATCATATATTCTACTATAAAATCATGTATTCTTTTTTGTTAAATCTTTGAATGGAAATTTACTGAAGTTCAGGTCCTGTATTTCAAACCATTCATGCTTTGAGAAGTAATTTAGATGGCGAGCCAATGAAAATGCATGAATCAACACCTTTTTTGTTTCAGTATCAAATTGAAAATACAGGTTCTATAATTTGTTTTCAGAAAGTGGCAACGTATTCTATCAAAGTAGATATTGATATTGGCCACTATGTTCAACCCCTGCTCAGTCAAGAATGGGTACAATACCTTAGCGCAACCACCATATCCGGCTTAGAAAAGAAAAAAAAGAAAAAAAAGAAAAAAAAAAAGACTACTAGCCTCTTTCAATAGGGCCACCAGAAGAATGAAGAAATTGCTTCTTGAATAACATTGAAGCATTATACCTGCCTGAAAGGGTGATGGGAGGGTTTTTCCAACAGCCTTGCCTGGCATAGGCATTGGAGGAAGCAACCCTGGGCCACTAAAGTTGAATTTAACCATGCTCGAATGGTAACTAGGCTGAGTAGTCAGGCTGAATTAAGGAGGGAGGGGCTACTATTTAGTACACTATCGGGTAAGACAAATTAAATAGTTGAGCGGTGGCTTGTTTAAGAATTCCATGCTTGTTCCAGTACGCTTTACTGACTTCTCCCCCTGCAGTACTGGACATTTCCCTGGTGCGCTAAGGTGTAGGCAATAGGCCCATTCTCCCAGCCTATCAGATGTGTCTGATGTAATGGTTGTGTATTGGAGGGTTGACAAAAGGTTGCCAGTTTAACATTTTTAGGCCATCACCTGAGCTCCAAGTCTAGTGTTTGCGAGACCTCGATTTTACCATTCGTCTTTTGCGCGAGACCATTTCTCCGCCAGCGATTGCTGCAATGGGCACATGTTGAGTTTTGCATGAGGAACGATAGGAATGCATGATGCCATCATGCAGACGAGACTTATTACCTTTCCGAAGTGTTGGGAACAATTCTCATTTCTATGCCAATTCCTTCAACCTTAGAGACCCCCAGCTCTTTTGCTGGACTTCAGACTTAAATTTTAGCCCTGATTGAGTGAGACCTTTTTCTCACTCATGTGATTTTACCGGATTTGGATTTTTTTCTCCTGTTTTTGGAGTCTGACAAACTCCATAGGTATCTGCTTTTTGTATGGTGACACAGCACCTTCAGTGCAGTGTCACTGGGAAATCCTTTATCATAAGGTTTAAATAACTTTTCTTGTGTGAACTACAGTTCCTAAGAATAGTAAAGTGAAATTGGCTTACCTTTTCTCTATGTAGGTCCAGCATACACCATTTTATGTGGAGTGCTCGGGGCGAGGGGTTACCTAGTATCCCCTTATGCTACATTCTCATAACATTTGACTGTTACTCTAACTTTAAATGGCTGCTGGCAGCGTTTACTTTTTACTACCATTGTGCTTTTCTACTGCAGGCTGAACCCTCAGCTGCAGTACAACACCCACGGGTGACCATTTTGTCAAAATGGCCCTCGTCTTTTTTCGCCATTTTCTGTTTGTGAGGCCTTTCTTGGGTTTTACTCTGTGCGTTGAAACAAGTTTGAGCCCCTCATTTGTCTTGCCTTTAGCAGGCTTCAGCCCTGAAGCCCGCCCCTGGCTCCAGTAGGTCTGGAAGGACAGGATACGAGGGAGGGTCCCGAAACTCCTTTGTCCTTTGTCTCTAGGAATGGCTGACTGCAACTAACCCTGATTGGCTAGCACCCTGCTGTGTGATTGACAGCCTAGGCTGTGCATGAATGGAAGAAACCTGTTAAAAAGTGGAGTGTTTTGGGACTACAGGCAGAGTGGCCCTCTGGGAGAAAGACCCGAAGAAACCGTGAACGAAGCTTGCTGCAACCTCCTGAATTGCCCAGGGAATCCCTGTTGCTGTGATGAACTCCTTTTTCACCTTGACAGATAAGCTCCAGAAGGAACAACTTCTCCCCTTGGGTTAGTGGGACTAACCCAGAGACGAATTCCACTGGACGACCACCCCCGACTTGCTGTGCCTCTGTTGCTTCAGAAGCCCAATACCAGGGGCTGAGTGTCCGTAGTCGAGTGAAACATCTGCAGCAGAAACAAATCTGACTAGAAGCTCCAAGAGCCTCATAAGGACCCTCCAAAAGCAGGACCTCCAGAACCAGAGTACTCTCACCAGAGTGCAGGACCGAAGGAGTGAAGGAAGTCCAACCGGTATGCGAAGTGCCGCTGAACCGAAAAGAGACAGTAGCTGCCGAGGACCTCCTAAGTACCGCTGCAGGAACCCTCCACACGTCCTCCCTCTTGTCCGCATGACTGAGGCTCAGGAACAAGGGTCTGCACAATTATAGCAGGACAGAATCCAGCTGGAGCACTTTTAACTAGAGGTACCATTTAGGCTTGGGGTACTTATCACACTGCCTGTAGCCACGCCTTTCTCACTTGGGAATTGCATTGGCTTACCTTCTCTTTTCGAGTTGATTTCAACTCCCTTCTCACAAGTTGACAGCTTATGACCCCTACAGTGATTTTATGGAACCTCTATAACTTTGTGCAAGACTTGGATCTAAGATGTGCATCAGATCCATAGACTCTGTCGCAAATGACTTTGGCTGTCCTGGCTCCCTGTAGACTAACTCCATTGAAGTTGATATTGTTAAGCACTCATAGGTTGTGTTTTGGTACTGCTGGAAAAGGCTTATTTAGATTTCATTTGAAGATTTGTCCTCACATTTACTGAGAAACTGTTCTAACCTTTGTACTTCCCTAATCCTTTTCCTTTCTACAACGTCAGAATCTGCAAAGTTTACTAGTTTGCTATATAAATGCCATTAATGTCTTTGTGAATGAAGTCACCTCAGGGGGTAGGAATTGTGAAAGAAGCATATCCAAAGATTATCCACGAAATTATTCTGGAAAAGTAATTTTAAAGTATATTTACATTGCTGCAACAAATGGCTTTTTTAAAGAATGCTCATTTAAAAATGTAAAAAACACCCCGTCGACGTCCCTTTGAGTTTCGAAAACAACTGTCGGCCTATGCATAGCATTTGACCTAAGCAGATTCCACAAGCCTCAGAAATACAAATATATTTCCTGTACACAAGCCTGGTTCTTGGCTCATTGGTTGCTCAGGGGGAGGGATCAAAGGGGTATGATATGCATCAGAAATAGGGCGGAATAAAGAATTGACATTCAACCGTTTGTGTAACACCTAGATTGGGGGGGGGGGAGGGTGCTCCATGTTGAGAGTGGCCTCTCAAACCGTTACACTTGTTTCTATAGAACATAGCCGAGGAGGTGTCTGTTTGTACTATGACCATTTTCTTGCAGAGGTTCGGCAGGAACGCCTACAGTGCACTGCATAGAAGATGGCTTGTAGTTCCACTGCATTTATGTGTTGTGTCTTCTCCAGTTCGGATCACAGCCAATGGGTTTTCAGAACCCCCCCCTCCCAAACCCCTCAAAGGTGGCTCCCCGCCTTCTGAGGGGCAAATCCGTAGTTTTGACATCAGCCAGAGGCTCCTTGAAGACTCCCTGTAACAGATTCCTCTGGCCTGCCCACCAGCGTAGGTCCTGACCCAGAGATGCTGGTATTGCAATTCATTCATTTATTCAGCAATGACTGCTTTCCCGTGGTCTGCAACCATGAGCTGCTGAGATTGAGTTGTTGCAGGCATCTCATCTTCAATCTGGCGTGCAGAACACAGAGGATGGGCACAGCTACCCAACAACCTCTGGCACCACCATGCTGTAGTCACATTCCTGGAAAGAAAACAAGTCACGGTCAGATGAATATCTAACATTATGGGGCGAAAGCAAAATCATGGTCACCTTCGAATCCCGGGAAAATTCCTGGAATGCAAGTTTCTGGGCAGGGGTTAGCAAGGACTTGCCAAAGCGGACTGAACATCCCAGATTGATCAGGGTAGACACCAGGATGTTGGTTGCATCCGAGGTCTCCTGGCTGGAAGAAGCCTGGGCAAGCCATTTGTCTAGGTAGGGGTATACGTGGAGCCCCCTGATCCGTAAGTAACTGGCCACAGCGCTCAGCTTGGTGCATACTCTTGGAGCTGAATTGAGCACAAAACAGTAGGGCCGACTATTGCTAGTGGTGCCTGCCAAGGGAGAATCTGAGGAAGTTGGGGTGCGGTTCCCCAATAGGTACATGCAGGTAGGCGTCCTTTATGTCCACGGCATAGAACCAATCGTTGCTTTGAACCGAGCTCAGAAAAGGCTGGTGTAATCATCTTGAACCTTGTTGGGAAGATGAAGGGAGGAGAGATCCAGGATTGCTGCAAGCCAGCCTGGATCTTCATGGGGAATCGAGAGGATTCTCAAATAGAACCCTAGACCTCTCTTGTTAAGGGGAACAGGCTCTATGGCCTGCATGTTTTGCAGATCCTCTGCAAAAGGAGAGCAGAACCCATCTGGATCAAAGGGGAGGGATAAGGGGAGGAGGAAGACTGGAGGGGGAATCCTTTGGAAATCACCGACCGAGAATCCAGGGATCCTGCAATATGCTGAACCAACTGTTCAGATGTGACAGCCTGCAGCGGAAAGGTGTGGCGTGGAACTGATCGTGTGTCAAAAAAAACGATCGGCAGGCACATCGCCCTAGTGGCTAGCGAAGAACAATTTGGAAGAGCGTCTTGTCTGCTTCCTTCTGTTACCGTTGCGGAGGGGTCTCTGTTCTTTACCTTTCTATCCTGGTAGCCCCAGAATCTACCAAAGGACTTCTGCCTGGAGTCTCCAGCGAAGGAAGGCTTGTGAAAGGGCTGCTGGCTAGTCTTACCGAGTCCTCTCAGGGATTTGGCAGTGTAGGTGGAAGCCTTGTGCTTATTGCGCTCATGTGTGGAGCAGTGGAGCAGATCTTGACCGTCAAAAGGGGAGATCGATGATACAATCCTGTACCTCCTGCGTACATTTGGTGGCGTGCATCCAAGCGACCCTTCGAATGTCCGCCCCCACTGCCATTCCGCAGCTAGCCATATCGATATAAAGGGATGACTAGCAGATCCTGACACACCGTCTTAGCATCTGCCAGACCAGGCTTGTTGCCCGTCTGGTGACCGTTAAAGCAGAAAATGTGCCAGTCCCTAGAGTTTTTGATTACCTGCAGCTAACAGGGCATCGGCATGACGCAAGGGAAGATTAATTTGTGCATACCTTCTTCCCTTAACCCTCAAGAAGCTTGTCAACTTTGCGCAGGAACACAGACACTGTCTATTATAATCTTCTACGTCTGCATTTGAGATCCATAGGCAGATCACTCATTTGTAACTCTTCAATGCCTTCCACTATCTTCTACCATAGATGGACTATGGTCTGCTTCACCAAGTCTATCATTTAAAATGAGAGATCATCACGAATACCCCGCAATTCCAATTAGAGCGTCAAAGTTGTGTGCTCCCCGGTGGACACAGGTGTGAATGCTAAAGAATTATTGTAAAATACAAGATATATCATTAAAAATAGAGCTTCGATTACAAGAATGGTCTTTGACAGAGTAATACAAGACCTCTGAAGCCAGCTTAATGTAAAAAATCCAGGAGCCTCTTGTCCTTGAGGTTTGCCTTTCTTTCCTTATTTCCCCCCTTTCCTCTTTACAAGGCTCCAGCAGATGGTGGATTAACATCGTAAAGAGAAGGTGATTCTGAATCCTGAACAAATAGCATGCTAAATTCACATATGATTCTTTTTATAGTGTGATGTAGGGATAGAAATTCGGATTGAATAAGCATGAGTAAAAAGCAGCTCCTGGGTATTGCGGCAGGTCAGAAGAAGATATTCTGAAGACACGATTCATTTAATTAAACTTTTGTAGAAGGCCTAACTTTTCCTACTACTATTACTAAAGGGAATACCCCCACCCATCTAAAAAAAGGTGCTAGTCAGTAGTCAGGAAGTCAAAGCAAAAATGTTCTGTCCAAACAAATCGTCTCTGATGCTACCACTATATTTAACTTAAATAGGCAAAGGGAATGTTCACCAGGTTTTTTCAGTTACTTTGATAATCGCTATATATAGATTTCCTGTGATAAATATTTTTTGATTATAGTCTCCTCCGATAGATTTTGAGATCAATTCTAGTAACTCTTCCAAAGCACTCTTATGCTTCTGTGGTCCTATGTTTAGAAAATCTTACTCTCAAACATTTCCTCATACTGTGATTAACAGTTTCATATTCTTCCCAGTCTTTCTTGCCACCATTTCCTGAGGTGGCCTTCTCTTGGCCCCTCTTTAAAACAACCATTGTGTTAAGATCTGTCTTACAGTGTCTCTTTGGTTAGCTTGCTCATTCATGCAGCTGATATCCGGTTTCTCATATGATTCTGCGTTAGACTTCCTCCAGTTTTGGACTTTAAAAGGGAGGTGGTTTCTTCCTTTCCTCCCAGGGAACTTATTTCCAGTCAGTTAGTTCCCCACATGGGTTTCCTAAACTCCTTTTCTAGGCTTTTCACTGATCTTACTTGGTTATCTGCTTGAGGTCTCACCCTTAGGACAGTAACGAGTTTCTTCCAATCTATAATTGTGTCCGAGCAGCCTCTTGCTTCTCCCGATTCCTCTCTGCATTCTTTCTTCACAATGCTCTCCTTGCATCTGTATATGCCGGGCCTCTGGCGTCTCGTAATGGCATTCTCTGCCTCATTGAAAGTTGTAGGCTCCGCGGCTTTCTTTCGCTCCATCGCCACCAAGGCGTAATGTCAGAGGGCTTCGCCTGCGCACAAGGCTCTCCTACTAGTCACTGTTAAATATGCTTCTCTTGTTTAACAGACATCTTCATTTTCTTAGACAGGTGAGTTTCTTTTTGCATTGCCTTCAACCAAAGATAGAGATGCCACTGTATTTACTTGCACTGGTAGTCCCATCTATGCGGCTATGGTAGTTGACCTAGGGAGTTCCTCATAGAAAGAGGAGTCCACCATGCCACCACTTGGGACGCTTTCTGGTCTGCTCCAACAACGGCTTCCCAGATGGCTGCCTCTCCAGCCCACTGGCGTCTCCGATTGGGTTACTCTGCTTCCCGCAGTGCTGCAAGTTCCGAGTCCTTGCTTGGCTTCACCCCTCCAAGGCACTGTGACGCAAGAAGGCTTCCCCTGCGTACTATTCGCTCTCCTCCTTTTGGGCCTTCTGGTCCTACTTTCATAGTGATTTGTTTTTAAAGAGGTATGGCCTTTGTACCATGGCATGCTTAAGCCAGGATTGTCTGCATCAGAATAAAAGAAAATCACTACTTTCCATATATACAGAAAAAGCCTTACAAAGGGAGTTCCCCTTGAGAATGGGAGTTTTTGCCCTCTAAAGGGGGAGTCACTCCCAGTGAGGTCCGACTTGCCTAGACCCCTATCAAGAATCTTGCATAGCGGGCTCACCTCCCTAGCCTCACAGAGGGTGGCTCCGCCTTGGGGAGAAGGGACAAATACTTCTGAAGTAGTTACATGTCCTAAAGTCTTAATTATCTTATGGTATTTCTTTGCTTTTTCTAAGGCCCATCTATAGCTTCCCCAAACAACTGGAATTCTTCGATTGGCATTTTTAATAGCGTTGCCTGTTTTTTGTCCTAAAACCCTATCCTCCTAGCAAAGCATGTCTTAATTGCTCCTTCCGTTAGCAATATCGCAGTTTCTGCAGTATTGTGGGCATTTCTTTTTTTTTTTAATGACATTAGTCTTCAGAATTTGAGACTTTAAAGGCGCTGGGATTTTCTTTTACTACATCATCCATTTTGTCCCATTGCACCCTATCATAGCATCCCATTAATATGGTTACATTTATAATGTGCATGTCGTAGGCTACGAAGTAGACACTTTACTGCAAAGTGCATAGATTATTTTGTTTTTTTTTATATAGGGACATTCTGTAGAAGAGAAGGGTGCTCCACCCTGCTTGTATGTAGTTCTGACACCAAGGAAGAAGGTCCGAAATGAACCCCTTATATATAAAAAATGGGTCACTTGGTGGTGGTTTATATTTTTTCCTGCAAGATATCCTCTCTTAAGTCTGTATCTTCCTCTGAATGGTTTGTTTCTATCCTGAGCATGTTATCAGCCCCTCTTAAATAGATTATACCAGCCCTGATAATTTGAGGATGAAGATGTTATGGGTGGATCAACAAAGTTAGGTGATGGCATACAGCAGTCCCCAAGCTCTATTTCTTGGTTCTCTTTGGAGATGACCTCTTCAGAGTAACCTTCTAGCTCTGTCAACTGCTCTTCTAATGGGATAGTTTGATCCTGGTTTTAAAAAAAATGTAAATCGTGCATTTAGTTCAATTTACAAAAAACTTTAAACAAAGAAATTTCTCATGTATATAACATTTATTTTTTTAAATGCCTGTACTATATTCAATGATTGTGCGTTTCCTTTTTAATGGAGGCTTCTCTAGGAAACCCATAAAAGATACTTTGTCCATTGTCCTGAAACATTTCCTCAGTCCATTAAGTTTTAGAGGGAGCAAGAGGAAATTGGTCTCCACCCCTTTGTGGGGCTGAATCCTTAAGTAAACCTTTATTTTGCATAGGCCACCCAGTAGATGTAACCCCAAAAGAATACGACCAAATGTTCCAGACCAAAAGTGAATGCTGCAAGTGAGGGAAGAGCGCTCTAACGATGCAAGATGATTTGCACTAATAAAAAATCCATAACAAAGGGTGATGGGGAGGAAGCATCGCTCAGGGGCAATGCGTTTGTCTTAGAAGCAATACAACGCAGCGCAAAACAGGTTTGAATCCCGATCCCGTGCTTAGAAACCCCTCTTTGGTATGAAGCGTGTTATAAAAGAACAATGTAGTGCAGCTTAACGCTGGGTGCTCAATTTAGGAAACCATTGGATGGAGTAATAGTTGAATATGCAGACTGGCTGCCTGCACATATATTTAGTGACATTACAAGACAATTTATAATACAAGATAAAAGTGAATTCAAATCAAAATGGAAGTAGGTGATTGACTAAATGGGTCAAGATGGAGTGCTTTTCCAATATGGAAATTGGATGAATTTAAGGGTACTACAAAAGTGATACTGAAAACCATCACACTATTGAGATAAAAGGAAGATGGAAGTTGTTTAAAGCAGGCATTTCCTCAGGATCAATACATGTTACACTTAATTACAAAAAACAAACACATTCTAGTCACAAGTTGCAAGTAATTGGATTCCATTAGCTCTAATGACTGGAAAATAGTCAAGCCACAATTAGCAAAACTCCTTTAAAGGGCACAAAAGTGCTCAAGCTCAACATTAGGGAAATGTCACATGGTATAGTGCGTCTTGAAGAAAAAGATAGTTGAGAATAAATGGGGTGTAAATCAAAGATGAACAGGGTAACTAATTGGGATGAGGGTCAGATGGTAGATGAAATACCAATTATTGAATAGCTTGAGAATTTCAATGGCAGCTATTCCAGTAAAATGAAGGCTGCAGTGGTTATTCTGGATGCCAAATTTGTAGAAAGAACATCCAGAGGCCATCATGCCAGTGGATATTTTGAAGAGGTGAGACTGCAAAACCATTAAAAAAAGCAATAATGCCTAATTTACTGGCCATGGACCTAGGGTGCACAATTTGCACTAGCAACTGGCTAGTAATATGGGAATAAGTAATGATGTGTGCATGTGTAGAATTGAGGTTGCAAGTGACTTTATATTGCTGGCTAGTAGCTTGCAACTTGAGTTTGTACCCGCTGGAATACCCTATACCTCCCCAATTCAACATAAAGTACTTTTGGGACCATGGATTCGAATTAAAATTGGATACATGTTATTCCATCATTTTCAATTACCACTAAATATGATATAAAAAAATAATGAAACAAAGTGAGACAATATGGTGAGTTGCCAACTTTCGATTGTCCCAGAGTGCCCTCAAAGCAGACAGTATGTAAAGACCAATAGCATTTAAAGGGCTCACCTCCTGCAAAGAGCTCTTTGTGGACCTCTAATAAAACAGCCACGCCAATGTTGTCCTTTGTCATAACTCTGTTCAACATAGCTTCTGAACCATCTGAGTTTGCCATCGCCACCTGGTTGAACTCAACGGTATGCTTCTGTACCAAGGAAAACCTACACATTTCAACATCAGAACAGATTAGGATTAAAGATACATTTGGACAAGTACTTTAAAGACCCATACTGAAATAAACGTATTAGTCGATTATTTTTCAGAAGGTATTCCCAAATGCTAAGTGTCTTCCACCACTAGTGTTAAACCCAGTCAATATCTGACATAGTAAATACCAATCACTGTTTTTGTTTAAATAAACTTTAAAGGGATGGTCTAGTAAAAATTTTTATTTAAAAAAAAAAGATAGGCAAGATAAAAACAAATACTAGCATTCTCCGTTTTAAAACTTCCCATGTAAAATTTTGAGCTATTCAAGCTCAAAATTCGCAAAAGCAAGCACATGGGCGCATCCATTTTGTGAAATGGAGGCCCTCCTGTGCTGGCTTTTGCGGCACTAATGAAGGAAAAGCCAGCCAGCTGTAGTAAACAAAGGCTACCGCTGGGTGGCTTTCCCTTCATTAGTGCTGTAGGCCGAGGACGGGGACCGGAGACCAGAGCAGGAAAGCTGCAGCTGAATCTCGGTAAGTGCTATTTATTTTTTTTTAAAAAAATAAGCACTAGCTGCGTTTTTTTTTCGAGGTTTTCCGGGCTGGAGGAGCCCGGAAAAATTAGAAATAAAACTGCAGCTTTAAAAACGTATTTATGTTTGCGGTCGCTTTTGAAGCGACCGCAAACATAAATACAACGTTATTGTGTTGGAAAACACTGCGGTTGTTCTTTCCAAGTTTCTCAGGCTCCTCCGGCTCGGAAAAACCGCAGCGTTTTCCAACACAACCGCGTTGTTTCTGCCTGAATCTGCTTTCCCATTTGGGGTTCTCGGGCTCCCCACGGGGAGCCCACGGGGAGCCCGAGAGCCCCAAATGGGAAATCAGCTGTAGGTAGAAACACTAAGCGGCATGTAAACATAACCGCGTTGTGTTTCTGCCTGCTGTGGCTATCACTTTGGGTCTCCGGTGCTCCCCTGGGAGCACCGGAGACCCAAAGTGATAGCCACAGCAGGCAGAAACACACGCGGTTGTGTTGGAAAACGCTGCGGTTTTTCTATCCAAGTTTCTCAGGCTCCTCCGAGCCGGAGGAGCCTGAGAAACTTGGAAAGAAAAACCGCAGCGTTTTCCAACACAATAACGTTGTATTTATGTTTGCGGTCGCTCAAAAGCGACCGCAAACATAAATACAACGTTTTTAAAGCTGCGGTTTTATTTCTAAGTTTTCCGGGCTCCTCCAGCCCGGAAAACTTAGAAAAAACCCACAGCTAGTGCTTATTTTTTTTAAAAAAAATAAATAGCACTTACCGAGATTCAGCTGCAGCTTTCCTGCTCTGGTCTCCGGTCCCCGTCCTCTGCGTACAGCACTAATGAAGGGAAAGCCACCCAGCGGTAGATTTTGTTTACTACAGCCGGCTGGCTTTTCCTTCATTAGTGCCGCAAAAGCAAAAGCCAGCACAGGAGGGCCTCCATTTCACAAAATGGATGCGCCCATGTGCTTGCTTTTGCGAATTTTGAGCTTGAATAGCTCAAAATTTTACATAGGAAGTTTTAAAACGGAGAATGCTAGTATTTTTTTTATGTTGCCTATCTATTTTTTAAATAAAATTTTTTACTAGACCATCCCTTTAAACACATAGAACTTTTTCATGTGTCTATTCGTTAAAGAGAGTCAAAATAAGGTGTTCAAATTGTGTTCCTGCTCGCTGACTATGCACCAATATGTACATGGCAAGTGGTGCTTGCTTGTTTTCTCACCCACATGAATGCTGATATATATATATATATATATATACACACACACACATTACTCACCGTAATCGTATTTCTGATGCTTGTATCTGCTTAGATTCACATGCTGTGCATAGGCCGACATCTAGTGGAAGCTGCAGAGTATTACGGTTTGTTTTTCGAAACTTGAAAATGGGCGTCGACACAGGGCGTGCCAGTAATACTATCCCTAGTGTGACGTCCACTGTACCCAAGATCCCTCACGCGTCTAGGATCCTCAGATTGTATTATTTCTGACATGAGGTAGCATGAGGAGTAGCGCGAGTACAGATAATCCAAGCAGATAGACAGAAAGGTAAGACTACAAGCAATCATGCGCCTTCTCTCGGAGGGGAGGAAGGGTGGGTTGCATGTGAATCTAAGCAGATACAAGCATCAAAAATACGATTACGGTGAGCAATGTATCCCTTCTGAGGCTTGTGGAATCTGCTTACATCACATGCTGTGCATAGATTAAGCGAGCAGTACCAGAAGAAGGAGGTTGGATGTGAGAAGGGTCATGAGCAAATAAGTGTCTTAGAACCGCTTGTCCCACTTGTGTATCTGCCTTGGAATGGGTGTCAATGCAGTAATGCTGAGTAAAAGTGTGAATAGAGCTCCAAGTAGCTGCTTTGCAAATGGTGTCAAGGGGTACCTTTGCAATGAAAGCCAGAGTGGCCCCAATGCCTCTAGTAGAGTGGGCCCTTGGCGTGAAAGGCAGAGTTTTTTCAGAGAGTGAGTAACAGCTGGATACAGTTAATAATCCACTTAGAGATGGCACCTTTAGAGGCGCAATCCCCCTCTCTGCCTGTAGCTACGGAGACAAACAGTTGATCTGTTTTTCTTAGCGGTCTGGTTTTATTTACATAGTAGAGGACCGCCCTATGCACATCTAGGGTGTGTAGTTTCACCTCAGCCGAGCTTTGCGGGTTCTGGAAGAAAGCCGGAAGCTCGATGGACTGGTTTACATGGAATTTTGATCTAAATTTAGGTGAGAACCTAGGGTGTGTGCGTAAAACCAGTTTGTCTTTATGGACAGTAAAGAAGGGACCCTGCACTGACAGAGCCTGAATTTCACTGACCCTTCTTATAGAAGTAATAGCTACTAAGAAGGCCGTTTTATAAGTCAGGTGTTTGAGACTGCTCTTATGCATGGGTTCGAAAGGGGGGCCCATAAGCTTGGCTAGCACCACATTAAGGTCCCACCCTGGTGGTGGGTTTGAAATAGGAGGGTGAAGTCTCTTTACTCCTTCCATGAAGGCTTTAACTACTGGTACTTTCCACCACGAAACCTTGATATGGGAAGTGGTGTAAGCCGACAGGGCTGCCAGGTGTACTTTCAGTGAGTTAAACACCAATCCTGCATCTAGCAGGTGGAGCATGTATCTAACAATAGTGGAAGGAGTGCAATCAACTGGGTTGATGTGTCTACTCTGGCACCAGATAACGAACCTCTTACACTTGTCAAAGTAACAGTGCCTTGTGCTTGGTTTCCTAGATTCCTTTAGGATGTCCATACACCTCTGTGGCAAATTGAGGTGTCCAAACTCTATGACCTCAGGAGCCATGCTGCCAGGTTCATTGAGTTGGGTTGCTGGTGCACTGTTTGACCTTGGTGCTGGGACAGTAGGTTGTACCAGGCTGGAAGTTTGATGGGCTCGCACACCGCCATCCTGCGTAGGTGTGGGAACCACGGTTGTCTTGCCCACATGGGAGCAACTAGGACGAGCATCATCGATTCCCTGTTCATCTTGTTCACCACTTTCCTGATGAGGAGTTGGTGGAAAAGCGTACGCAAACATCCCCGACCAGTTCATCCACAGGGCGTTCCCCTGGGAGTCTGGTTGGGGGAACCTGGATGCAAATTCTGGGCATTGTCTGTTTTCGCTTGTGGCGAATAAGTCTATAGTGGGGAAACCCCACTGAGAGAAGATATCTTCTACAACCTCTCTGTGAAGAACCCATTCGTGTTCCTCTGGGAAGGAGTCTCTGCTCAGAGCATCCGCTAGGGAATTCAGCTCCCCTGGAACATGTTGTGATGATAGGAAGATGTTCCGTCTGAGTGCCCATATCCAGATTTTCTGGGCAAGCTTGGACAGATTTGGCGAGCGAGTCCCTCCTTGCTTGTTCAGGTAGAACATGGCTGTAGTGCTGTCCGTCCGGATTTGCACTGACAGGTTTAGTAGGTGGGGCTCGAACGCCTGAAGCGCTCTGAATACTGCCAGAAGCTCTAGCAGGTTGATGTGGTTCTTGGCCACTGAGTGAGACCAGCGACCCTGAGCTGTGTGGTGGAGATGGTGAGCTCCCCACCCCGTCAGACATGCATCTGTAGTGACTACTGCCTGTACCTCGGGATCATAAAAGGGTTTCCCCTGTGCGAGATTCTCTCTTGTCCACAAGTGAAGGCTTTGTACCAGTGTTGGCGAAACTGACCACTTGCCTCAGACCACTGTTTCGCCAACCATTCCTGCATGGGACGCATGCGCAGGCGCGCGTGGGGGACCAGGTAAATACATGACGCCATCATGCCCAGTAAACGCATTGCTTTGCGTACCTTTATTTGTTGACCGGACTGATAATGCGGAATTTGCAGTAGTATATTCTGAATTCTTTCTTCTGAAGGAAAGGTCAACCCCTCCTGGGTATCCAAGATTGCTCCTAGGCATTGTTTTGAGGTGCTTGGCACCAGGCTTGACTTCTTCTCGTTGATTGAGAAGCCTAACTCGTGGAGGATAGTCCTTTGAATGTTTGTCCTGCAAATTCCTGGGGTTTCCCCCGTTATGAGCCAGTTGTCCAGATAATGGTACACTGGGATTGCCTCCCTGCGTAGGTGTGCAGCCGCCACCGCCAGTACCTTGGTGAATACCCTTGGTGCTGAAGCTATCCCGAAGGGCAGTACCTTGAATTGGTAGTGTCGACTGTCCACCTTGAAGCTAAAGTACTTTCTGTGCACTGGGAACATGGAAATATGAAAATAAGCATCTTTCATATCCAAGGTTGCCATGTAATACCCTTTTTTAGGAGGGGGATTACCTCTTGTAGCGTGGTCATACGAAATTTTTGGGGCTTGACATACTTGTTGGAAGGCCGTAAGTCCAATACTGGGCGCATTGTCAAGTCTTTCTTTGGCACAAGGAAGTAAGTTGAATAAATACCCTTGTTTACCTGGTGTCTCGGGACGAGTTCTATCGCGTCCTTTTGTAGAAGAATGGCAATCTCCTCGAGGAGAATCTTCTGATGTTCTAAGGAGTGTACTCTTTGTCGTGGAGGATGGTTCCGGGGACGCTGCAGTAGCTCTATACAATATCCTGTGGATACTGTTGACAGCACCCATCTGTCTGATGTGATCTCTTCCCAAGCCTGGGTGAAGTTTGAAATGCGTCCCCCTACTGGGGTTGCGTGAGAAGGGACCCTGAACTGAGCGTCACTGCTTTGGTGGAGGCGTGCCGCCTCCCTTGCTGGGGCTGCCTCTGCCTTTACCACAACATCTCCTATTACCTCTGCCGTAACCCTGGGTAGACTGTTGGTTGTTGTTCCACTGTGTACCCTGCCCCTGGGAATAGTTAGATCCTCTCTGGGAATTTTGGCCGCGTGGGCGACGAAAATTACTATTCCCTCTCTGGTTAGGGGGTTTATTGGTTTACTGGCCAAGGGATTTGAGTGTCTCGTATTCGTCCTTGGCATTTTTAAGTGCGTCTTCGACCGCCTTCCCAAACAGATCGGTTTCCACCGGTTTGTCCAACAATGATGCCTGGGTTTCTGCTTTAAAACCAGACTGCCGTAACCACGCATTTCTCTTGATAACAGTGCCCTCCGCTATCAATCTGCCTGCTTTGTCCGCGGTGTCGAAGGTTGCTTTCAAAATGCAACCAGACACGGCTCTACCCTCTGCAGAAATCCGAGCAAATTGGCCCTTTAACGGTTCAGGAGCAGAGGCTATGAGTGCCGCGACTTCTTCCCACTGATGGCAGTTGTAGCTGGCCAACAGGGTGGTGAGTTAGCAATCCTTGCTTGATAGGCGGACGTTGAGGCTACCTTCCTGCCGAAACCGTATAGTTTTTTGCTCTCCTTGTCGGGAGGAGCTTCTGACGAAGACAAGGGTGTCCCAGCCCTCTTACGAGTGTTGGTGACAACTAGGGAGTCTGGCTTCAGATGTCCTCTTATATAGAGAGGGTCAGACTGAGCCGCCCTGAAAAGTTTTTCAACCCTGGGATTGACTGCTCTGGTGAGGTTTGGGTTCACCAGGGACGGATCTATTCTCCGCTGAATGGATTTAAGGATAGGGATGGTCTGGGCAACAGGCCTCCTTTCTCCCACAAACTCTTCTGCAATGTCCCTTTCCTCCTGTACACCGTGAGTGTCAATGTGGAAATGTTCTGCTGCGCGAGCGAGCACCTCATTTAGGAGGGGTTGGTTATCGACCGGGGAGTCGGTAACCGGGGCTTCGTTCTCTACCGGGGAATCAACTCTGTATGTTTCTGGGTCATCCTCTTCTTCTTCCTGGTCCTCATCATCCCCATAGTAGCCTGTCCCGGTTTGCTCTTCTATCATACCAAATTCAAAGGAAGCCTCTGCTTGATACCGTGGGTATGGTCTTGCGTAAGGTTGTACCTCGAAGGGTTCTGACCCCATCGGAGTTTCAAACCGGGCCTTTTTACTCGGGGGGATAGGATCAGTAGAGCCTGAGGGTGTGGCCCCTTGTGGATCATACGAGAGGAAATGTTCTGGATTTTTATCATAAAAATCAGCAAAGAAGACATTCTTGACATGACCCTATCTATGTCTTCACTGGACCATTTTTTGGAACTGGGAATGACTCTCTCAACAAGTCTATGTGATTTCTCTTGATTAGCTTTGCTGGTTGTGGACCTATCAGCACACCTGAGCTTGTCTGTCTGTTTAGGGGGGGGTGGAGTGTTTCACAGGTGTGGAAAAATGCACAGGTAGTTTCTTCTGCTGTTTTCCCCCCTCCCCGTGCGTAGAAAAATGTTTTCCCTGTCCCTTAGTGGCTCCGGAGTTTTTCGACGCCTGAAGTCGAGGATCGGGAGAGGTGTCCCTGTCCTTCGAGAGTGGGGCCTCGCTGGCTATAACTATGGGTTCCGACTCCTGGAGCGCGGCCTGGGGTGGAAGTCGTCTTCGTCTTCCGACGATCGAACTTCTGTTAGCCTAGGGAGCGAGGCACTCTTGGCAAGAGTGGATGATTGCCTGGAGTCATGCGGCAATCTTGATCGAGAGCGCCCAGAGGACACCGAAGAGGACCGTTCTGTCTATGCCTCTTTCCGAGAACTCGACGTCGTCGAGTATCGGTTGGACTTAGTGTGTTTAGTGGGTGTAGTATGTGAAGCACTTGTGTCGCCGGGGGTCTTCCCCATAGCCGCCCTGCCGGACGACCTTCCGAGGTCGGGGACCTGCGCTCGGCTGTCTTTCGACGCCGTAATGCCCTCGCCGTCCGAAAGTACGGCGTCGCTGCCATCGCTGAAGGCGCCCTCCGCTGCCATGGCCGCCTGCCTGGCGTGGTGGGCCTAACGCGTCGAACGGTCCTTAAGTGTCTTAGGTTTAAACCTATTACACGCTATGCAGTTCGCTTCGGGGTGGTCCCTCGGCAAGCAGAGATTGCACGTGGTGTGCCTGTCAACCCAAGGGTATTTGCGATTGCACTTGGGGCAGAATTGAAAAGGGGTACCCTCCATACCACCATACAGCGGGCTGTTAAGTGTAGGAAATGTATAAGGTGTACCTATATACCAAGAGTGTAGAGTATGTACCACCCCCCACTCTCCCTACTTGCAGGGCCGAGGCCAGCGGCCTTCCAGGCCCGGGCCGAGGCCAGCGGCCTTCCGAGGCCCAAATCCGTCGTGCAGCAGCCGACGGACGATTTCTTCTCCAGCCGGCGTCGAGTGTCGAAGTTCGACGTTGGGGTGGGGAAGGATGTCAATAGATTATTATTTTAAATTTTAGCAAAAATATGGCTAAGGCCAGGGGACTCCGCAAAATGCTTCCGACCAGTATGGCGGAAAAAAACAATCTGAGGATCCTAGACGTGTGAGGGATCTTGGGTACAGTGACGTCACACTAGGGATAGTATTACTGGCACGCCCTGTGTCGACGCCCATTTTCGAGTTTCGAAAAACAAACTGTAATACTCTGCAGCTTCCACTTGATGTCGGCCTATGCACAGCATGTGATCTAAGCAGATTCCACAAGCCTCAGAGATATATATATATATATATATGCTTGACCTGTATACCTGACGTAGCCCCCCCCATACCATGAGGTGGGGCTTTGCCAGTCTGTACACACACACACACACACACACACACACACACACACACCAATTCGCTCTAATATATGCATGTTGTTGCAATTCCCTAAATGTACTAAGTGTTAGGGAGAATTCTAATTTCTGTGCCAATTTCCTTCAACCTTAGAGACCCCCAGCTCTTTTGCTGGACTTTAGGACTTTTTAATTTTAACTCTGGAGTGAGAGACCTTTTTCTCACTCCCTCATGTGTTTAGACCCGATTTGGTGTTTTTACTGTTTTTGGAGTCTGACAAACTGCATAGGCATCTACTTTTTGTATGGTGACACACAGCACCTTCAGTGCAGGGTCACAAATCCTTTTAGATTTCTCATAAGGTTTAACTACCTTTTGAACTACAGTGCCCAATAATAGTAAAGTGAAATTGACTTTACTTCCCTTTTCTCTTTGTAGGTCCAAGCACACACTATTTTATGTGGAGTGCTGGAAGGTTACCTAGTAGCCCCTTATCCTACATTCTCAACGAACCTTTTTAATTTTACCGTCACTACGTTAAATGGCTGGTGGCAGTGGTTTCTCCCACTGTGCTTTTCTACTGCAGGCTGAACCCTCAGCTGCAGTACATCACCCATGGGTGACCATTTCGTCAAACTGGCCCTGTCTTTTTTCGACATTTTCTGTTAGAGAGGTCTTTCTTGGGTTTTACTCTGTGCGCCGAAGCACATTTCAGCCCTTTGTTCATCTTGCCTTTGGGCCATGAAGCCCGCCTCTGGCTCCAATGTGTCTGGAAAGGCAGGATGTGAGGGAGGTTCCTGAAACTCCTGTGCCTGAATGCAACCAGTCCTAATTGCCCAGCTGGCTGTTCTTTTAGGACAGCCAACCTGCTGTGTGATTGACAGCATAGGCTGTGCATGAATGGGAGAAACCTACTTAAAAAGCAAGGGTTTTGAGACTAGAGGCAGAGTCGACGACTAGGAGAAATTATAAGTTACTCACCGTAGTGCCTAACTTACTCCTAGTCAATAGTCCTTTCCTCCATACTGCATGGGCGTCCCTCGCTAGGGACGGAGATCGAACCCTTTTCACCAGAAAAAAACTCACTTTGAATTTAGAGGCGCGTGGGGCACGGCCCTGGGAGCATGCACTCCAGACTCCGCCCACCAGCGCCACTCCTCAGTCCCCATTGACGCGTGAACACTATTACCATTGCCTAATTACACCAGTTTTATTAGTGGGCGGGGGTGGAGTGACTTATGGAGAAAAGGGGACTATGGACAAGGAGTACATTAGTCACTAGAGTGAGTAACTTATAACTAACTCCTACGTCCCATCCCCTTTCCTCCATACTGCATGGGCGATTACAACTGAATGTAGCCCCAGGGTGGAAAGGTGACCCTCCTTAAGAAAACAAGTTAATTAATACTGCCTGTCCGAAAGCCGTGTCCGACCTAGAGCCAGCATCCAAAAAGTAGTGCTTGCAGAAGGCCAAAGGAGTGGCCCACGTGGCCGCTCTGTTGATGACCTGACACGGGACGTGTGTGGAAACCGCCTTGGCTCCGATAGCATGGGCATACATGTTCCCTCGAAGTGGTTTGTGCTGGCCCTCATAGGCCTCCTTGATGGCCAAAACCATCCACATTGCTATGGAGGCCTTAGAACCTCTCCACCCACCAACCCCCCGAAGGTGACAAAGCCTCCAACTTTCGGAAGCTCTCGGTCCTGTCCAAATCAAATGTCAGAGCGCGTCCGATATCTAGACAGTGCAAGACCCTCTGAGCATCATAATTAGGGTCAGCAAAAAAAGAAGGTAACTATCTCATCATTTAAGTGAAAAGCAGAAACTACCTTGAGTAATAACGCCGGGTGCATCCTCAGGACCACCTTATTTGTAAGGAAAATTGTATGCTGTACACTGAGGGGAAACTGCACCAACCCGGTCCTCCAGCAATAGGTAATCCAACCTTTGGTATAAGTCTATACTACACAGGTTGGTAGTGTTGTTGAGCAGCCAGGCATATCTCAGGAGGGGTCAATGTGGGCAGTAAGGGTTGTTAGAGTTTCTCATTGACAGTTCAGACACTTACACAAGGTTTCTTGATTAAA
Source organism: Ambystoma mexicanum (assembly GCF_040938575.1). Taxonomy (NCBI): domain Eukaryota; kingdom Metazoa; phylum Chordata; class Amphibia; order Caudata; family Ambystomatidae; genus Ambystoma; species Ambystoma mexicanum. The sequence goes on from NC_090935.1 coordinate 1,497,555,020, forward strand.
CATTTGTCAGTTGAATAAGCCTTATTTAGGAGGGAGCAATCATAACAAAATATACTTCAATAAATACAGAGTTTGCCTAAATCAGTTGATAGCGATTGGGGATGGCACACATACTTCCTGCACCCTCAGGTGACTTAAATTACTAGGACACTGGACACTGATTTATTACTGGCACATTTAAAGCAATACTGAGTGGGAGATCAAAAGGCAAAGTTTCAGAGGGAGAAAACAATGGTTAACAAATATTCTTCAGCAGATAAGTAATTTTAAAACCCTCCAATGCAAAGTATGTTAACCCTTTCCTGGGGGCGGGGAGAAGGTAAAGAAAGTCAGAGGTTAATGTTAATGTTATGTTAATGTTAAAGGATATTTGTATCGCGCACTATCACCACCGCAGTGGTCCCCTGGCGGCTCTGAAAGAGGGAGAGGGGGGTGAGTTAGTGGGAATAAGATGGAAAAGTGTAAGAGAGCAGTGATTTGCTGTTGGCAGCCTCAGCCCGGTGGGTCCGTTGGCTGGGCTTGGGCGTTTTACAGTCCGTAGTTATTGTGTGCTTTTGTGCAAGTCTATGTGCGGTTTGTTTTGTTGTTGCAGTGAAGTTTGTGCGGATTGCTGCGTTTTAGGGTTGTGGTTGTGTTTGGTTAGAGTTTGAGCGGTATATGCAGAGATGAGATTGTTAGTGGATTGGTTAGTTGGCCTTTGTGTCCTTGCAATTGTGTCTAGGTGTGATGCTTGCTATCATTCACTATTCTTTGAGTGTCTGGCGCTTGCTAATTTCAAAATTCTGTCTAGATGTGAGGCAGGCTAGTGATCATGATTCCATTCGGGTGTTGAAACTGTGAATGATGACAAGTGCATCTAAGTGTGGCGCATGCTAACATTCACATTTCTATGTAGATATGACACAGGCTAAAGTCATGAGTTCCATCCAAGTGTGGCACATGCTAGCATCCATAATCCTGTCTAGATGCGGCGCAGGCTAAAATCAAGAATTCAAACTAAGTGTGGTACATGCTAACATTCATAACCCCGTTTAGATGTGACACAAGCTAAAATTGAGAATTCCATCTATGTGTGGTACATGCTTACATTTATAATCCTGTTTACATGCGAAGCAGACTAAAGTCAAGAATTCCATTTAATTGTGGTACAAGCTAACATTCATAATCCTGTCTACATGTGACGCAGGCTAAAATTGAGAATTCCATCTAAGTGTGGTACATGCCAACGTTGGCAAGTAGTTAGGTTAGTATGTAATGCAGGCAACATTTACAGTCCAGTCAGCCTTGGCTAGATTTAGGCTGGTGGTCACAAATCTCTCTTAAGTGTGCATGGTGTGAGGCTATGGCAATCCACAAAATCGAAAAGGTAGAGTGGCAAGGGCTTTTTTGGCGTAGAGTAATTGCTCTACACCCCACCCGTGTCACACTTACAGTTTTTGTTGGTGTCTGTTGACTTCTGGCTTCATTGGCTTCCCCTGCTGACACCGGCAGACACATCTTGGAGCCGCAAATGCAGGAGCCGCCAATGCAGGAGCCGCCAATGCAGGAGCCGCCAATGCAGGAGCCGCCAATGCAGGAGCCGCCAATGCAGGAGCCGCCAATGCAGGAGCCGCCAATGCAGGAGCCGCCAATGCAGGAGCCGCCAATGCAGGAGCCGCCAATGCAGGAGCCGCCAATGCAGGAGCCGCCCTTTGCTTTGGGTCCTTAGCCGCAGGGGGCTGCCCGTCCTACTGAGCTATATGCAGAGGGCGGATTCCACGCCGTAGGCCCAGTGTTGTGGGTGATTCCAAGCCAACCAATCAGGGGCACGGACCGTCCAGGAGGCGGGACAAGCCTAGAGCCTGAATACGGCTGTGGCGCGCTGCAAGGCTGCGCTCCACGTGTTCTGTGAACACGATATTGGGCTGAAATGGGGTGCTGGGTGTTGAGGGCCTGCAGGGGGACTCGCCTATGCCGGGGAAATGGTGGGAAGAAGAAACTTTCGGGGGGCCAGGACAGCCAATGCTAGTTGAGCAAAGGTCTAGGGGAGCTGAAGCACTTCTTGCAGGTAGATAAAAAGTCTTGCACAATGTTTTAGAAATGTTTGTAGAAAATGAAATCACTATAGGGCCATAAACTGGGAGGCTGATGAGGGGCAAAGCTGCAAGCAACTCTGCAAAGGCAACCAAGACAAGTCTCAACTGAGAGCAAGCAAGGCTACACGACAAGAGGTAAGACCTCCTAGGTTTACAGTACCTTTGATTAGAAGAAAAACTGCTTCCAGCTGGCTTCTGCTCCTTTGTAGGTCTGCAGATCCTGTGTTCCTGAGCCTCAGTCATGGGGACAAGAGGGAGGACGTCCGGAGACGCCTGCACTACGAATGGAAGGTCAGCGTCAGCAATGGGCAAACTTCAGATCAGCTGCACTTTGCGGTTTCAGCTCCTCGCTGCTCTCGCAAACAGCACCATCACAGTTCACGGATACTTTATAGGACTTTCCTCGCATCTGGGGTCCAGCACTCTGTTGAGGTGGCTCAGGCTTGGTCTGTCCTGCTTCATGCGAGTCCGGAGGATCTTCCTGGAGCTTGGGAAGCCAGCTCAGAGGATGTCCAGAAGAGTTCACTCTGGGGTTGATTGGTCCCACCAACCCAAGGGAAGAAGTCGTCCGTTGCAGGGTTTCTCTAGTCGAGATGAATTCGGAGATTCAGCAATGCAGCAGAGCTTCACCGGGCAAACCAACGGTCCAGGAGTTGCAGTAAGCTTCTCTTCCAACTTCTTCAGATTGCTTCGTCCAGTGGTTGACACTGCCTTCCAAGAAAAAAAGCCTCGCCTTTTATGCACGTTTCTCCCATTCATTCGCAGCATAGCTGTCAATCACACAGCACGGTGGTGTAACGCGCACCTGATCTCCATGGGGACGCCACCCAGTCTGGCTGGACTGCTTCCAACCTTGGACCCACTCCCTTGGACTCTTGTTCGGCTGAGGATCAGGTCTGAAAACACACGAGTTTGGGATTAGCTTTATTGTTTCTTCTAGCCCAGAGCCCACCTCCTTGTGGACACAACGATCCCCCTTAGTGCTCTCCTCACCTTGCTTTTGGGTATGGTGCACTCTCCGTCCTGCTGTTCTGTGCAGGGGTGCGTTGTGGAGGGGCGCGTCGCAACCTAGTTGCTTCACTGGTGCGGGCCCCTCAGAGTCCAGGCCTGCTGCGACTCAATTCGTCAGGCAAGTCTGCTTTTGCAAATGTCCCTATGAATGTCCTTCTTTCTTAGGTGCAAAAGTAGTTCTGGTGATGCCGTGATGCCTGGGGCTTTGCACGAGATGGTACGCAAAAGCGCGAAGCGCAATGCTATGTGCTTTTCTTGTGCTGACCTGTGTTTTTTCCCTTTCTTGCAGGTCGCCGCGATGTCCCGGAACGTATGCTGCCTAGAAGATGGAGAGCGGTGAGCAAAGCGTTGCACGTGCCGCCTTCTTGAACTTCTGTGTTAATTAGCCTTTTCTTTCTTCTTGCAGGTTGTTTAATGGCCCGAGATGGACGTGGGCCAAGGGCAAGTCAAATCTAGGTAAGCTTGCACCTTTTTGGGTTGTTTTCAATGGTGAAGAATAAACGCTTACTAATGCTGCTTTTCTGTTTGCTTTCTTCCCAGGTTGCGGCTTTCAAGATGGAGTTAGCCGAGATGCTGGATGTTCGGGATTCAGGAGCGGAGGACAGAAGCAGGGCTCACTCGTAGGTAAGTGAATACTAACTGTGTTCTTGGTGGTAATCGAGCCAGGAATGCAGATGAGGATTCCAACAGACTGGTGAGCGTCACGCTGCAACCAGCAGAGTAACGCGAAGCGGGTTCCCCAGCTTGGGCATGGCTTATATAGCCTGAAGGTATCCCAGGTGACACCAGGCCTGACCACACCTAAAATGCTAGACCGCACAGCTCAGTTCTGGAACTGAGCTATGCAGGGGCATCCATGTTGTGTAAAGGCTATTGCAAGTCCCAGTTCTCGGACTTCCCATATGAGCCAAAGGCGCCAGGACTGACTCCAAGAGAGTCTTGGGGGACATGATGGGGCCCTTGAGGCCATGATGGAAGACCGTGGTGCAGCCCAGATGGCCTGTCTGACAAGGCCAGGGGTCATGACAGGTGGCTGTCCTCCGGGGAAGCCAGCCGACCAATCACCTTTGGGTGCATTCCTGTAACCAAGGGGATTAAGCACAGGGAGTTTCGGGCTCCTCCCTCACTTCCTGCCCCTGCCAGACATGCTTGAGCCAGAGGCGGGTTTCAGCACTGAAGCCCCCGCCAGAGAAACTCAACAAAAGGGACCAAACATGGTTTGGCGTGCAGAGTAAATCTCAAGAAGGACCTTTCCAGCAAGAAATGGCGAAAAAAGAAAACCGGCCATTTTGACAGAACGGGCACCCATCGGTGCCTTACTGCAGCTGCAAACGCAGCCCGCAGTAAAAACACACAATGGTAATAAACCACTGCCACCAGCCATTAATTGTAGAAAGGGAAACAAAATTGTTACATGAGAAACTAGACAAAGGGGATACTAAGTTACCGCTCCAGCACCCTATTGTAAGATAGTGTGTGCTGGGTCTAGAAAGTTACAAATGTAAGTAAAGTCAATTTCACTTTACTGCTCTTGGAAATCGTAGTTTATACAATAGAAGGTATTTAATCTGAAAGTCCTCCCTGTGCCACTGCACTGAAGGTGCTATGTGTCAGAATATAAAGATGATGCCTATGGAGTTTGTCAGACTCCAAAACCAAAAAGAACCACAGAACACAAATTTAAAAGTACAAAGTCCCAAAGTTCAGCAAAAGAGTTGGGGGTCTCTAAGGTGGGAGGAATTTAGCGCCAAACTGAAGATTCTCCCTAACACTCACATACCTATTTTTGTCTCATTTGCTTGTCTACATGCCTGAATTAGGCCCCCGCCCATATCATGAGGAGAGCCAATCCAAGTCCGTACACACACACACACACACACACCCACCCACATCTATGACTGTAACAAACATGTTTATTCCTGTACTATACCAACTCTAACATGTACATTCTTTAACTAGGACCTAGATGCTAGAGGGGTTTGTGCACTGATATTAATGCAAAAATAACAGGCAATGGGTTGATTTCAAGTGTCTAGTTTTGTGAACTGACTGTAGAGGCTTCCCTTTATCAGAATGCAAGCAGATCAAGGCTTCCATTGTGTGGCAGTCCGTTAATTTAGGTACTGTGGTGTTGGTTACTCTGTTAACAGCAAAGCTCTCGCTGACATGGAGAGTGAGGGCAAGGATAACAGCAGTAGCTTCAGCTAACTACCTCCCACAAGTGCAATAATGGCACCAGACTCAGTGGAGGCCCTAGCGTGCACATATTTCATCACTGCTGTGGATTTTCTGCATTGTGGATACCAGCGAGCCAAGTGAAATTGGTCATGGCTGATGGTTGGCGTTTTGGACACCGCTGCAGTGAACCACATCAATCCCATTTATAGGGCAAACTATCTACAGCTCCATGTTGAATCCAAAGCGCAGCGTCAATAAGGAGATTGCTACTGCACTTGGTACCTTCCTTGAGGTGGTCCATAAACATCTCTCTGACCAACCTCTTCTACCGGACCTGAACATGCATTTTGACGCATTGTTAATGGAGTTTTACCTTTAAACTGTGCACGGGCCAGCACAAATGTAAAGCTCCAGCAACTAATTTGTTTTTATTGGAGCACAGACCAAGCTTTGGGAAGTAATGCGCTTTAGATGAAATGTAGGCATCATATGAATCTAGAATGGGGGACTAAATATTACATTGGGGCTAAAGAGGTGGTTAAGTCCATCTCCTGGAAAAGGAATTCACAGCGATACACTGAGTAGTTGGGGAATATGGCGAGACCACCACCTGTGCATACATGGCATGCTAGAAACAAGCAAGGGGAATTATCTGATGCAATGTGACCAGACACGAATGCTTAAGATACTTGGGCGCCCACTGGCTCCAGCAGCTCCAGAAGTAGGCAGGAGTGGGTCAGAACAACGAAAACTGAACCATCTGATTTGGCTACTTCAGCACTGCCCAAAAATTCCATTCCTTTTGATAAGTAAAGCAAACCACAGCTGCTTTTGGGAGGGGCCACTAGTGTCACAGGCAGACCTGCAGAAAGATTTCCTAGCCCCAAGGCTAGCCCTCCAACAGGTCGGGCTAGGGATTGAATGTTTAATCCATGTCCCATCAAGGTGACGATGGTAAGAAAGACCAAATCATTCAAGGAACCAGCAAAGCTAAAGCGATACATACACAATTTATGCAAGAGGAGATGGATACTACGCAACCTCAAGGCACCTAGAATGGAAAAGAGATTTTTTAAGTATGCCTTCCTTTTTCTCTGCCCAAGTCAACCTATTTGAGAAATCTGCTGCTATGGCTTTGAATGACCTGTTTTTATCATTCCTCTGTTGTGGGTTAACAGGTTGGTGCTTGGCCCTCCTGTGTTACTCCTCTGCCGATTGCAGACGCTTGCTTCTTTTGCGTAGGGACTCCGCTGTTGAAGGGTTGTACTGATGTCAGTTCAGGATGGTCCCAATGTTACATGTATCTTAGTTTGGTTAGGAGTTTTGTTTTTCACCATTTCTTTGGTATCCGATACATATTACATTGGATAGAACTGCATTTATTCAGATTAATTTACTTTCCAACTAAAATAGCAGTAGATAGGAGTGTATCAGGGTAACTAGATGTAGAGTGTGCTGAGACTAAACATGTATGAACCACAATGAGAGGGTAAGTAAATGTAAAACTAAGTTAGCTGCGATTATAGTGGAACTTAAAGGCTACCCCAGCCAATAACACTTGAAGGAAAAAGACAAAGCAGTTCCACAAAGTGCACGCTATACACCGGGGTGTACAGCGCATACTTTGTGGAACTGCTTTGTCTTTTTCCTAAAATAGCAGTACTCTTCAATGCAGTCCATTATGTGAGCTATGAGATAAAACAGATGTGTGCTCGATTTATGTAACTAGGCTTGTGGGATGTATTTTTCGGAATACTGAGAATGTCTGGATGTAAAATCTAAAAGTCTATTAACTAGCATGCTTCCAAGTATAGGGGCATGCCCAACCCTCCAGTTTGTTCTGATAGACCATGGAACACCTTCCCCTCCTCCCCCCCGCTACCCTGGAACAATAACTATTCATATAATTTCATCGAACTTCAAGCGCCAAAAAAGTACTTACACATCAAAATACATTTAGAGAGTGGAAGGTATGAATGTACAGCGACAAAGGGCTGGTGAGGTTTGCGGTACGCAGAAGGGTAGGAATGAGGTCGGTATATTGGTGCGGAAGCATTTTAAATGTCAAATATTAAGCTGAGGAGCAGGTGCCCAGAGTAGAAGGGGAGAAACGTTTTTTTTTTTTTTTTTTTAATTGGGAGAGATGAAAGTGGTTGCATTGCCCGCATGTAAATGAGGAAACATCTACAGATGTCCACTTTTAGACATGAAGGGGTCTCATTCTTCAAGAGTTATATATTATGGGTTATGAAGTTTGCAATCATATTATTGACCTAGATTTGGATAAGAAATCTGTAACTAGGTTTGTCAACTTCAGAATGAGCAAAGCTTTTTTAAATGAGGTTCAGAAACAAGACCTAAATGATCCATGGAGACTGTGCAATCCCGACAACCAAGGATTACACTTTTCGCTCAAGTGTCCATGATACCATGTCGACATTAGAGTATCGCCACATTTGTGGAATCCCTGATTCTGGGACTGTTATGGTGGCATTTGAACCCAAGTTAAATTGTATCAACATTTGAACCATAGTTAAATTGTATCAAAGGAAGCAGTTGGAGATAGATCGCAGCTTTGCTAAAAGACCCTGAGCTAAATACCCAAGTACGTGGGGAGGGGAGTGGGTCGATTGCTCTTCCAAGGTAATGATCCAGAAGGACTCTGTACTCTTATTACATGGGATGCTTTCAAGGCAACCCAGCATGGACACACCACTAAGTATGTAGTAAAGAAAAAATATTATCCATAGCAGAGTCAATCAAGATTCTAAGAGAAATCAAGAGAGCAGAAGGGATAGTGTAATATGATCCCTTAATGACAGTTAGTAACCAGTTAAATATATATTCCAGTAAAATAAATGTGTTTACGAACAAGCAGGACATTTTCTCCTCAAAGTCTAAGTAAAATATTATGCGGGTGAAAATAAGGTGGAGGCACTTTTAGCTTATCTCAAGGTCAGGAACGAGAACACAAGGTGGCCTGTTATTAGGTACTCCATGGACCATGAGCGGATAAAGCTGACAATACTGTGGGAGTTTTGCAGATTTGTAAGGTAATTTACACATCCCAGGTGTAAATTCCAGGGGGGCCGCGAATGAGACTAGGAACAGGATTGGCTTAGGCCCACTGGAGGAAGCAATTAGTATGACAGAAAAAGCAAAAGACATCGAGTTACAAAAAAAGGGAAGGACTGTTTGGTAAGACTTTCATAGCAATGATAAATCTTCCTGACCTGTGTCAACCCCAGACCATTTTGCTTCACTAGTGGATTATTTTTCCCTATACCTCAGTGAGTGTGAACCTTTTTCCACTCACAGATTCTTTTGCCGGTGTCATTTTTAAGACTCTCCATAGTGTCTTTTTAATTTTATCCTCCAACAACTTTGGGTATATACATTTTTATTGTTAAAGAGTTGCCCTTGGGGCTCCCCTTTAACTGTGAGAATCCTCAAGGTGTCTCCCTGACTAGTCCCGGGGATCTGTCATCCAGGTGGCCAGGACAGGGCCATCGCTATTGGATACAGTTCCTGGGGGTGGGCCACCTGGATGGGGGTCCTAGGCAAGTGGGATACGGAACACATTTTCCCCCATCCTACCCCGTAGGATACTCAAACACTCTACCCCCCCACCCCCTTTCCGATATGAACACTTTCGCACACCACGAAAGAACATGAACACTAGAGCAGTTTGCCCCGACATGTCCCAACGCAAGGGTCAGGCAAAGTCATGCAATTGACCAGAATCAAACCCTCCTCCCACACACGACGGCCCTTTCCCTTCCCCAAACGGATGAAAGGTGGAGCATGAGAGCATGATACGAGCAAGGCAGACCGCACAACAAAAGAGCCAACTCAGCACAGCAGTTCAAGTGGAGGAGAAAGACAGCATAAACAGAGCGGGTGATGAGGAGAGAAGCGGCCTTGCCCTTTCCGACTAAGGCCCGTGAAACTTCCACAGAAGGAATGCTAAGACTGCGAATAGCCAGCGTGTGTTGCAGCAGATTTAGACGGTACACGGGGCCCTCCTCCGCTGTTAACCAAGCCGGAGAGAGACGCTTGCCGCCGTTGTACTGGCCTTGACTCCAGAGACAAGAAAAGCCAAGCGGTTCATCACAGCAAGTGAGTCGAGGGGCAAGCCGATCAGAAACCGAACTGTGTTGAACAAAAGTAGCAAACTGTTAATTGAAAAAGGTACAAACAGTTAATCCGAGAGGAAAAAACCAGCTACAGAGGAGATCGGCACCACGTGGGTGAAAATTTGGGAAACTCTGGACGATCAGTTTACTGTGTAAACTACTGTAATCAGAAGCCCTAGGGAAAGGTGAGAAAAGAAAGGGTCAAAGTGGTCATACAGGTGTCTAGTAAAATCCTCTGTACAGTTAAAAGTCTTTGACCGGCAGATGATCATGAAGCTAAGGGAAGTGAATCCCACACCGTAAAGAACTGTACAAGAAATTGTGTGATTGACAAGGTTGGCAAGAGTGAACCTGACGGAGGGATGCCAATAAAGAGAGGGCGAAGTCAAAAGTCCCGATAAACAGTGTGTCTAAAGTGAACCCGGCAGAGGGATGTCCACAGTGAAGTGTTTAAAAAGACACTAAGATTTGTGAATGTCACAGGAGATTGTGTTGAAAGCTGTAGTGAACCCCGACGGAGGGAGGCTAACATTTGAGAAGGGTCTGAGCCCGGAAGAGGGGGATCTAGGGGTGAAAAGGCATCACCCAACGTGCAAGCAGAAAGTAACTTTTGTTAATTATTTTGCAACACATCAGTTCCTCTGAGGCAAGAGACTTTTGCAGAAAAGAGAACCACCAAAGGCGCCCTTAGCCGAGAGTGAAACTGTTGGCTAATGCTGGGAATGCTCGAGCATGTGCTGTGCTCCAGAAATCCCACCTTGTCCTGTGCTCAAAACGTGGAGAGGGGAGAACCCCGGCCAACACATCCTGACTTATTTGTGAAAACTTCTTTCTTTCCTGTGAATCCTATCCCACAGTCTGTATTTAGCGTAAGGAATGGCAATAGGTTTTTCTTACCATAGGCCCTTTTATTTGACAAGACACCACTAGGACTGCCTTATTTGATCGTTGTAGCTTGCGCCCATCTTAGATTTAGGTTTAGATTAAGCATTTTTGCAACCCGCATATACAGTTTAACACCATTGAACTGTGATCACTTGTGTCCGTCTTTACGGTTGCCACCATGAGTTCATTACACTAACCTTGTGATAACTACAGTTCCCAAAGGTAGAAAGTATCTATGGATCACTTACGTTTTGGTCGGTGAAACCAGCACACCCACAATATGTGGAGTACTGGGGAGATTCAATGTATCCCCTTTCTCCTTTTAACTAACATTTCTGTTGCAGGGACACTCTTGCCTGTAATGGCTGGTGGCAGTGAACCTTTATTCCAATTTCTTGCACCTTTATCGCAGGCTGATTTCACAGCTGCATTAAAGGCACGCAAGGCTGCCCATTGGACCAAAATGGCCCTGGTCGTCCTTTTTTCCCCCCATTTTAGCGTTTGTCCTTCCTTGTTCCTTCCCGACCTCCAGGGCGTGAAATTCCTGTGTCAATTTTATCTTTGGCGGGAGAGCTTGCTCAAGGGTGTCTGCAGGCAGCAAGCGAGGGAGTAGTCCAAACCTCCAGAATCCAGTTCAAACTGGGAGGCTGGCTGTCAATGTTGTAAGTCTGTTTGATTGGCCGAGTTCCTGCATAAGAGGAGTAAGATGAAGAAAAAGGCTATAGTGATTTCCAGCGACCGGAGAGCCTGCTGTAACCCTTCCTTACATTCAACCTGGGATCCCAAAACTGACGACCACGACCCTGGTGATACCGACTAGTCTCAAGAAGACCTGCATTTTGAGCCATCCCACGCCATGCTGTGACCTTGCAGGGCTGCAAAACCCCAATACCCTGGGACCTCTAGCCATTGGGCGGTGCAGTCTACTGAATTACAAATTTTGCTGAAAGTTTGTGGGCCATCTTGCTGGACCTGCGCAAACATGAATCAAGTCAGAAAAATCCCCTCAGCAGACCGCCGGACCTTGCAAACAATGAGCATCCGACCAGTGACATTCAGTCTTCTGGTTTCTAAAAAGGGCGTCAAAACCACAAAACTGCACCCAGTCTTCCCAGTTGATACTGTCCTCAAAAGTTCTTCCAGGGTCCTGTGTTCAGTTGTCATGACAAGGAATTCAGTGACCAGGTTTTTGGCTGCAGATCCTGAAGTCTCCACCGTTGCAACCTCCTCTTCTCTGCTGAGTAAACCATGTGAAGATCCTTTTGTCTAGCGCCTTCCCCATGATCCCTGCTGCAAAAGTCCTTGCAGTGTCCGTTTTCATGATAAAGGAATTCAATGACTGGGTTTTAGGCTGCAGACCCTGAAGTCTTCTTACTGGAACTCTTCTTCTGTGCTAAGGTATTGTGCTGGCTGGGGTATTTACTTTGCGATTTCTGTACAGCTTTGGGGTGTTCTTGTGATTGGGAGTCCTCATCCAGTTCACCCAGGCCCACTGTTGGAATCCACCAAGGGTATCTTCTCAGAAGTCCCTGGACCCTCAACTAACTCCAAAGTGAAAAACTTACTTGTTTGACCAGTCTTTCTTAGGAACTCTGACTTTTGCTACTTCTGTGCCTTCGTTAACTGTCTGTTGGATCTAGTGCCCCCCCCCCCCCCCTTCAGCCACTGAATTCTCATGCTCCAAGAATAAGAGAAAGACTTGCCAAGGACTGGGCCTGTTGCCTAGAAAAGGGAACAAGTGTTTAAACGTTTACTAACTCCGAGAGTGGACAGTTCCAAACCTTTTTACTTACCTTGTATGTGTGTTGTACCATTCTGAAAAGTATATATAAAGGTTAATTTACTCACCTGTGAATTGGTTGGGCCCCTTTCCCGAAAGTAATTCTGTTGGCTTCACTAACTTTTTTCATAGAATAAGTGTATAAGTTACCCAACTGGGTCTTGCTTCCCCTAACTTGCTGTTAACCAGTTTAGAATCAGTCTGCCTTCGGTTTTACCTACCTAGAATAACAGAGTCATTCATAAAGTGTAACATGGATATGGCTTTCCCTGGTCTGTTTTATACAGATGCTAAAAATGTCTTAGGTTTATAGTTAAATTTAAGTTGCCGATAGCTACCTTAAAAAGAATATAGGTTTTGCTTGCCTTGAGTTAGCTGTTCGCCATCCTAAAATAAGTTCAATAGTTATTGTTTACCTCAATCTGTGTTCCACTGATCTAAAAGCAACTGCAATAGTGTATTACCATATTAGGTTTTACCTGCCTAGAATAGAAGTGTCCCATTCTTGAAAAGTGTTCTTTAGGTGTAGCTGATCTCATCTGCCTGGTGCATCTGAAATTAGTCTGTTCCTTGAAGGAGTGTTCAACTGTTCAGAAAATTATACTTGCAGGTTGGGTTACAACATGATTTCTTTGCTGAGCGTCACGGTACAACTGTTAGGATCTACTACCCTTGTATTACAGAAAATAAATCTAAATCTAAAAGTAACTAATGGTTTTTACTCCCCGTGAATAGGTGTGGCCCATACTAAATGTGTACGATAAGGTCTAAATTTCCAGGAATTACTGTTAAATATTCTGAAGAAGGTTTTATGCTTTGGTCTGTGTACCTTCAAGCATAATGGCTTTTTTATACATGTGTTTAAGACTATATAACCAATACTTACTTATCCAAAGACATAACTTCACCTACTTGTATAATTGTATTTATACTTGTGTAATAAACCTTTATTTTGTTAGAATACTTCTGGCTCGGGGGGGGCGCTGTTGCGCGGCAATCAAGATGGCCGCCTAAACGCCGTGCTCCGGAACAGCAGAGCGCTCGATCCTGTTTTGCTCTGCCCGACGCCACCTGCGGACCTGCTTCCTTTACCAGATCCTTCGGAAGCACCACTACTGCGGCTGGGCGCAGCCTGGGGCCGCTGCGAGCCCCGAGGACGGGGCTGCGCCTCTCTTTCTTTCCTGCGGCTGCAGCCTTCCGCCCTCCCCGCCCCACGGCTCCGGCGGCCCTCCTCTGACCTGAGGCCGCGGCACTGCGGGCCGCTTTGGGGGAGGGGCGCCCGCCCGGCGGAGCGCGCCGGATTGCCGGCCGGGCCTCTCCTCATCCCTGTGAGCCGCTCAGCCGGGACCTCCTCAGACCGCCGACTCTTCTTCCTGGTGCGGCTTGCTGGCGCCGCCCGGCCCCGGGCCCTTGGTCCGTGCCCTGAGGGGCCACTTCGACTCTGTGGCAGCTTGGAGGAGCGCGGAGGGGGGACTGTGCCTGGCCGCTGTGATCCCGGCTCGACTGCTCGTACCTACTATACCCTGCGGGTGTCTCCCCTGTGCTGGGACTGGCGCCACTGCTGTGCCTGGGACGGCGCTGACCCCCTTCACCCCCCTGCCTTTCTTTCGACGCCGCTAACCCCTGCTGGAAAACGGACCTAGCCGCTGGGACCCGCGGGGCCGTGCTCCATCTCCCCCCAGGCTGCCTGCGCCCTGGGGCTGCGGCGCTGGTGATCACACCGCGTTACTGCCTCCACAGGACTCCCTGAACTACGCGCCTGCCACTGTGTGCCGCGTCGCCTGGGCGCGCTCGGGCCCACCACACCAACCTCGGAGACATCTACCCTCCAGCCCTAGAGGGGTCACAACTTCCACTCTTCACCCCCCGGACTCGGGGTGAGCCCACTCGTTGTTCCTTGCCTACATTGCCCCGGTGCACGCATTGGCCCCGGTATCCCGGAGGACGCTCCTTGGCACTAACATCTAGCTCTCACCTCTCCCTCTTCTCTCTCCCTGATACACGCAAAAGCCAGGATGACCAAGGGAGGTGCGAGGAAGCAGAGCTCCATCAATATGTTTGCGAGGGCTGCGGGGAAGCCATCTGAGGAGCCCACCGAGCCGGCCTCCGATGCCCCCCTCGACACAACCCCGGATTCCCGGAACATGATGGATTTTATACGTGAGGGTTCACTGCTCTCCACTCCAAACTTGACGACATGAACGGTACCATATCCTCTATTAAGGCCCACATTGAGAGGACGGACAGCCGTGTATTGGAGGTCGAGACGCGGGTCGGCTCGGCTGAGGATGCGCTGGGGGCTCTTCGCACCGAGGTCGTCGCTCTCTCCAACCGAGTCACTGAGGTGGAAAAGAAAAATGAAGATTTGGAATCTCGCTCCAGGCGCAACAACCTCCGCATCATCGGGGTCCCCGAGGATGAAATTCATGAGCCAATGGAGGACTTCGTTCAACGCACACTTCTGTCGCTCCTGGACGAGCCTGAGCTCTCTCCACACTTCGCAATTGAACGGGCACATCGTGCCCTGGTGGCGAAACCTAGGCCTGGTGCCCCTCCTCGACCCATCATAGCCCGTGTATTAAACTACCGCGACCGCGACGCCCTCCTCAGGGCTGCGAGACTCAAGGGTGAGCTACTTCTGGGCGGTGCTAGGATCCATCTTTACCCCGACTTCTCAACGGCGGTCCAGCGGGAACGCAAGACCTTCCAGGCAGTGAAACGCAGGCTACGAGACCACTCCATCAAATATTCTATGCTTTATCCGGCCAAGCTTCGCATAGAGCACTCCAATCAGGTGTTGTTCTTCACGATTCCAGAGGAAGCCTCCAAATTCATTGATGAACACTTTCCTGGCTGATCCCTTTCCCCTGATCTCGGCACAGCGGTGATCCTTGGTCCCCGACGGGGGGTGCATAGGTCCTCCCGCCCCCCCCTGAACTGGGGCCATGTCAATCCTTTATCCCGCAACCTGCTTGCTCAGTTCAAACTTCAGTGCTCGCCCGTAGTGCCTTTGGCAAGTACTTTGTCCAATCTGCATTTCTCCTCCATCACGGGCTTCTCATGTACTATTTGCTCTGCTGCAACCCGGAGCGTTACGGCCAGTCGGGCCTTCAGACCCCCCAGGCGATGATGCCTCTGCTTTGGTTTTGTTTACAAGGGGATGGGCTGGTCATCCCTCTGATTGGGAGGGGGGTGTGGGTGGGCTATGTTGGGGATGTTGGGGTTTTTGTTATTGAAAAAGTGGCGATGGCAGCGAAGGCGAACTGTGCTGAGGCATTTTGGATCTGTTCTCGTGGAACTGTTAATTTGACCCCTCAGTCACGGACATTCTGCTTTATTCTTAATACCGCCATACTGTGATTGAGAGTGCCCTGACCTTTATGAGCTGGAATGTGTGGGGTCTGGGGAACTATAGGAAGATGAGACAGCTTCAGCTGCAGGCCGAGCGCCATCGATCCAAGATTCTCTTCCTTCAAGAGACTCATGCTCGCTCTGTACACTGCATGCGCTTCGCCAAGTCCTGGGGTCCTCACAGGTTTTTCACCGATTATTCTTCCCAGAGCCGAGGAGTCATGACTCTTATCCATAGGAGCCTTCAATTTTCCCTCATCTCCTCGACAATTGACCCCCAGGGTAGATATGTACTTCTCCACGCCATGCTGCACCACAAGGAAGTGATTCTCCTGAACATCTATGGCCCTAACCTTGATGACCCGGAATTTTATGTGCAGGTCACCTCCCTTCTCGATGGTTTCCCCCTTGTCCCAATCCTCTGGGGTGGGGACTTCAACACGATCTTCGATGTAGCCCTAGATAGATCAGGCTCCAGGCCACGTCACCTCTCCAGGGCGGCTTATGCGGCGCTGTCCTCCCTTCCCCGTCTGGCCATGGTGGACGCGTGGAGGTTCTTCTACCCGGACTCCCGCATCTACTCCTTTTACTCCTCGGTTCACGACTCCTATTCTCGTATTGATAGGTGGGTGATCTCTAACATACTGGTCAAAAGTGTAACTCAGCTAATGATCCTTCCGAGAACCCTTTCTGACCACTCTCCCGTCACCATTACAGTAGATTGGGGCCCCGATCCACCCAGCACCCAACACTGGAAATTGAAACCCCTTTCCCTACTGGACCCAGAGTTTTGCTCTGAACTTGAGCTGTCGATTGAAGAGTTCTTCGAGACCAATACGGGCTCGGTAACGTCCCACGCCACCTTATGGGAGTCATTCAAGGCTTACACTAGAGGGATTGCGCTGTCTAAGGAGAACTGGGTTCTTAAGTCGATCCGCAGGGACCTCGCCACCAGCGAATCTAGACTTTCATGTCTGGAAGCTACATGCTCACTACACTCTACCTCTGGTAACCTCGCTGACATCGGGGAGGAACTGGACAATTTCCGTTCTCTTGCGGACCGCGAGCAGAGGTTCCTCGATAACCCTGGCGTGGCGAGGAGGTATGGAGAGGGGGAGCGCCCCGGCCGCTTCCTAGCTAGGTTGATCCGACACGAGACGGGGCCCCCGCACATTCTCGGGGTTGAGAGATCTGATGGCTCCATGGCGGTCTCTTCACAGGAGGTCAATAGGGAATTCTTCACCTTTTACGAATCTCTGTATTCCAACGCTGATGAGGTCTCGTTGGCGGAGATTGACTCCTTTCTCGATGCCCTCCCTCTATCTACTCTGTCCACGGAGGCCGCGGGTTCCCTTGACTCCCCACTCACACGGGAGGAGCTCTCGGCCGCAATTGACTCCCTATCCTCGGGCCGCACACCTGGCTCGGACGGTATCCCAGTCGAGTTCTATAAACGCTTCAAGTCACAACTGCTCCCTCACTTGCTGGCTCTCTGGGAGGAGTCCGTTGGTGCTGGGGTGCTCCCTCCTTCTCTCCGTGAAGCCACGATTGCAGTGCTACTTAAGTCCGGTAAACCCCCTTCGCAGTGCGGTTCGTATCGCCCACTGTCTCTCATAAACTGCGATGTCAAAATATTTGCCAAGGCTCTGGCTCTCCGGCTGGCTCCCCTCCTTCCATCTATTATCCATCCAGACCAGGCTGGTTTTATCCCGGGTCGCTCCACTTCTCTGAACCTGAGGCGGCTATTCAACATTATCGATAGAATCAGTCCCGACACACACGCTGTGGCTGTTGCCCTTGACATGCAAAAGGCATTTGACTCGGTCTCATGGAGGTATCTATGGCGGGTCCTCGAGGGCTGTAAATTCGGCCCTTCTTATTTCCTGGGTCAGACTGCTTTATTCTGAGCCGGTTGCCAGGGTCAGCACTGGTGACCGCTACTCTCCCCTTTTCAAGATCGCCAGGGGGACAAGACAGGGATGCCCCTTCTCTCCTCTGCTCTTTGCAATAGCAATCAAGCCTTTCGTCGACATGCTCCGCCAACTCCATGCTCACAGGGGTCTCCGCTCCGCGGGACATACGGACATAGTGTCCCTCTATGCAGATGACGCGTTGCTGTTTGTGCGCTCTCCGTCGGCCAACTTACCCCCTATACTGGCAGACATTAACTGTTTTGGCCAGATCTCCGGCCTTAAAGTGAACTGCTCGAAATCCACTCTTCCCACTCACGGAATGTACCTCTCCCCCTCCCGACACCTTCGGTTTCACATGGGCCCAAGACACATTTACTTACCTCGGGACGGTGGTGGCTCGCCAATACGAGCGGACATTCCACGAAAACTACCAGAAGTATCTCGCACACTTGACGGCCAAGATTCAGGTCTGGGACAAGCTCCCAATATCTCTGGCCGGCAGAATTGGCCTGCTGAAGATGGTGGTATTGCCCCAGCTGCTCTATAGGTTCGCTAATGTTCCCCTATGGCCGGTGGGGTTTTTTTTCCCGCGACTTGGACCGCACCGTGAACTCTTTTCTCTGGCACTCGGGCGCGGTCCGCCTTAAAATCGGAACCCTCTCCGCTCCCATGTCTTACGGGGGCTTTGGTGCCCCTAACTTTTTTAAATACTGGCTGGCGTCACAAATCCAATATACCTCCTATTGGTTTGATACCACGGATCCTGCTCCGCACGCCCGACTTGAGAGGCTCGCAGTGGTTGATCGAGACATCCGCTCCCTGGTGTTGCAACCCGCCCCCTTGGCTCGGAACTCGCAGAACCCGGTCGCCTGCACAGCCGTTGCACTACCAAAAATGTGGAATCTGACGGGGACTGCCTATGCCTTCCATGGCAATCTCCCACTTTGGAATTTTCTCCCTGGGGTCCCATTGGTAGCGGTGCGCCGATGGGCGGACTCGGGTTTCGAGCTGCTACGCGACGTATTTGACCAGGGTATATTCGTCGAGTGGCCTGACCTCCCCTTATCTCTGAGAAGAGACCGGAGTGTATGGCTTCAATACGCATCCCTTCGAAAGACCCTTAAACGACATTAACAAACATTCCCTGCATTACCGCCTGATACCCCGCAATTGAGGAGCTCACCTCCCCCACCCCTATGAGGGGCAAGATTTCTAGGCTATATACCATGCTGCAGTCCAGATCGATCCCAGACTTTGCTAAACTGAAACGCGCCTGGGAGGCAGACCTCGGTGTGGAGATGTCCGATGACCGCTGGACCCACATATGCGACCGCACGCAGCGGGTCTCCCTCAATTCCCGGTTCAAACTTATCCAATTCAAAGTTCTTCACAGATTCCACTATACCCCGATCAGACTGCATCGTATGTCTGCCGACTAGCCTGCCAACTGCCCCAGATGCGGTTGGGACGAAGCCGACTATATCCACATGATTTGGTCCTGCCCCCGCCTCTCTCAGTTCTGGGAGGCAGTCTGCTCGACAGTGTCTGCTGTGATTGTCCACCCCATTGCTCTCTCCCCGCTGGTATGTCTCTTTCATGATCTCCCAGGCCTCCCCCGAGATTCCAAGAAATTAGCTGGTCTTTGCCTAGTCCTCGCGGTGCGCTCTATCCTGCTCTGTTGGCTTCGCCCCTTCCCTCCCACACATGCCCAATGGTTGAGAGCGGTAACGTGGGCCTCTGATACGGAAGAAACCTGGTCCCACCTACAACCCATACATTCCAGACCTAGAAATATTTGGCTCAGGTTCCGCTCCTATATGTCTGACCTAGCCGAGACTCAGGTCACCCCCTCCTTCCCGGCTTCCCCCAGCCAGCCTGGGTCCTTAACCCAGTCATAGTCCCCAGATACCCCTTTTCACGATTTTACTGCATTTTGCTCTTCGATTGTTTAATATGTGTAGTAACTTCTGTATACCTACGCTATGTGCACTGTTCTTTAACAATGTTTCTGCCTGACGCTGTTCGCCTGTTTTGCTGCCACGCTTATAATAAAAAGAAGTTTAAAAAAAAAAGAATACTTCTGGCTCAGTGTACTTTCCTACAGCCCTCTCTCCGTCCCATGATAAGCCTGGCTGCTCCCTCTACACTACCATTTACTCCGGTGGTACAGCCTTCTATTAAGAGTGGAGTCTTATACTGCATCAGTTGAATGGTTTTACAAAGCCCTTAGTTGGACTTCAGAAAAACTGTCCTAACAAGGAACCCTGGGTCCTTTTTTAGATGCAACCGCTTGTCCCTGTACAAGTATATTCTGGGAGGTTCTGTTAGGGAGAAGTCTAATTTCTGTGTTAATTCCCTTCTACCTTAGTGACCCCCAGCTCTTTTGCTGGACTTTAGGACTTTTAATTTTTATCCTGGGGTGTGCAAGACCTTTTTCCTCCCCTCATGTATTTTTCTCCGATTTGAACCCTGTCTTTCTTTTAGTTTTGGAGTCTTAGTTTTGGAGTCTTAGTTTTGGAGTCTGACAAACGCCATAGGCATCATCGTTTTGTATGTGACACAGCAGCATAAGTACAGTGTCACAGGGAAGACCTTTGGATTTCTGCTAAGGTTTAATTACCTTCTCTTGGATAAACTACCGAAATTGACTTAACTTTCCTTTCTCACCTAGTAGACGCAACTGGAAGGGTTACTTATATCCCCTTTCTCTACCTTCTCATGTAACATTTTTATGTTACCCTTACTACAATGAATGGCTGGTGGCAATGGTTTAATTTTCCTACTATTGTGCGTTTTTACCACAGGCTGAATCCTCAGTTGCAGTATTGCACCCATGGGTGCCCATTTTGTCAAAATGGCCCGGTCTTTTTTCACCATCTCTTGTTTGTAAGGTCCTTCTTGACATTTACTCTGCGCCAAACCAGGCTTGGTCTCTTTATTTGTTTTGTCTTTGGTGGGATTCACTGGTGAAGCCCGCCTCTGGCAGGGCAGGAAGCAAGGGAGGTTCCCGAAACTCCCCGTGCTTAGTCTCCTTGGTTACAGGAATGCACCCAAAGGTGATTGGCTGGTTGGTTGTCTGGTTGGTTGTCTGTGGTAATGAAGGATGTCCTCTCATGTGGGTATGTTCTTACACCTTTATTACTAAGTCATATATATAAGCGCTTTTTGAGAAACACTGGCGTCCCATCCAGGCAGTACGGATCTCTCTAACAGCTCCTCCAGAACACTCATACACTATTCATGCTCTCAACATTCCAACAGCTCTCACTCACGAGGACAAGTATACATCACAACACTTCTCCCCCCGTAAGAACCGTAAAATATATACCTTAACAAATGGATACTTAAAACACCCACTTAATAATGCCCACTTAATAACTCCTCCTACCACTCCTCCCCCCGTTAGGCAATACTAAAACACTCAGTCAGTAACACAACAGAAGGGAAAACCTACAAACCAAAAATGAACACCACACAACCACTGGACCAGCCCACAACGTGTGGACACCATGCAATGTACAAGTACGCCCCCAATACCTACCAAGCAAAGCAAATAACCAACAGCCTAAGGGCAACAGAGCTACACCACACAAGGCAACCGAACCAGACTCAAACCAAACACACTACCAGTCAGTGTCAACCTGTGTAAAAATCAACAGAAAATTCCCTCAAGGAGGCCCAATAACACATACCAAGGAAACTCCTACTCATTCATGACAATACCCACTAACACAGAACCAACCGGGAACCTACCAACGAGAGCGAAAAATAATAAACGAAAATCCAACGGTTCTGAGCTGCCCCTCAGAACTGGACCTGCCACATCCACTATCCAGTCGAACAACAACTTCTAACTTACTGAACCCACAGTGCACTATCATCCTTCTGCCCTGAGCTGCCCACCGGGGCCTCAAGCCTGCCACGCCCAAGCACAAACCAAACATGACCAGGGCAGCAACAAGCACAACAACCCGGTAAAATACCCAGTTCAAACACACCCTTTGACACGCAAAAAAAAAAGCCTCCAACCTAAAAGTGACCTCCAGTCACAGCCTCCAACCTAAACGTGACCCCTAGTCACAGCCACACATGACCACTGGTCACAGGCACCACAACCACACGTGACCCCTAGTCACAGCCACACTATCACTACCCTCTCAACATGACCCCAAGTCACAGTCCACAGCTACAACATGACCTCTAATAGAACACAAAAGGACCCAGCCGGAACCCTAGTGCACCCCCTCGGGAAGCATGGCACTCGCCAATAACACCTTCGAGTCAGCCTACACCTCATAGCGATACATTACACACAGTGTACATCTGTGCACCCACCGACACACACACACACAAAAATTGTGTAAGGGCACAAAACGTATTTTTAGACAGGACTACACGACACCGGCGAACCAGCATACAGTCCTGGCAGATGAGGAAATCAAACCCCCACCCCCCCGTCCCTCATTTCCGCCCACACACGGCAATGTTAATACCCACTTCCAGGAAGAGGGAAACCGAGGGTCATACCAACCTCAAGTCCGTCTACACAGGCAATGTCCAAACCTTCTTACCCAAAACAGAAGGTTACTGAGACCCACCACCCTTCAAGTACGTCCCACAATGAGGACTCAAAGAAATTACAAAACCATTGTTTTTCCACATCACCTGCAAGGAAAATACATATTCAATTAATAGCATGCTATTACAATACAACATTCAACTAAACATCAATTTTATTCCAACCACACACACAGGCCACAACAAACATTCACACACACACAAGCGCATTCCAGAAGGCCCGACGCCACACATCACCAGAAAGCCACAACAAACATTTACACTCCATACATACTGGCCTCACCCAACTTTACTAAGGTCAGTTCTCCGACAGGACCAGGTGGTAGATCCTGATGTAAAAATGGCAAAGTTCAGGATCAAACTCCTTCAGGGAACCCAACAGATCACCACAATGCTGGCAAAATGTCCTATCCCTACAGATAGGACAGCACACGATCGCAGACGTGGCCTATTACCAAAGGTCTGCAAGGTCTGCGAGAGGCTCTCCTGCATCTTCCTCTTAGAAATTCTCTTGCCATCAGGTACACAAGTGCATATCCCAGACTGACTCCCTGAAGATTGCGCACCAATTCCTGGGGCTTCCGCAACAGGACCAAACATCAGTGACACTATTCCCACTTCCGTGTCACTTATTCTTGGTACATCCCCAATGCCGTCTGCAACGGAACTCAGTGAGTTGGCTCCAACTTCCGTGTCGCGTTCCATGGCTTCACGTTCCACGCAGCACGCCACACTGTGCTCCATTAACGCTCCCTGCGTTCCCTTCTACACAGTAGCAGATATCATTGGAGTCGCGGCCACTGAAAGGGCAGCAAGCCGGTCATCTACCCAACTGTCTGAGCACTCCACCTGCAGATGCCGCCACTCTTCATCCCCCATGGCAGAAAACACGGCAGGTATACACCCGCACTCAAGTATGCACCAGAACTGTCAGCCAAGCACGGCTGTGCTATGACACCGGCACTGTGAACTGCAGTGTCAATATGTGGCGAAAGCACAATGTTCACCCGACACACCAAAACACCTTGCAAACTGCCCCCCCCCAGGGGAAAAATCCAGCCTGCTGCAGTGTCCACAAATTCAGCTCTTCCACTTATTGTGTAGTACAAATCTCCTGTGCCAGTTCCCACGTACGAGGCAGGGTCCGCTCCCGACACTGGCCCCAGACCCCGACCGGGGCATGCTACAGCATCACAGGGCCCGCTATGAGTCTTATTGTTGGTGCTGGCCCCACACCCGATCAGGGCCCACTGCAGCATCCTCTTGCTCTGCTCCTGGTGCTGGCCCCAGACCCGATCTGGGCCCGCTACAGCGTCCTCTTGCTCGACACCTGCGATAGCAAGCCCCTCGTCTGGGGTTGGCAGCGATGCCAGACCGATGCGCTGCACGGCACACCAGTTCAACTAAGGCGCCTGCCTGCACACGGCCTTAATACTGCTGGATGGAACGGCACTCAGGAGGGCAATGCCCCCACACGTTCCGCAGCCCCCTCCACAGCGGTAATCCCATCCTCGTCACTTGTGTGGTAAGGAACAAGTTACTTACCTGTAACTGTTGTTCTCCAGCATGGGTCTGGCATGGATTCACATGCTCATGAATATTCCCTGTCGTCAGGCTGGGAATCCTCGGTAAAGAAAAAACCAGTATCAGTTTCGTTTCTGATCTGTCTTTCGTAGTAGTAACCAATCACTGATCTCTGTGTCATACTGACCACAGCCAATGACTGCCCTCTACCTAAGCCCCGCCTCTGGCAGCCATCTTCAGATTTGGTAGCACGTGAAGTGGCAGTATGACCAAGTGAAGAGCCGCAGAGGGGTAGGCGGGAGGGTTTGCATGTGAATCCATGCCAGACCCATGCTGGAGAAGAACAGTTACAGGTAAGTAACTTGTTCCTTCTCCAGCATGGGGTCTGGCATGGATTCACATGCTCATGAATAAAGAATACAAAGCAGTACACACATGCACAACCACGGGAGGTGGCAAAGGCTCAACATTAAGCATTACATCAAACTCAAGATTAAGCAAATCTTACCTCAGGCGAACAGGTTGCGCAGCACTGCTTGGCCGACCCTGGACTCCTCCCTGGAATCCCGATCGACGCAGTAAAATTTCGTTAAGGTGTGCGTCGACCTCCACGTAGCAGCCCTGCAGATGTCCAGCAAGGGCGCACCAGATAGGAACGCCGTGGTAGCTGCGATCGCTCTGGTGGAATGGGCTCTCGGACGGCCAGGCAGCGGTCGGTTTGCCAACCGATGACAGTACATGATACAGCCGGAGAGCCATCTGGAAATGGAAGCCTTCGAGAGAGCCTTCCCCTGCTTGACAGGTCCAAAGTTCACAAAGAGTTGACACGTCTTCCGAAAACACTTTGTGCGGTCCACGTAGAACTTCAGCGCTCTAGCCACATCCAGCGAGTGCAAAGTCCTTTCAGCCGGCGACGAAGGCGACGGGAAGAAAACAGGCAACACCAAGGGTTCGTTGAGGTGGAAGTCCGACGGCACCTTGGGCATGAAGGAGGGGTGCGTCCTGAGCACTACCCTTGTGTTGTGAAACGTCAAGTACGGGGCCTTGCAGGAAAGGGCCTGGATCTCTCACACCCGTCGTGCGGAGGCGATGGCCACAAGAAACGCTGTTTTCCACGACAAGAACTTCAACGGAGCCGAGTGCAGAGGCTCGAACGGAGGTCCCATGAGCTTGATCAGCACTACGTTGAGCTCCCACGCCGGGGCCGGAGCCTTCACCGGCGGGAACGATCTGAACAGTCCCTTCATGAACTCCTTCACCAGACGATGAGACCACAAGGACGTCCACCCCGTGGTTCTGGTGTATCGGGAGATCGCAGCAAGATGAATCTTGATGGACGCGTGCGCCAGTCCAGCTTTGGCCAGCGTCAGTAAGTACGGCAGTACTTGGGGAGCCGTAATCCGTAGAGGGTTAATCTTCTGTGCGTGGCACCAGACAGAGAACCTCTTCCATTTGTGTCCGTAGCATTTAAGAGTTGAGGACGCCCTGGCCTTTGCAAGAACCTCTCTGCAGTCGGCCGGTATGTCGTATCCTCCAAACTCTAGTGCTGCAGGAGACAGGCCTGCAAGTTCAGCGACTTCGGGTCGTGATGGAGGATGGCGCCTCCTTCCCTGGAGAGAAGATCCGCGTCCCCTGGCAGCTTGATTGACGGGGACGCCGACAAGTCCAGAAGGTCCGGGAACCATATCTGCCTCGACCACGCAGGTGCGACGAGGATCATCCTGCACCGTGACCTCTTGAGCTGGTTGATGAGCCGGATCAGCAATGGCAATGGAGGGAATGCGTATAGAAACAGGCCCTCCCAGGGGAACGAGAAAGCATCGCCCATGCTCCTCGGCTGGGGAAACCTGCTGGCGAACCTCCGGCACTTGGAGTTCGCCGCCGTCGCGAACAGATCGATCTGGGGTGTGCCCCACCATCGGAAGAGGCAGTCCACTAGATCCTGCCGTAGTTCCCACTCGTGGCATGAGCGCAGCTCCCTGCTGAGTGAGTCGGCGATGGTGTTTTTTATCCCTGCCAGATGAAACGGCACCAGAAACATCCCCTGGGCGACGGCCCAATGCCACAGACCCTGCGCCTCCCTGGACAGGGCTGGGGACCTGGTTCCGCCCCGTTTCCTGATGTAGAACATGGTGGTGGTGTTGTCGGTGAAGATCCTCACCACCCTGCCCTTGAGGGACGGAAGGAAGGACCTGAGGGCCCAAAACACTGCACGGAGCTCCAGGACGTTGATATGGAGGGACTTCTCCGTCGGGAGCCAAAGGCCTCTCGCGTGCAGATTTTCGGTGTGCGCTCCCCACCCTTCCAGGGAGGCATCCGTGGTCACTGTCTCCTGGTGGCCGGGGGTCTAGAAGTCCATGCCCGCCGTCTGATGCGCGCGGGTGCCCCACCACCGGATCGCTCGTCGGAAACTCTCGTCGAGTGTGATCCTCTCCTCGAAGCTGCCCGTAGTCTGGATCCAGCGCGCGTCCAGGAACTCCTGCAACGGGCGCATCCGGAGCCTGCACAGGGGGATGAGGTAAATGCAAGAAGACATCATTCCGAGGAGGGACTTGATGGACCTCACTCTGGCCACGTCCGCAACCAGCATCCGCTGCACCTTGCCCAGAATGGCCCTCGTCCTTTCCTCCGACGGATAGGCCAGGAGCAACACTGTCGAGCTTCGCTCCCAGAAACAGTGCGTCTTGCGCGGGCACCAGGTGGGACTTGGCGTAGTTTATGGAGAATCCCAGGTCCGTGAGAAGTTGGACGGTCCTTGCCGTGTGCTCCACGGCGAGCTCCTTCGTCTTCGCTCGGATGAGCCAGTCGTCCAGGTAGGGGTAGACGTGGATCCCCTCTCGGCGCAGCTGCGCCGCCACCGGTGCGAGGCACTTGGTGAACACCCTGGGTGCCGACCTTAGTCCGAGGGGAAGGGCTCTGAACTGATAGTGACGCCCTTGGACCACGAACCTGAGAAACTTTCGGTGTCCCTTTAGGATGGGAATATGGAAGTAGGCATCCTCCAAATCCAACGACGACAGGAAATCGCCCTCCTCCAGCTAACGTGTTGGAGGGCGACCATCCGGAACTTCTGTGCCTTGATGAATTTGTTCAATCGTTGTAGGTCCAGGATGGGACGCCATCCTCCCGTCTTCTTCACGAGGAAGTATCTTGAGTAAACTCCGGAGCCCTGAAGCCTCCTTGGGACGAGCTCGATGGCGCCCTTCCTGAGCATCGCCTTTACCTCCAAGAGAAGTTGAGGGACGTGAAGTTCTTTCCTGGCCACAGGGGGGACGCGCGGGCAACTTCTTTGAAACTCGAGCGCGTGACCCTGGGCTAGGGCGTCCAGCATCCAACGGTCGGTGGAGATGGACTCCCACACGCTGACGAAGCTCGCCAGCTGGCCTCCCACCGGGGTGCTTCGGTGGGGGCCCGACCCCACGGCCGGTTCAATCCTGCTTCGACGAGGCTTTGCCGCCCTGACGACGGCGGGGTCCGCCTGACTTGCCTCGTCCCCTGTAAACTTCCTTCGACGACGAACGGGCCGCTTAACGGTAGGTGGAAAATCCGCCGCCGGAACCTTTGGAGGCACCCTTGCCTCCGCCGCTCCGAAAGGGCGGCCGCCGTTGCTGGAGAACCCCAAGAGCCCGGGCCGTCTCCGTGTCTGCTTTGATGGCTTGAAGGGAATCGTCCACTGTTTTCCCAAACAGGTTGTTTCCATCGAACGGCATGTCCAAGACTCTGGTCTGCACGTCTTGACGGAAGTCAGTAGCCTTGAGCCATCCACGCCGCCTAAGGCACACGCCGTTGCCCAACTGGCGAAATCCAGTATCGGCGATGTCCGTCGCAATCGTAATGGCGTGGTCCGATGCCACCTCACCTTCCTGCAAGATCTCTAGGGCATCCGCCCTCTTGTCGTCCGGTAGGAAGTCCAGCAGGGGGGCCAGTTTGTACCACAGCTCCCTGTCGTAGCGGGCTACGATAGCCAAGGCGTTGGCCGCCTTAATCGTCGTCGCTGCAGACGAGATGACCCTGCGTCCCATCGTATCCAATGTCTTTCCCTCGCCGTCCGGCGGGGAAGTCGACGTGGAGGCTGCCCCGCCCCCCCGCTTTCTTCCTGGCCGCCGCGGAGACGGAGTCTGGAGTCGGCTGTGCCCGGAGGCACAAGGGGGCCGCGTCCGGGACCCGGTACTTCTTCTCGTACCGATCCCTTCTAGCCGGCGTCGTGGATGGGTTCTTGAGGAGGGCGAGGCCCTCATCCCAAATATCGTCCAGTAGAGGCACGGAGAGGACAGTCTTCCTCTTGGCCTCGCGCCGTTGATAAAGGAAGCCTTCCTTCTTCTTCTCCTCCGGGCAAAGCTGGAAGAGCTCGGATGCCCTGGCGATCATGGAGTGAAACAATCCAATCTCGTCGGGCGGGGAAGCCCGGGAGGGAGGTGACGACGGCAGATCCTCGTCGTAAACCTCGTCGTCCGTACCCGTCGCGGCCGTGTCAGTCCCCGTATCATCCCCACGAGTCGTGGACGGGGAGGAGGGCTGAACAGGGCGCGATGGCTGAAAAGGAGGTGGAGGGTGAATCCTTCTCTTAGGGGGAGGGATCCCAAAAGGGCCTGGCTCCGGGTCCCCCGTCGGGAGCGGTTCCTCCGCTGGTGGTAACGGCAGTCTCGTCCTTATTTCCGAGCATAAGGACTGTATAGCCAACAAAATGGCCGCCGAGTTGTCTTGCGGCGCAGGTTGAGGGGAGTCCGACGGGCGGTCAGGGGCCCCGTCGGCACCCTCGACGATATCGTCGTCTCCTACGTCGGGATCCCTCCCGACGGGTTGGTCTTCTTCCACGCCAACGCCGTGGCTTAAGACCTCGATCAGCTCTTCCTCAGAGGTTGAGGCCGAATCCACGACGACCTCCTGCCCCCCCCCTTTTTCTTCTCCATCGGAGGTTTCACAGGGGTCCTATCGATGGGCATAAAAGAGGACTCCCTCCGCGGTGGCAGGGAGACTGAGCCCCGAGGTCGCCACCACTGGTGTAGCCTCCACAGGCTGAGCCAGGGCCGCCGCGACTGTCTCGATAGAGGCCTTGGCCGAATGGATTAAGGCTTTCACCACCTTAGGTGCGCTCACCACCTTCTCCTTGGGGGGGGGGGGACACTGCCTCGCTCTCCCTCCGATGGGGCCTTCAAGCTCGACCGGGGCCTCTCCAGGAGCTTCGCCGGGTGCTCGGCCTTCCTCTTACCCGAACCAGAGCGTTGGCTCGTGGTTGATGGTGCCGGGGAGGATGCGCCCTGCCTGGCGCCCGTAGAGCCCGACCGTTCGGCGCTCCCGGTGCCAGCGGACTTGCAGTGCTTGGCCTTGTGTTAGACCCCCGTCGCCGGGGCGTCCTTAAAGATCTTAGAAGACCGCTCGGATTTCTTCCTCTTCTTCTTGCCTGACGGGCTCTTCCCTTCCAGCTAGTTGGCGAGACGTTGATGGCGGTCCTTCATGGTCCGCTCCGACATATTGCCACAAAACGCACAGTCCTTCTCCACGTGCGTCTTGTCCTCATGTAGGCAGTAAAGACAAAAGGAGTGTTCGTCCTCCTTAAAGACATTCTGAAGCTGGCATCCAGGGCAGACCCTGAACAGCTTTCCGGGCGTCGAGCTTCCCTTCTCCTGGGCCATGTCCGAGATGCGCCTGAGAAACTTCTGGAGTCCTCCAAAAGCATAGCTCGACGAAATCTTCACCCTTGAGGGGCGTAGACGAATCCGACACGGGTCCCCGTTGATCGGATGAAGAGTCGGTGGAGCTTGAGGCTCTTTTTGACCGAAAAAAAAAAATCGAAGTTTTTGAGAAAAAACGTGAAAAAATAGCACCAACGCTCGAGAGCAATAGCACGAGGATCCCAACACTTGAACGTGCGGTAAAAACCTGAAGATGGCTGCCAGAGGCGGGGCTTAGGTAGAGGGCAGTCATTGGCTGTGGTCAGTATGACGCAGAGATCAGTGATTGGTTACTACTACGAAAGACAGATCAGAAACGAAACTGATACTGTTTTTTTCTTTACCGAGGATTCCCAGCCTGACGACGGGGAATATTCATGAGCATGTGAATCCATGCCAGACCCCATGCTGGAGAATGAAGGATGTCCTCTCATGTGGGTATGTTCTTGCACCTTTATTACCAAGTCATATATATATAAGCTCTGTGTGAGAACCACAGGTGTCCCATCCAGGCAGTGTGGATCTCTCTCCGTAACTGCTCCTCCAGAACACTCATACACCATTCACGCTCTCAAGATTCCAACAGCTCTCACTCACGACGACAAGTATACATCACAACATGGCCACCCTTGCTGTGCGAGTGACAGCTAGGCTGAAAATGAATGAGAGGAACCTGTATAAAAAGGCAAGCTCGTTTGCAAGGAAGGCAGAGTCGACCAATGGACGGGGTAACCGAAGAAGAAAGTGGAAGAGAAGCTTGCTGCACCTTCCTGGCCCGTTGGTTTGCCCGGTGAAGCCCTGCTGCAGTGCTGCAGCTCCAAATTTCAAATTGACTAGAGAAGCCCGGAAAGGAATACTTCTTCCCTTGGGTTGGTGGGACCAACTGACCCCAAGACTAACTTGACTGGAACCACTCTCCCTGCTGGCTGTACTTCTTCCCTGCTGCTGGAACTAAGTGCCAGGGGACAGGAACACCAGAATCTAGTGCATCGCTTTTAAGCCTGACCAGAGCTCCAGGAAGATCCTCCGGACTACCTTGAACCAGGACTATCCAAGCCTCAGTAACACAGTGCTGGACCCCAGAAGCAAGGGAAGCCCACAAGGTAGGCAAGAACTGCAGTGGTGCTATTTGGGAGTAGCTGAAACTGAAGTGCTGCTGATCTGATGTGTACCCATTGCTGCTGCCAAGCTTCAAACCGGTAGTGCAGGAGTCCCCAGACATCCCTCCCTCTTGTCCCCATGGCTGAGGCCCAGGAAAAACAAGATCTGCAGGACAACAGCAGGAACAGAAGCCAGCTGGAACCTTTTCTTCAGACTCAAGGTACTGTTTAACTAGGGGTACTTAACTTGTGTGTAGCTTGCATGCTCTCACTGGAGACTTGCATTTGCTGCCCTTTGCAAAGTTGCTTGCATCTTTGCTATTCACAAGCCTCCCAGCTTGTGGCCCAACAGCGATTCTTTTTACAACAAAACTCTTTAACATTGTGCAAGACTTTTGTGATATCTTCAAGAAGTGCCTCAGCTTCCCTAGACTTTGCTCAATTGACATTGGCTGTCCTGGCTCCCTGCACACTCTTAACTTCTGAATTTGTGTTCATCTGTCACGCCAACAAGTCATATACATGTTACTTGTATAGCTGGGAAAGGGTTAATCTATATTTCAATGGGGAATTCGAAAGTGCTTACCTGTTAGAGAAACTTGTTAACCATTGTTTCCTTCCCTAATCTTTTGCTTTCCCCGCCCCCCACACCACCCCCCCCCCAACTCCAGTATTGCATTTATGTGTAAAGTGATATATCAATGCCCAGTGTCCTAGCTATTGCAGTCACCACATGGTGTAGGATGTGTGTGTGTGACATCCGAAAAGGATAAATACTTAATTGAAACTGAAGGAGTGTATTTTTAAGTGTATTTTATTGTTGCATATTGCCCTTTCTAAAGAAGGCTAATTTTAAAAAAACGGACTGCTACATTAATACATTATTTTTTTAATAAGAAACCTTGAGCATAAGTGTTATTTGAATACCTGCCACTGAATCTCTATGTTACACCTCTACAGCTCACATTGACCCCTCTTGAGATAAGTCTGGCTGCTCAGTAACTCTACCAATTTATGTAGTACAGACCTATACCAAAGGTTGAGTTGCCTATTGCCAAGAGGACAAGGCTGGGCTAGTCTCCTCCCACAGGGTTACTACATACAATCCCGCTCAACAGGTTCCATACATGGTTCCTTCTCAGAAGCACTGCCTAACCTCTGCCCATGCCACAGCCTCATCATTTGTCTCTGGCAGGTTGCCCCAAGAGACAAATGAGGTTTCAGAAAGCAAAGTAAAGACAAGTCACGCTCCTCCTAAACGGCACGTTCCGAGGGCAGTATTTTCCTGCCACACATCAGAATTAAAAAAAGATTACAGTAATCACATAAGTGGTTTACCTTTCGTTTTCTGTCATGTAACAATACTGCACAATAGCCATGCCCAGAACCATGAATAACCCGTACCTCTGTATCCACAGATGATACGAGACCCCCACAGTGTAGATTAATCAGCTACCCTTCTTGACACGCCTGGAATAAGCGTGCAACACGAGTGTGACACAAGCCATTTACTGGTTCCGCCATATACATGGGAACTAACAAGAG
The DNA here is from genome assembly GCF_040938575.1 of Ambystoma mexicanum. Classification (NCBI taxonomy): domain Eukaryota; kingdom Metazoa; phylum Chordata; class Amphibia; order Caudata; family Ambystomatidae; genus Ambystoma; species Ambystoma mexicanum. The sequence goes on from NC_090935.1 coordinate 1,497,586,768, forward strand.
ATTGCACATGACCTTTTTATGATATAGGTAAGAGATGGTCTTGTTAATAGTAGGTTTTAGAACACGAAGTTACTTTCTTACCTGGTAACGTTCTTTCGATGGGATGTTGCGACAACGTATTCCACATCTATGACAGATAATCACCACAGCTGTGCTGCTTTGGAAAATTTTCGGCGTCTGCGTCCTGCCTCGCTGTCCGAGGGCCTCTGTCAAGCCGACATCACCGGATGTTATAAGTAGGACACACAATGCCCGTAGCCTCAGTTGTAGTTTTTTTCCAGACCGTGTGGCACCAATCTTCTGCCAGAATAACTACAGAAAGCCTTGCGGAAACACAAGCTGCAATCGCATTGAAATTCTGTAGAGGGGCAGGCTGGGAGGGTACAATGTGGAATACGTCGTCTGAACATCCCATCAAAAGAACGTTACCAGGTAAGAAAGTAACTTGTTGTTCGAGGGGATTAGTTCCTCCGACGTATTCCACATCTATGACAGACTCCCAAAGCAGTACCAACTTATGGAGGTGGGAAAAGAATTTAGAATTTTAGAATGCCCAATCAAATTGCAGAATTGAGGACTGCCTTACCAAAGGCCAAATCTTGCCCATGGACAGTATCCAGGGAGTAGTGTTTGACAAAAGTATGGACAGAGGCCCATGTGGCTGCTTCACAAATGATGCGAATGGGAACACCCCTCTGCAGAGCAGTGGAGGCAGCCACACCCCTAGTAGAATGGGCCCTCAAGCCTACCGGAGGGTCCTTACCCGCCAGACGGTAGCATTCCAAGATGGTCAAGATAATCCATCTGGACAAGGTCTGCTTAGTAACAGCTTGACCCAAACGCCTTCCAGCGTACCCTACAAAGAGCTGATCGTCCAATCCGACCCGAGACATGCGTGAGATGTAGAAGCTTAACGCTCTCCTAGGATCCAACCTATGGAGCCTCTCCTCTTCCTTACCAGGATGCGGAGGAGGATAGAACGCCAGAAGAATTACCTTCTGGCTTAAATGAAATTCCGACACAACCTTCAGAAGAAAAGAAGGACAAACCCTAAGGACAACCCTGTCCTTATGGAACACTGTGAAGGGTCGCTTAGCGGATAGTGCCTGCAACTCACTCACTCTGCGAGCTGAAGCATCTGCAACTAAAAATACAGTTTTAAAGGTCAACAGTCTCAAAGGGCAAGAATGAAAAGGCTCAAACGGAGCTCCCATGAGGAATCTTAGAACCAGGTTCAAATCCGAACCGGGCACCTGGAAAGGTGACTGTGGGAACACATTAGTGAGCCCTTTCAGAAACTGAGAAATCAAAGGAATCTTAAAATAAGAACACTCCTCAGACGAGCGCTTAAATATGGACAGCGTCACCAGGTAACCTTTAAATGGTACCCACCTGCAGGCCCTTGTGGGCTAATGAAAGCAAAAAAGACAGAACCACAGGAATGGCATATGAAAAAGGACCCACATTCTTAACCCTGCACCAGTCGCAGAACTTTCTACAACGGCACAGGGACTTTGTTGTGGGCCTGCTGGCCGAAAGCAACACCTCCATCACGTCTTCAGGGAGGTCCCAATGCTTATACCTGAACCTTACAGAAGCCAAGCATGAAGGTTGAGGGACTTGACCCCTGGATGGAGAACCTAACCCCCCCCCCTTCTGTGAGAGCAGATCGTCTCAGTAGGGAAGGCGACGTGGAGGGCAGATGGACATGTCAAGAAGGTCCGGATACCACGTTCTCCTGGCCCATGCCGGAGCAATGAGGATCATTCAGGAAGCAAACCTCCGTAACGTCCGCAGCACTTGCGGAATGACAGGGACTAGAGGAAACCCGTACAGCAGCAGGAAGGACCACTGCACTACGAACGTGTCCCCCAGGGCTCCTCTTGGAGGAAATTCCCGCGAGCAGCATCTTTCGCAGTTCCGGTTGACACTGGTGGCGAAGAGATCCACTTGTGGGGTCCCCCAAAGGCCGAAGATCTCCAGGAGAATCTCCTGAGCCAGCTCCCACTCGTTAGAGACCGTGCTCTGCCTGCTCAGAGCATCCGCCACCACATTTGTCCCGGCCAGATGAACTGCCGAGATCGGGATTTCCTGCCGAATGGCCCAGAACCAGAGCTGCATTGCCTCTCTGCACAGAGGGAGAGACCCTGCCCCGCCCCCTTTTTGTTGAGGTAGTGCATGGCCACTGCATTGTCCGTCAGAATCAGGTCATTCTTCCCCCGTACAGACGGCAGTAAAGCCTTCAGGGCTAGCCTGATGGCCCTCAGCTCCAACAGATTGATATGGAGAATGGACTCCGACAGAGACCAACGACCGCTGACTGTCAACTCGTTGGCATGAGCTCCCCATCCCGTGAGGGACGCATCCGTCACGATAGTCATCTCCGGCCAGGGTAGCCGAAATTGAGCACCCCTTCATCAGACTGCCTTTGACGGCCCACTATAGAAGATCATGGGCGACTGAGGGCTGCACCTGAACGGGGTCTGACATCCTGCCGGAGGACTGCAACCACTGCAGCTTGAGAGCCCATTGCAGAGATCTCATCCGCAACCTGGCCTCTGGCACCAGAAGAATGCAGGATGCCATGAGAACGAGCAACCTCAAGAACTCGAACGCTGGGAGACTCTGGGCATGTTGAAACTTGTGCACCATCTGCAGAATGATCAGCCCTCACCGGGGAGGCGAACACTGCCCCAGGAATGTGTTGAGCACTACTCCGATGTACTGGCGCCGCTGGGTAGCTGTCAAGTGGGACTACTTTAAATTGAAGGAGAAGCCCAGCTTGTGAAGGGAGTGGCAGGTGACTGACAGATGATCCAGGGCTTGCTCGGGAGAGCACGCCCTGATCAACCAAGCGTCTAGGTAGGGGTAGACGTGAATCCCCCTTTCCCGAGATACGCTGCCAACACCACCATGAACTTGGTGAAGACCCTCGGGGCAGAAGTCAATCCGAATGGCAGGACCCGAAACTGAAAATGCGAGTCGCGAACCTCAGGTACTTATTGTGCTTGGGACGAATCAGCACATGAAAGTAAGCGTCCTGGAGGTCGAGAGACACCAATCAGTCCTGAAGTTGAAGGGCCTGGAGGACTTGAGAAAGAGTAACCATCTTGAACTTGTCCTTCCTGAGGAGCTTGTTCAAACCACGCAAATCCATGATGGGTCTCAATCCCCGTCTTTTTTCGGAATAAAAAAATATGGGGAATACCATCCCTTGTTCCTCTCCACTACAGGCGCCAGTTCTATGGCGCCTTTCTCCAGCAGGGATTTGATTTCCTGCGCAAGGAGCGGATCTGGACTCTTCAAAGAGATTACCTGGTGGATTGTCGTGAGGCCTCTGCCGGAAAGGAAGACAGCAGCCGTGGGCTATGATCTCCAGAACCCACACATGAAGTAATGGCATGCCATTCTACAAGGTGCTGCGCCAGCCTTCCCCCAACCGGCGAACCATGGGACATGGTCTCATGACTGAGCTGAAGCGGCTGCGGCAGTGCCTGAGGGCAAAGAGGCAACTGCCCGAACGGCCTTGGCACCTCAAGTACCTGGTTTTCCACCTCTGGTACTCCTACAGTGGCCCCTTTGACTTGCAGCACCCCTCGATCTACCAAAGGAAGAGTAGTTTTGAAAGGAACCTCCTCTCCATTGCTGTCCCCTAGGACGAAAAGGCAGAGGTTGGCGAACTGCAGCGCTCAACGACTTCGCTGCAGCTTTGAAGGTCTGCAACCTCTCAAGGCTCTCGTCAGCCTTGCTGCCAAAAACATGTACACCATCAAAGGGCATGTTGAGAAGCCAGGTTTGTACGTCAGGAGCAAACCCTGACTTCCGCAACCACTCAAATCTGGGCATCACGGTGCTCGCCGCCATGGACCTGCTGACAGTCTGCCATGTCCAGACCCGACTGAACGGATTCACACATGGCATCCTTGCCATTCTGAAAGAGGGCAAGAAAACCATCCCGTTACTCCCCTTTGGGAGGATGTTCAGCTGTCAAAGACACAATTCCACAGAGTGAGTGAAACGTGCTAAGGCACACACAGAGTTGGCTGCCTGTAAAGCCATAACCCCTGAAGAAAACACTTTCTTCGGCCAGCCATCAAAACGTTTGTCGTTCCTATCTAGAGGGATGGTAGGGTAGGACGCCTGCTTTGCTGGGGCCGTAGCCGCCAGCACTACCAAACTCTCCGGAGTGGGGTGAGTAGTCAAGTAACAGGGGTCGCTACTGGCCGGACAGTATTTTTTCGGCAACAACTTGCTCACTGCCGGGAGACTCTCCAGAGCAGTCCAAGACGCTGCCACCCTTCTCTGTAAAGGCCATATGAAATGGCAGCACCGGGTCAGTGGGTGGACCTTGGTCAAGGATATCGGTCAGGTCATCCTGCAGAAAATCCACTGGTGGCACAGACCACCCCAAGTACTCCGTCACCCTCGACATGAGACGCCGGTATGAAGACTCGGAGTGCATGCCAGGCTCAGGCCTACCGAACCCAACCTCCGGAGAGGTGTCCAGACCACTGGCGTCTTGCAAAGACTGACGCAGGTCTTCCAACTGGCTATGACCAGACAAGAATTCGTCAGGAACCTCACCAGGAACCAAACCTTCATCAGACCCTTCATCCACCTCAGAGATGTAATCCAGAGGATGGAATAAATCCCTGGATGAGGGCACAGAAAAAGGTTCAATTACAGGCCTCACTCTTCTTCAGGGCCTTCCTCAGAGTTTCCACCGATGCACGGGGTACCTCCGGTAAAGCCTCCACAAAAGGCGTCGAGGGAATCTGCGTCGAGCGTGGCACTGATGGCTTCGACACAGGTCTCGAGACCGGAGCCCCAAGTGTGTCCTTAGACAGCCTCTGCACCAAGGACTTCCTCGGAGGCAGAGCCAGGAGAGAGTCCCGACGGGCATGGCGCCAATGGCGTCGACGTCTTCTTAGAAGTCCTCACAGGCTCTGACGGTCTCGAAGGCGTCAAGGACTGGCTAGAGCGATCTACCTTGTCCAATCGGGACCTCGACGGCTCCTGATGATTGCGCCGACTGCCCGAGCCCAAAGGTGTGCGAACGGTGGCCCTACCGTGTTCCTTGACGGCTTCTCTCGAAGGCGTGGACAGAACGAGCCCTGCGATTCGAAAATCGCCATAATTTCCTTACGAAATGCGTCCCATTCTGCAGGAGAGGTATGCTTGGTAGGACAAGCTACCCGCCGTCTGGCGGAGTCCTCGGACGAGGAAGGCGACGGCGCTTCCGCAAGTGCCTAGAAGTAGCAGAGGAATGGTGGGAACCATTCCGGGACCGAGACCCCCTGGACTTACGCCGACGCACAGAGTCGCCCCTCGAATCATCAGTCGAAAGCCCAGCGGATTTCAACTTTCGGGGTTTGGAAACCCTACCTACAGATAGCTTCTTCCGTTCCCGCAAGGCCTTCGACGTCCAAGACTGGCATTCGTCACAGTCATCGGTGGTGTGGTCCTCGCCGAGGCACGAGAGGCAGACGTCATGCGGGTCCGTAAGCGTCATCTTAGAACCGCAGTCCTGACACTTCTTGAATCCCGACCGCGGGGTAGAAGACGAAGACATGATATCTTCACAAACAACCAAGTTCGAAGAACCGATAGAATTAACAGAAGAACTGAGGTGGGCCAAGATCTCCGAAGCGAACACGTTCGTGGGAAAAACAGAACTGAGGCTACGGGCATCGTGCGTCCTACTTATAACATCCGGTGACGTCGGCTCGATGGAGGCCCTCGAGGACAGCGTATCGACGCAGGAGCCGAACATTTTCTGAAGCAGCACAGCTGTACTGATTATCTGTCATAGATGTGGAATACGTCGGAGGAACTAAACCCCTCGAAACACCCTATTAGTACGATGAGGTATCATGGCTATTGTTATATTCACAGATCATACGAGACCCTGCAAGAACTGATGTGTAAACACACCCGAGGGTGATGGACCATCGCCTTATCTTCGGATAGGAAATTGAATGTTGTCCACCTGGGGTTTCATGTGGATCACGCCATCTTGCAGAGGTGCCAGTTGAGCCTTGGTTTTGCTCTGTTACAAACATGTGCTGCTTTCCCCACTATTTTAACACACAAGGCAATAATATGGGCACCAAGAGCTGTACCTTTAGTTATGAGCACTATATCTTTATAATCAAAATAACACTAGTAGCGTGCAGATATTTATTTATGCAACTACCACAGGGGGTAAACTTACAGAGGACACACTGCAGGGTCTCCACAACACAGTAACATCCCTGGTGAAAGATATGAAAGCCGTGAATTCCAAATGTGATGACTTGGAGCCACGCTCCAGGAGAAACATCAGGATAGTTGGGGTCCCTCAGGAGGCTCCAACAGTGGGCATGGAGCAGGCAGTTGAAAATGTACTCTGATCTCCTGGGGGCCCGATTCTCTCCTTTTTTGCAGTGGAGCGTGCCCATCGAGCACTTGGTCCCCAACCTGGCAACTTCCAATGACACAGTGAAGATCCTCAGTTTCCGTGTCAGGGACCAGCTCCTGCACCTCGCCAGGGGGAAAAAAAAGGAACGACTGGGCTCTCAGATAATCTGGCTTTTTCCGGACTTCTCCATCCCGGTACAACACGAAAGACACCAGTTTGATGCAGTGAAGAAGCTAATTCGAGCCTGCAACCTTCAATATGCTATGCTGTTCCCGGCCCGATTGAAATTCCAGTTCTGTATCAAATAGTACTTTTTTTTACAGTCCCAGACGAAGCGTCCAATTCATAGAGATTCAGATCCCAATCCCAGATGACCCTGATCGTGACAGCCGGGATGCCCAGTCACGGAATTGAAAAACACCAGAACTGCACCATTTGTCACCCTTACTTTACGGCTTGCTCATAGTACTTTTGATCTAACCCATCGCCAACACTGTTACACTTGATCATGTGGTATTGTAGTAACATTTTGTTACAGGACCCGTCGGCAGCAACTTACCCCACAGCAGTTGCTAAAGTTAATGGTTTATCGAGTCAAGGGATGCGAGCCACGTTGGGGTAGGCAGAGGGTGGAGCCTGGGGTAGGAGGGGAGAGCGTACTACACTGCAGGGTTGGGGTGGGCAATGAGGGCGGGAAATTGTGTTTATGTTACACTAACTAGAATATTGGGCACGGGTTGCAGCAGAGTACAGGACTGACTGAGGACCCTTTGTTGGGAGACAGGAATGGTGTTTTGAGATGGGAGGGGAAACCGCTCGACAGGTTGCAGCTAATGCAATGGAGATTAAACTGATTACGTGGAACATTAGGGGGTTAGGGAACTACACTAAGTCACATAGAATTATGGCATACGTACACAGACATGAGGTGAAAATACTCCTTCTGCAAGAGACATGCCAGGGAAGGAGCATCTACGGGTAAAGCACCAACATGGGGGGCGAACAGATTCTTCACCACCTATTCTACCCAATCTAGGGGAGTCATGTCAATGATCCCCAAGTCTGTTAAATTTACTCTGAAAAGGAATTACTTGGATCCTGAAGACATATGTCCTACTGCACTGCATCATAGCTGGTACTGAATTATTGCTGGTTAATACCCATGGTCCCAATATTGACACTCCTGAATTCTTCAATAAAGTGGTGTCTATTTTGATGGGGTTTGTTGGAATTCAGATCTTATGGGGAGGAGATATGAATTGAATTCTGGACAATAATTTGGATAGAACCGGGACGGTCCCTAGGTCCTTATCCCGTGCAGCTCAAAGACTTAACACATTGAATTACTAGAACTGAGGGATACATGGCGGACACTCCACCCACAAGAGACACAATATACATACTATTCTTCAGTCCATGACAGTTCATCACGGATATATATGTTCCTGAGCTTGCTAATTAGCAGGGTGAAGACTGCTGTGATTCTGCCCCGCACCCTATCGGACCACTCCACTGTGACACTATCCTCATATATAGAAAGACTCCCCAGACCCTGAAACTCCTGGCGGTTTAAGTTGGAAGCACTTGGTGACATAGTATTCAAAGCAGAGATCTGTTCAGATATAGAAACGTACTACGCCTGTAACAAACCGAAAGCTACCTCTGCTGGGGTAAGATAGGAGGCCTTCAAGGTCTATATCCAGGTTATGTCCATATCTAAGGAAGCGGTAGTATTCAAAACAATGACTGATCTCCAGAACTCTGAAAACCAAACTTAAAGCTCTAGAACAAGAATATTCCAGTAGGCAGAGTCTGCACATCCTAGTGCAGATACACGCTGAACTGGAACTCTTCGAGTCGCACGCTCTCAGGCAAATACATTTTTTCACACACCGCAGGCAACCAGGAGATACGGGGAAGGGGAAGAGGCCGGGCAGAACCCTAGCCAAATGTATCAAACTGGAGGGCAGACGCACCCAAGTGGACTGCATAATTGACGAGTTTGGAAACCCCCAATGGTCAGACCAAAAGATCCTAAATACATTCTCAGGCATTTATGGCTTCTTGTACGCCGCCAAGCAGCAACAGGATATGCATGCTGTACAATCCCTACTCGAGGGGAACCCCCAGGGAGGATCTTGAAAACCCTGTGTCGCTGGAGGAGATTCTGATGGCGATAACGGGACTGCCAAAGGATAAAGCCCCAGGCCCCGATGGTCTCCCCCCGAGTTTCATCAAGAGCATGCAGCCCTACTCACAGCGCCTTCTTGAGATGTGGAATGAATCACTGACTATTTTTATTTATTGTATTTGGTTATACCCCCAAACCCTGGTGTATCACGGCGTAGGTTACAAGGATATTTACATTCTTACATGTTACAGGAATACTTCCAAGAATTACATAAGTTACAAGGAAATTTACAAACTCATGTTCTGAGAATAGTTACATAAATGGCAACTTACAGTACAAGAAATATTGCTTGGTTAAAGTCTGGGCAAGTGGTTGCTTGGTTACAAAGGTGGCTCATTAATTATTAAAGAATCAGGTCTTTATTAGTGTTTTAAAACTGCGGGAATGAGGGCTCGTTGCAGATATTGGAAGGTAGGGAGTTCCAGATTCTGGGAGCTGCTACAGGGAAGCGGAGTTGTCCGATCTAGTATTGCTGAAACGGGGGAATGAGCAAAAGTGTGTTAGCATTAGATCAGAGTGTTCTGGTGGCAGATGAGTGTGATGCAATAGGTGAGGTAAGAAGGTGCCTGTTGTGTGATGCATGCGAGTGTTGTGTAATATTCTCGCTTGAATGGGAAGCCAGTGGGCCTCTCTTCTATACGGATATGTGATCCCTCTTGTTGATACCCAATGCTGCTCTGAGGGACTTGGTCTGTAAGAGTTGCATTTTGTTAAGGTTTTGTAGAGGTGCCTAGTAAGAGAATGTTGCAATAACCCATTTTAGCCAGTATAAAGGGCCCTTGCGAGTGTGATGCAGTTTTGAAGCCTGAGAAAGGGACGGCTTAGTGCGATGAGTTTGGCAGTATATGAGGTGGAGGATGCAAGTGCATTGATGTGTTTGTTCATGGTGAGACTGGAGTCAACATATACCCCTAATGTTTTTACTTCATGCGAACTGGTGAGGGCGGTGCCATCTATAGTTCTAGCAGTGTAATCAGGGGTAATTTGTTGAGGCGGGCAGGGGTGCCTACTACGAGAATCGTTTTTTTCGCTATTGAGGCATAAACTGTTTGTAGCCATCCAGTTCTGGATAAAGGAGCATATTTTATTGATACTGATGGCATCTTGTTCGATATCGCCTGTCATGGGGATGAGTATCTGTGTATTATCCACAAAGTTAGTATAGATTACTCCCATAGCATCGAGGGCCGCCAACAGTAACTTAGTGTAGGCGTTAGAGCGTTGGGGAGACGCATGAGCCTTGTAGAACGCCCAGAGGTACTGGAATGTGATCGGCTGCTTCATTGCCAATGGCTACTCTAGAAGTTCGGTCTGACAAGAATGATCTGATCCAGGAGGTTGCTTCTTTGGAAAAATTGAAGTTGTTGGCTAGGGTTTGGCATAACTTGCTATGGTCCACTAAATCAAATGCCACCGACAGGTCCACTATCCTCCCTACCACCCTGCATGATGCCACAATAACGGTTTTCCTCAAACCGGGTAAACAGAGTAATGATTGTGGGTCCTACAGGCCCCTATCCCTCGCGAATGTGGACACCAAAATCTTTGCTAAGGTAGTAGCGAACAGACTCCTCTCGCTCATGCCCTACATTATACACGATGACCAAGGGGGGTTTGTCCCGGGTAGATCAACAACCTTTAACATCAGGAGGCTATTCAATGTCATGGCAAGAATTGACACGGAGGTGGAGGTAGCAGTTGCACTTGATGTGCAGAAAGCCTTCAACATGGTTTCCTGGGAATATCTGTGGGCGGTCCTAGGGAAGATGGGAATTGTTACTGAAAAAATCATATATATTAAACTCCTCTATACGTGCCCTACAGCTAGTGTCTTAGTCAACTCTTGTAGGTCCCCACCCCTTAACCTAAAAACGGAGGCACACGACAGGGATGCCCCCTCTCACTGATCCTTTTTGCTCAGGCCATTGAGCCCATGGTTGACATGATTCAGTCTCGTCATGCCCACTGGGGTATCCGCCTTATGGCCCGAACAGAGATAATATCACTATACACAGATTTTCTGCTATAAGTCAGGGTCCCCAACTCCCCCAAGTAAACCTCAACCCTATTCTGCGTGACGTGACTCATAGGTGGCTTTTCTGGGTTCACAATCAACTACAAATCTGAAATATTTCCACTCACAAGCAATGCCAGACAACCAAACGGAAAGGCTCCCCCTCTGTTGGGGGTAAAGGTATCTAGGGCATGGCAAGCCCTATTATCAGACAATTTTGCTAGAACGCCTGGCAGCCTGCGGAACCAACCTTAAGACAATTATGAGCCACACATACAAAGACGAATGGCCATTTGATCCAATAACTGCTACACTATTAGCATGGCGCTACACTTTATTGCCAAACACTGCCCATATTATACATGGCTCCCCTTGCGAAGTTCATTACGCCCCAGACCTGGCGGGGGGAGCATACCGTTTCGGGACTAGAAAAACTGCAGTATATCAGACTGCGCGCAGCAGTACACTCAATATGGTCGTCCCTTCCGGCAGAAACGCAAGAAATACAGTACACAGCGAATGCGTATGGTGCCCGTAGGATAGTGTCACTGTATAAAATGTTATTGAATAAGCAAACTGACCCAGTGGCTGGTGCACGTGCTAAGTGGTCAAACTATCTGGGTATAGCTTTGACTGGCACTCAATGGAAACATGTGCTCATCACACGTAACGAGTCTCCCTCAACTTCAGGTTCCACTGTATGCAGTACAAACTACTGAATAGATTGTATTACACTCCACAAAACAATCAATTCTCCTGAGATTCGCATCACTTGTGTCCCAGATGTCAATCAGGCTCAGCTGACCACATCCACATGCTCTGGTCATGTGTCCATCTGCAGAACGTTTGGGATAAGGTTCAGCAAATGCTCTGACATAGCGGGGGTTACCCTGGAATGTTCCCCACTGGGCTCCCCGTTTGGTGTGTGGTATGGTATTGCTAACAAAAACATGCTTGCGTCTGAATTTAGGATGTATGGTCGCCAAGAGATATGTACTGCAGAAGTGGAAACAGGTATCCCTGCCAAACTCCAAGGCTTGGTTTGCAGCACTAACTTGGTCTCAGGCCTGTGAGGAGCAATAGGGGAACTTACTGCCTTTCTCCTCCCTACCCAAAAAATATATGGTCTGAGTTTCAAGTATACTTATCAAATCTCCACAATGACTAATCCAAAGCTATTGTACCAAGAATTTATTGTACATCCACCATGTGCGTTCGTAATGTATTATATATATATATGCTGTTCATCTCCCTACTGAAAACTACTGGAACATAACCCAACTGTCTAAAGCTATACTAAGAAAATGACATGTAACCTGATGTACTCTGAAATGTTTGCCAATAAATAAAAGCATAAACAAAACAAAATTTAAAAGTTGCATTTTTTGTTGGAAGTGCAACATTGCTATAAGCTGAATAATTTAACAATTGTTACATTTGTCTTGAGAAATTACCAACCGCTGGCCCACTTATTAGCCACAACCACTGCATTTGTGTGGAGGGTAGTTCCTTCTACTCAAGGACCCAGTCCTGTGGTCCTTACATAATTCATGTTTATTTCGGAAATGAGCAAACCATTCCATAAAAACCAATACAAAATGTAAAATACATATCAATACAAATCACAAGAATAAGATCTTTAAAAACAATACAAAGGACCACCTCATCAAATTTAGCGACCTTGCAAGTCCTCATGTCAGATAGTACCCCTGAGCAGACATTCTTATTTAAAGTGCTGATTTCAGATATGTTGGAAGAGACCAGCTCACATGCAGCAATTCAGCCCAAAGTAAATAGATTAAAGAGGACCGATATTGCAGAAAAACCAGTTCACAAAGTAAAGGTTTTAACACAAATATCAGCTAGGCAAGATCCTCATGTGGAGCATCACACAGAGGGCAAGACTGAGTAACACCCTCCACAGACCACCGCCTGTAGCACAACAGTCAAACCATGCCATAGTTAGGAGGACATGGTCCACTGGGAATTCCTCCCACAACAAATACTTCTGTATGCCTGGGGACATGACGGTCATTGGATCTCTGCCCTTGGATTTCAGCCTCTCCATATTTCTATTAGCCCCAACATGCACATAAAAACAGCTGGTCCACACTTTCACTTAACAGCAGAAAAGCACATTTGAAGGAGGAAACAAATTAGTGCTATTCAGTGCCGTCCTTTGTTTCTTAATGTGGCACAGCCACGGGACCTTACCAAAAGAATCTTTCATGATCATAAAATGTATGATCTCATGGGTAAGGATTGCTCTCTCATTACCCCATAGTCTGAGCAAATGGAGAACAGTCTCTAGAGAAACCACATCACCAATTAGCCTACAGCTCAGTTCCAGATGCACTGCAAAATCTGGAGCCGACGGCAGGCCCAGATTCCCGAATCTAGCAATCAAGGCCGCTTTGCCATTGTACAATTTACCCAGCAAATGACATGCATTACTTACCGTAATAGCATGTTTGATGATTGTATCTGCTTAGATTCACATGCTGTGCATATGGTCCGACATCCAGTGGTAACCGCAGAGTATTGCATCTCGTCTTTCGGGGACCGAAAGGGGACTTCAGCATAGGCATGTCTAACACTATCCCTATCGTGACGTGTAGTGTACCCAAAATCCCTCATGCGCCGCGGGCCCTCCGATTGTATTTTTCCTGCCATAAGGGAGCCCAAGTCTATTGTGAGTACACGAAGAAAAGAGAAGTAGTAAGAAGTCTATGTTCCTTCCACCCCGAGCAGGGAGGTAGGGAGGGCGCATGTGAATCTAAACAGATACAATCAGAAATGCTATTACGTAAGTAATGGATGTCTTCTGATGCTTGTTAATCTGCTTAGAATCCCATGCTGTGCATAGAGTAGCTAGCAGTACCCGGAGTTGGAGGTGGGTTGTGAGAAGGAACAGTAGAGAAAAGATGTATTGGTACTACTTGTCCCACCTGAGAATCAGACCTAGAATGAGTGTCTAGGCAATAGTGTTTTGTAAAGGTGTGTACAGAACTCCAGGTTGCCGCTTTGCAAATGGACTCTAGGGGAACATTTGCAATGAATGCTATGGAAGCCCCAGTGCCCACGGTAGTGTGCTCTAGGCTTGAAGGGCAGTTCTCTCTTAGCAAGAGAGAAGAACAATTTACTTCTTACCTTGTAACGTTCTTTCGACGGGATGTTCCTCCGACGTATTCCTCATCTTAAATATCTCCTTCCAGCTCTGCTGGCCTCGGAAAACATTTTTCTCTAGAGGGCGCTGCGCGTCGACGTCCTCCGAGTCGATGTCCCTCGACAGCCGCCGTATCGACGTCGACGTCATCCTGCCTATAAAGGCCGCGCGCAGCGTCCGTTGCTCAGTTCCGTTTTGTAGCCCACAATAATACTTTCTGGACTAACTAATCACCCTGAAGGAGCGTAAACTGCAACAAGGGAAGTAGAACTGCGGGGATGGATGGGAGGGTCGATGAGGAATACGTCGGAGGAACATCCCGTCGAAAGAACGTTACAAGGTAAGAAGTAACTTGTTCTTCGAAGGGATTGTATCCTCCGACGTATTCCTCATCTTAGATAGGCTCCCATAGCAGTATTCTATTATCGGAGGAGGGAGTACTGACTTCACGCTGTCTTCTATTGATGAATAGAATGCAGTACAGCCCTTCCAAACCTAGTCTCTTGACTGGAGGAGGAATCCAAATTGAAAAAACGTGTAAAGGTATGGACAGACGACCATGTAGAGGCCGCACATATGTCTTTAACCGGCACGCCTCTAGAGGGCCGATGAAGCTGCAATACCTCTGGTCGAATGAGCCCTAAGGTTTTGAGGGGGCTCTTTCCCTGCCAGTTTATAACATTCCAGAATGGCTAGAATGATCCATCTGGAAATGGTCTGCTTAGTTATTGGTAACCCCAGCTTGTGACCTGCGTAACCTACAAACAGCTGGTCTGCCTGTCTTAACCTGCCTAGTCTACTAATGTAAAAACTTAAAGCCCTCCTAGGGTCTAGCCTGTGTAATCTCTCTTCCTCTTTCCCCGGGTGAGGAGGAGGATAGAAAGATGGTAGGGTAATCTGAGTGATATGGAATTCAGAAACCACCTTTGGGAGGAAATTAGGCTTCACTTGCAGGACAACTTTGTGAAATATTGTGTGAGGGGGTTTACAAGAAAGAGCTTGTAATTCGCTCACCCTTCTAGCAGATGTAAGTGCTATTAATAAAACAGTTTTAAGGGTAAGGAATCTTAACGAACAAGAATGGAGAGGTTCGAAAGGTGTACCCATCAGGAAAGTTAGTACTAAGTTTAAATCCCATAGGGGAATTTGGAATGGTCTTTAGAAACTGTATTACCAAGGGTAATTTGAAATAGGATGGTTCTTCCGCAGTACGCTTAAAGATGGATAGCGCTGCAAGATAGCCCTTAATGGTGCCAACTTGAAGGCCTGAATTTGCCAAATGTAGTAGGAAGGACAAAACCATTGGTGTACCACATGAAAAAGGGTTGATATTCTGTTCTCTACACCAGCTGCAAAATCTGTTCCAACGGCAGCGGTATAAACTTTGTTGCTGGCCTCCTTGCCGAAAGCAACACCTCCATAACATCATCAGGGAGGTCCCAATCCTTGTACCTCAGCCTTTCAGAAGCCAAGCGTGAAGGTTGAGGGTTTTGGTGTCTGGATGGAGAACCTGACCTCCCTTCTGAGAGAGTAGGTTCTCTCTGAGTGGAAGTCGAATTGGAGGGCAGATGGACAAGTCTAGAAGGTCCGGGTACAACGTTCTCCTGGCCCAATCCGGGGCAATTAGGATCATGGTTCTCCGGAATCTTCTCAACCTCCTGATCATTTGAGGAATGACAGGGACCGGTGGGAACGCATACAGAAGCGGAAACTCCCAGTCCACTATGAACGCGTCTCCCAGAGCTCCTCTCGGGGGAAATTCCCTTGAGCAGAACAGGTCGCATTTCCTGTTTAGGCTGGTGGCGAACAGATCTACCTGAGGGGTTCCCCAAAGGGCGAAGATCTCTTGAAGGACTTCCTGAGCTAGCTCCCACTCGTGGGAGACTGTTCTGCCTGCTCAGAGCGTCCGCTGTCAAGTTCTTCTCTCCGGCTAGGTGAACTGCCGATAGAGAGATTCCTTCTTGGATTGCCCAAAACCAGAGCTGCATCGCCTCTCTTCACAGGGGTAGTGATCCTACGCCTCCTCTTTTGTTGAGGTAATGCATGGCCACCGTGTTGTCCGTCATTATCAGGACGTTCTTCCCTTGTACAGCTGGCAGGAACGCCTTCAGCGCAAGTCTGATGGCTCTCAGCTCTAACAGGTTGATATGTAGTCTGGACTCCGATGGAGACCAACGACCGCTGATGGTCAAGTCGTTGGCGTGGGCTCCCCACCCCGTGAGTGAGGCATCCGTGACTACTGTTATCTCCGGCCAGGGTTGCCAAAACTGTTCTCCTTTCAGAATGTTCTCCTGACAGGCCCACCACTGAAGGTCTCGAGCCACCCTGCCGGGAACCTGAAGAAGATCTGTCATTCTCCCTGAGAATTGTGACCACTGAGTCCTCAGTGCCCACTGGAGGGATCTCATTCTCAGGCGAGCCTCTGGCACTAGGAAAATGCAGGATGCCATGAGGCCTAGCAACCTCAAAAAGTCGAAGGCTGGGAGACCTTGGGCACTTGGTAACCATCTGTAGAATATCTTGAGCCCTCACCTCTGGTGGCGAGGCTTTTCCCAGGGAAGTGTACAGGATCGCTCCTATGAATTGGAGTCTCTGCAATGGTATCATTTGTGACTTCTTTAAATTGAGGGAGAAGCCCAGTCTGTGAAGGAAGTGGCACACGTGATTTAGCTGGATCTGAGCTTGTTCCGGAGAAACAGCCCATATCAACCAATCGTCCAGGTAGGGGTAGACGTGAATCCCTTCCCTCCTTAGACTTGCTGCCACTACCGACATTAACTTGGTGAAGACCCTCGGGGCGGAGGTCAGCCCAAATGGCAGCACTCGAAATTGATAGTGAGAGTTGCCAATTGCGAACCTCAGGTATTTCCTGTGTTTGAGATGGATAGGCACATGGAAATAAGTGTCCTGAAGGTCCAGAGATACCAACCAGTCTTGGAACTGAAGGGCCTGGAGGATCTGAGAAAGAGTGACAATCTTGAATTTGTCTTTTCTGAGGAATTTGTTCAATTCTCGCAAGTCCAAGATGGGTCTCAGTCCTCCGTCTTTCTTTGGAATGAGAAAATAAGGGGAGTACCAGCCCTTGTTCCTCTCCACTACAGGTACCGGTTCTATGGCACCTTTCTCTAGCAGGTCCCAAATTTCCTGCAAGAGGAGGGGATCTGGAGCTTTCTGAGAGCTGATCCCTGGTGGATGACTCAGAGGTATACGTAGGAAAGGCAGGCAGTAACCTTGGGCAACTGTTTCCAATGCCCAAGCATCTGACGTGATAGCCTGCCATACCGCCAGATGTTGAGTCAACCTGCCTCCTACAGGTGTCCTGTGAGGGAAGTCCTCAGAGTGGTTTTGGGGCGGCTGATGCAGATGCAGATGGTAAAGAGGTACCTGCTGTTGCTGCGGCTTTTGAATATCTACCCCGTCCACCTCTGGTAGTTCTTTGTCCCCTTTGAGCCGGTCGTCCTCTACCTCTTCCGAATGCGGAGTAGAAGCGAAAGGACTTGCCCCTCGCAGAGGTTCCTGTGGGACGAAAAGGAGTCTGACGGATTGCAGCTCCTAGGGATTTTGCTGCTGCTTTTGAAGTTTGCAGTTTTTCTAAACTGTCATCCGCCTTTTTCCCCGAACAAAGAAGAGCCATCAAATGGCATGTTCAAGAGCCTGGCTTGCACATCTGTGGCAAAACCAGACTTTCTCAACCAAGCGAATCTCCTGGTTGATGTAATTGCCGCCATTGCTCTGCTGATACTGTCAGCCGAATCAATGCCCGTCTGGAGGGATTCGCACATAGCGTCTTTACCGTCCTGTATAATATTCAGGAACGCATCCCTTTCTTCTCCCTCCGGGATGCAGTCAGCCGCTGTAGAAGCACACTCCCAAAGTGTATGGCTGAACCTAGCAAGGGTGCATGTAGCATTAACAGATTTTAACGCCATGCTACATGCTGAAAAGACTTTCTTTGCCATAGCGTCATATTTTTTATCGTCCCTGTCCTGTGGGACGGCAGGATAAGCCGTCTTGACATCGGTAGAGGATGCTGCCTGTACCACCAGACTTTCTGGGGATGGGTGTTTAGACAAAAACTCTGGGTCTGTAGACAGTTTTTTATTTACTGCTGGTACTACATCTGGGGTTTCCCAGTTTGTCATGATCTTTCTCTGAAGAGCTTTATGAAAAGGCACCACAGGATCCTCCTGTGGGCCTTTGTCAAGAATATCCGTGAGGTCATCTTGTTGGAAAGATTGTGAAGGCGCAGACCACCCCATGACCTCTGTAATCCTGGCCATTAAGGCTCTATAGGGGGTTTCAGCATGCTCCCCCGGGTCTGGCTTAGCAAACTCCACCTCAGGGGAAGTGTCTAACCCACTTGCCTCATGTAAGGAATCATGAAGATCCTTTAACCTGCGCTCTTCAGAGGGAAATTCCTCTCTAATTGGGGTTACAGGTCCCTGCAACTCAAATGTGTCTTCCTGTTCAGACAATTCACCCTCTTACAAAATTGAGGACATAGTTCTCAATTGTTCTGAACTCAAAAGGGAGTAAATCCCATTTCCAAGGCAGAGGGTGCCGAACTTGTCATTATCGGTCTCGAAAACGTCGATGTCGTCGACGCCGAAGGCTTCGAGCGTGGCGTCGAAAACAAAGGCAGAGGCCTCGAAGACCTCGACAGAATTGGAATTCTACTAGACAATCTCGAAGCCATCGATGTCGAGGACCTGGGGATAGTCACTGGGTGTGTCGTAACCGTGACTTTTCTTGGCGTCGAGTCGACAGACCCGTGTGTCGAAGGTCCCTTCGACAACGGCGTCGAAGACATCGACGTCGACGGAACCTTCGAGGAAGGTTTGGAGGTCATAGTCCTACTCGAGGGTTCGAGACGCGCTCGAGAGGTTTCCTTCGCCGGGTACTGCGACTCGCGGCGTTTTTGACCTTCAGTTCTTTCGACCAGAGCATCGCTCTCGGCAGTCTTCGCGGGGGTCTAGGCCGCTTTCTCGAAGACGCTCATCATATTTTTGCGGAATTCCTCCCATTCAGCCCGGGAACTATGTTTCGTGGGGCAAGGGATTCTTTTTGGCGAAACAGAGGAAGAGGAAGACGGAGAAGGGGATCTTCGACGTCTCCTCTTCGAGTGCTTCGATCTCGAGGAGTGATGAGACCCACTCCGAGACCTGGAGCGCGAATGGTGACGAGGAGACGAATGTCTCGTCTTCGTCGACGAAGAAGAAGCTTTAAAAGTCTTACCTTTCTCCAGCTTCCCCCTACGCTCTTTCAGGGCCTTAGCTGTCATGGACATACAGTCCTCGCATTCCGAACAATGGTGTTCAGCTCCCAAACACCACAGACAAACTCTGAGGGTCAGTCAACGACATCTTTTTCCCACAATCTCGACATTTCTTGAAGCCGGATCGAGGAGTTGTCGGTTCCGACGAGGAAGCCATCGAGTACGGATCAAATGACTCGAGGTAAATAGGATAAATCTGACTAAGAACTGAGCAACGGTATTCCGAGGCACTGAGTAAGCGCGGAAAAACGGAACTGAGCAACGGACGCTGCGCGCGGCCTTTATAGGCAGGATGACGTCGACGTCGATACGGCGGCTGTCGAGGGACATCGACTCAGAGGACGTTGACGCGCAGCGCCCTCTAGAGAAAACATTTTTCCGAGGCCAGCAGAGCTGGAAGGAGATATTTAAGATGAGGAATACGTCGGAGGACACAATCCCTTCGAAACAGTGTGATGCATTTGACAAGCCACCTTAAGGTAGCCGATTTAGAGACAGGATCCCCTTCTCTGCCAGCTGCCACTGAAATGAAAAATTGGTTTGTTTTCCTTAGTGGTTTCGTTCTTTGCAGGTAGAACATGACTGCGCTGCGCACATTTAGTGTGTGTAGGCTTCTTTCGGCCATGCTAGTGGGGTTCTGGAAAAAGGTAGGAACTTCAATCGATTGGTTCACATGGAACTTCGAGATGAATTTAGGTGCAAATCTGGGATGCGTGCGCAGAACTACCTTATCCCTGTGAACTGTAACAAAGGGGTCTAGAACAGAAAGGGTCTGTAGTTCACTAACCCTTCTGATAGAAGTGATAGCCACTAGGAAGGCCGTCCTATAAGTAAGGTCTTTTATACTTGCTTTATGCATTGGCTCAAAGGGGGACCCCATGAGACTGGTTAAAACCACATTTAGATCCCATCCAGGAGCTGGGTGAGAAATGGGAGGCTACATTCTTTTAACCCCTTCCATAAAGGCCTTTATCACTGGTATCTTCCACCACGACACCTTTTGTTGTGACGTGGTGTAGGCTGAAAGAGCAGACAGATGAACATTCAGAGAATTGAAGACCAACCCTGTGTCCCACAAATGGGTTAGGTAAAGTACAATGTGTGTGGGTGAGCAATCAATGGGATTGATGCCCTTGGTATTACAGCAGATAACAAAACGTTTCCATTTGCTGGCATAGCAATAACGGGTGTTAGGAGTACGTCCATGCATTTCTGAGGGAGCTGTAGGTGTCCAAACTCATGACCTCAGGAGCCAGGCTGCAAGGTTCAGAGTTTGTGGGTGTGGGGTCTCCCCCGTCCTGAGACAACATGTTGCACGGGCAGGGTAGTTTTACTGGTGGGGAGAGGGACATTTCCATCAGATGAGCGAACCAGGGTTGGCGGGCCCACCTGGGGGCCACCAGTATCATGGTAACTGGTTCCTGGTGCATCTTGTGCACTATTTTGTTGAGAAGGGAATTTGGGTGGGGGGGGGAATAGAGGTTTGAGAGCGTAGACAAATTTCCCCGACCAGGTTATCCAGAGACCGTTCCCCTTGGAGCGGTTCTGGGGGTACTTGGAGGCGTAGTCTTGGCATTGGTCGTTCTCCCGAGTTGCGAACAGATCGATCTCTGGGATGCCCCATTCTGAAAAGACGTTGGATACGATGTCTTTGTGCAGGCGCCATTCGTACTCTACTGGCAGAGGGAAATCTCTGCTGAGCACGTCTGCAAGAACATCTTGGGACAAGAGAAACATCTTGTGTTTGAGAGCCCATATCCAAATGTTTTGGGACAGCTTGGATAGCCCTGGAGAGTGAGTGCCCCCCCTGTTTGTTCAGGTAATACATGGCTGTAGTGCTGTCTGTTAAAATCAGCACTGTCTTTCCTTGTAGTTGTATCTGAAAAGCCTTTAATGCCTTTAACACTGCTAATAGCTCCAGTAAGTTTATATGGTTGGACGCTACTTGTGGGGCCCACAATCCATGCACTGTCTGCTGAAGCAGGTGAGCCCCCTCCACCCCGTGAGAGTTGCTTCTACTGCAGGGGTGGATTTCCCCTTCAGAAGGTTTTACCTTGACCACCACTGCAGAGAGAGAACAAGGGCTGGCGAGACAACTACCAGATCTTCCCATTGTCCGCTGGCCTGACACCACTGGCTGTTGAGCCACTCTTGCACGGGACGCATGAGCAGCAGCGTGTGGGGAACCAAGTATATGATTGACGCCATCACCCCTAGCAAACACATGGCTTTGCGCACCGTCACCTCCCGACTGGCTACATATAGAGGGACCTGAAAAAGCATGTTCTGAACCCTCTCGTTGGAGGAGACGAGGCAGTCTTTCATCCGGATTAGAGCCCCCAGACAAACAAGTTTCTCTCTTACCTGGTAACGTTCTTTCGATGGGATGGTCCGACAACGTATTCCATATCTATGACAGTAATCACCACAACTGTGCTGCTTCGGAAAAATCTTTCAGCGTCTGCGTCGATGACGTCGATAAACCGCCCTCGAGGACCGCCTCCTACGGCCGACGTCACTGGATGTTATAAGTAGGACGCACGACGCCCGTAGCCTCAGTCGTAGTTTTTTCCCCAGAACGCGTGGCACCAGTCTTCTGCCAGTCTGACCACACAAAGCCTTGCGGAAACTTAAGCTTCAATCGCAAAAGAAATTCTGTAGCCGGGAAAGGCAGGGAGGGGGCGATATGGAATAAGTCATCGGACCATCCCATCGAAAGAACGTTACCAGGTAAGAGTAACTTGTTCTTCGAGGGGATTGGGTCCTCCGACGTATTCCACATCTATGACAGACTCCCAAAGCAGTACCAATGCAAGGAGGTGGGAAAAGAATTTAGAAAACAGAAATTTAGAATACCCAATCAAATTGCGGAGTAAAGGACCGCCTTGCCAAAGGCCAGATCCTGCCCCCGGATGGAATCAAGGGAATAGTGACGTACAAAAGTATGTACCGAAGCCCAGGTGGCTGCATCACAGATGTTACGAATAGGAACACCCCTCTGTAGGGCAGTAGAGGCAGCCATACCCCTGGTAGAATGGGCCTGTAAGCCGACCAGTGGGTCCTTACCTGCCAAGCGGTAACACTCAGCGATAGCCAAAATAATCCAGCGAGACAAAGTTTGTTTAGTCACAGCTTGTCCCAAACGCTTTCCAGCGTAACCAATGAAGAGTTGATCATCCACTCTGACCCGGGACATGCGTGAAATATAAAAGCTTAACGCTCTCCTAGGATCAAGCCTATGGAGCCTCTCCTCTTCCTTACCAGGATGTGGAGGAGGATAAAACGCCGGCAGAACAACCTTCTGGCCTAAATGAAATTCCGACACCACCTTCGGAAGAAAGGAAGGACGAACTCTAAGGACAACCCTATCCTTATGAAACACAGTGAAGGGTGGCTTAACTGAAAGGTGACCGCAACCAAAAATACAGTTTTAAGAGTTAACAGTCTCAATGGGCAGGAATGCAAAGGCTCAAACGGAGCACCCATCAGAAACTTGAGAACAAGGTTCAAATCCCAACCGGGCACCTGGAAAGGTGACGGAGGAAACACATTAATTTCTCCGTTTCTGAAAGGGCTCACTAAAGGAATTTATTGATGGCCCTCAGCTGCAACAGATTGATATGGAGTGTGGACTCCGATGGAGACCAACGACCGCTGACAACTCATTGGCATGAGCTCCCCAACCCGTGAGGGATGCGTCCGTCACGAAGGTCACCTCAGGCCAGGGTAGCCAAAATGGAGCCCCCTTCATCAGATTGCTTTCAACGGCCCACCACAGAAGGTCCTGGGCGACCGAGGACGGCACCTGAACAGGGTCCGACATCCTGCCGGAGGACTGAGACCACTGGAGCTTGAGTGCCCATTGCAAAGATCTCATCCGCAACCTGGCCTCTGGCACCAGAAGAATGCAGGATGCCATGAGGCCGAGCAATCTGAACAACTCGAACGCTGGTAGACTCTGGGCAAGCTGAAACTTGTGCACCATCTGCTGAATGTGATGAGCTCTCACCTGGGGAGGAAAACACTGCCCCAGGGACGTGTCGAGCACTGCTCCGATGTACTGGAGCCTCTGAGTCGGTGTCAAATGGGACTTCTTCAAGTTGAGGGAGAAGCCCAGCTTGTGGAGGGAGTGGCAGATGACTGACAGATGATCCAGGACTTGCTCGGGAGAGCGCGCCCTGATCAACCAATCGTCCAGGTAGGGGGTAGATGTGAATCCCCCTTTCCTGAGGTGCGCTGCCACCACTACCATGAGCTTGGTGAAGACCCTCGGAGCGGAGGTCAATCCGAACGACAGGACCCGAAACTGAGAGTCGCCAACCGCGAACCTCAGGTACTTCTTGTGCTTTTGATGTATCGGCACATGAAAATAAGCGTCCTTGAGGTCGAGAGACACCAACCAGTCCTGAAGTTGAAGGGCCTGGAGGACTTGAGAGAGAGTAACCATCTTGAAGTTATCCTTCCTGAGGAGTTTGTTCAAACCGCGCAAGTCAATGATGGGTCTCAAACCCCCGTCTTTCTTAGAAATCAAAAAAATAAGGGGAATACCATCCCTTGTTCCTCTCCGCTACAGGCACCAGTTCTATGGCGCCTTTTTCCAGCAGGGATTGGATTTCCTATGCAAGGAGCAGATCCGGACTCTTCAAAAAGAGATTCCCCGGTGGATTGTCTCGAGGCCTCTGCCGGAAAGGAAGACAGTAGCCGTGGGTTATGATCTCCAGAACCCACACATCTGAAGTAATGGCGCACCACTCTGCAAGATGCTGCGCCAGCCTTCCCCCAACCGGCGAACCATGGGACATGGCCTCATGACTGAGCTGAAGCGGCGTTGCCTGAGGGCAAAGAGGAAACTGCCCGAGCGGCCTTGGCACCTCGAGTACCTTGTTTTCCACCTCTGGCACTCCTACGGTGGCCCCTATGACTGGCAGCTCCTCTCGCTTTACCAAAGGATGAGTAATAACGAAAGGAACCTCACCTCCATTGCTGTCCCCTAGGAGGAAAAGGCAGAGATTGTCGAACTGCAGCGCTCAATGACTTCACTGCAGCTTTTGAGGTCTGCAACCTCTCAAGGCTCTCGTCAGCCTTGCTGCCAAAAAGATGGTCCCCGTCAAAGGGCATGTTGAGGAGCCGGGCCTGCACATCAGGAGCAAATCCCGACTTCCGCAACCACGCAAACCTGCGTTTCACGGTGCTCGCCGCCATGGACCGGCTGACGCAATCTGCCATGTCCAAACCCGACTGAACAGCCTCACACATGGCATCCTTGCCATCCTGAACCATGGCAAGGAAACCATCCCGTTCGTCCCCTTCTGGAATATGTTCAGCCGCTAAGGAAACCGTTCCACAGAGTGTGCGTGAAACGTGACAAGGCACATACGGAGTTTGCCGCCTGAAGCGCCATACCCCCTGAAGAAAACTCTTCGCCCATTCGTCAAAACGCTTGTCGTCCCCATCAGGAAGGATGGTAGGATACGACGCCTGCTTTACCGGGGCCGAAGCCGCCTGCACCACCAAACTCTCTGGAGTGGGGTGCTTGGACAAGTAGCAGGAGTCGCTACTGGCTGGGCGGTATTTCCGTAGCAAAGTCTTGCCCACTGCCGGGAGACTCTCCGGAGCAGTCCAAGCCGCCGCCGCCTCCCCCCTCTGTAGAGCCATATGAAACAGCAGTACCGGGTCAGTTGGTGGACCAAGGTCGAGGATATCCGTAAGGTTATCCTGAAGAAACTCCCCCGGGGGAGCAGACCATCCCAAGTACTCGGTGACCCTCGACATAAGGCGCCGGTACGAGGAGTCTGCATGAGTGCCAGGCTCAGGCCTACAAAACTCAACCTCCGAGAGAGGTGTCCAGCCCACTAGCATCGTGCAAGGACTGCCTCAGGTCCTGAAATTGGCTATGGCCCGAGAGAATCTCGTCTGGCACCGTATTAGAGCCATGCCATCATCAGCCCTCATCCACCTCTGAAATAAACTCAAGATGGCGGTAAGAAGGCACAGAATGTGAACCAAAGCCATGCTCGACTTTGGCCAGAGCCTTTCTAGGGGGTTCCACCGAGCCTCGGGGTACCCCTGTCGGCACAGCCTCGAAAGGCATCGAGGGCATCAAGTGAATCGGCGTTGACGCCGAACGCGGCGCCGACAGCATCGATGGCGTTGACACAGGCCTTGAAGCCGGAGCCCCGAGCGTGTCCTTCGACAGCCTGGGCGCCGATGGAGCCGACGACTTCTTTGGAGGCGGGGCCTCGAAAGAGTCCGTCGACGACCTCAGCGCCACCGGCGTCGACGTCTTCCTCGAAGACAACCCAGGTTTACACGGTCTCGAGCGCGTCGAGGAACTGGGACCCGACATGAAGAGAACGATTCCCCTTGTCAGAGCGGGACCTCTCCCGCGAATCGTGCCGACCACCCGAGCCCGAAGGCGTGCGAGCGGTGTCTCTCGACCGATCACGACCGACACCACTCGGAGGAGCGGATGGACCGGTGCCCTGCATTTCGAGAATCGCTAACATTTTCTTCCCGAAGGAAGCCCATTCCTCCGGCGTCACCTGCTTGGTAGGGTAAGCGACCCACCGACGGGCGGAGTCCTCGGAAGAGGACGGGGAAGGCGACCAATGAAGGCGCTTCCGGGAGTGCCTGAAGAGGCAGAGGACTGGCGGGACCGACTCCGGGACCGAGACCCATTGGACTTCCGACGACAACATGGAGAGTCGCCTCTCGAATCGTCCGTCGAAAGCCCCGCAGACCTCGACTTCCGTGGCTTAGACACCTTACCTACCAATTACAACTTCTTGCGCTCCCGCAAGGCTTTAGACCTGAGCGACTGGCAGTCGACACAGTCAGCCGTGTCACGGGCCTCCCCGAGGCACCAGAGGCAGGCGTTGTGCAAGTCCGTAACCGACATCTTGGACCCACAGTCCCCGCACTTCTTAAATCCCGGATGCGGGGTGGAAGACGAGGTAGACTAGGTAGAGGCGGGGCTTAGGGAGATGGCAGTCATTGGCTGTGGTCAGTATGACGCAGAGATCAGCGATTGGTTACTACTACGAAAGACAGATCAGAAACGAAACTGATACTGATTTTTCTTTACCGAGGATTCCCAGCCTGACGGGGAATATTCATGAGCATGTGAATCGATGCCAGACCCCATGCTGGAGAAGTGGAGTGAACGTTGACACAGATTTAAGTTGGAAGGAACATCTGTATCTACCAACACATCATGGACATTGATAGAAGCCCTCACATTACCCAACTCACATTACCTAATTCAAACAGAAGGGGGGAGGGGGGGGGAGGGTTGTTTGTCCAATTTGGGTACTTGGGGCACCAAAGCCAACTGAATCGAGAAAAATCCCTTGAGGCAATGCCCATCAGGATCACTTAATGCAACATCCTTCCATAACCATTTTACTAGGTAATCTAAAATTGACATGGTACTAAAAATGCCCGATTTAAAGGTCATCATAAAACTCATTGTTTTTCAATACCTCTAAAGTGCTGGGAATGGAACATTTAGAAAGTCCAGATGATGACGAAGGAAAAGAAGGCATCGATCCACAAGAACAGCAAGAAGTTTGGCCAATGGCTATGGGCTGCATATTTGGTGCGACACTGGTACGCCTTGGATTTTGTGCAATAGCCCCCAGCGTAGACAGTGGAGCAGCCTTACAGATAGACACCACCCACCACACGCAGGGAATTGCACAGGTACTCTATTGGGGCATTCTTGGATGGTGGCATGCACCTGGAAAAGAATAGAGGCAGAAGCCGGGACAGATACAAAGCCAGAATATCAAACTATAGATCTGCTTTCATCTGCAGGAGCTGGAGTACTGGTTAACCTAGAAGTGCTCAGCAGGTAAGGTATAGATAGAGTAGCATTCCTCAGAGTAGACAAGATAGCCATTTCTACTACCCTAATCTGCTCATCCAATTGCCCTGCCACGTTTTCTAAGTAAAAATCCAGCGCCCCCAGCCACCTCTTTTTGAGGTCTCGTTTTTCACAATAACCCTCTCCTTGGTTACAGCGTTCTCCTCAGTTGCAATTTTATCCTTCTTGGATTTTCTGTGTTTTTGGAACCCTTGGTGGCTGCAGGGCTGGAGGTGGCTTTGCATGTTGCCAAAAAAGTAATAAAATGGCCTATAACACTTAAAAAGTACCTACGAATTGTCTAAAATAGTCTGAAATGTCCTATACAAAAATAAAAAAAAAAAGTGTAGTCAGAGGTCCAAAAAACCATTATTGAAATACGTACAGCAAAAAAATGGAGATTAACTCACTCACCAGTGGAACGCCCGAATGGCTCACGGGGCTGCCCATAGTCCGACTCCCTGCCCTCTGGTGAGATTACCACAACCCAGTTTACAATGTCTTGCACATATGACTTCACAAGATTCAAAGTTGCAGCAAACTAACAAAAAATCCACCACTTTTCAGAAAGGTCCAGAAGGATTCGCAACATGAGACTGTAGGAAAAACACAGACCACAGGAGAACCAGGCACAGCTTGCAGCCCAGGCATCCGGAAGAGCACAGACCACAGGAGAGCCCCGAGACCAGAATGCATTGCCCCCACTGCCCTGTCTGCATGGAGGTGAAAGCTCAAGGGACAGGCTCAGTAAACCCACAGAAATGTACAAAATCAGAATCCGAGCCTCAAGTCACCATGCAAAACAGAAGGAAAACGTTTGGCGACAAAGAAGCAAATAGTCAGGAGGCAACAGCAGAGAGAAAAAAGCATGTATGCTACTGCCGCATTCCTTTTCCTTGTTAATTACAAGTCAAAAGTGTTCTAGATTGCAAGCCCAGAACACACCCTGGGGAGGCTGTGACCCTGCAAAATACAGGCAGACCTTGAGACAGAATGTACACAGCTAATGAGCTTCATCATAGGGCAGTTAGGCAGGTAAGCAGTCAGAAATACACCAGCAATTACCTCCAGTTATCCGAAGCCCGCACCACAGACTGCAGTCCTTGTCCGACCTCCACAGTGGCTTCGCCGCAAGAAGCAGTTATGAATAGGTCCAAAGCTGGTGTGGGTAATCATCCCCTCTTCCTCATACACCCAGCACTCCACAGCAGGCAAGCTTCCAGTTTCAGGGAGGGGACTGGCCTTGTCCCCTTCCTGTAGTTCTGCATCTGAGTTGGCAGCTGAAATGTTCATTGAAGGAGCACACAGTTGTGTGGAAGAAATCACTCTGCTTGTGGATATACATCTTTGCAAATATATTGTCTGAAGACAAAAGGGCTTTTTATAGTTGAATGATCAAGAAATGCCACAAAGTTTATGAAGACTGCATGGCGCTCAAGAACAAGGATACAGGAAATGTTCTGATTCGTCTGCAGATCATTTACACGACAATCCAAGGCTATCTTGGTAAATTTGGAAGCTGTGGTCATATTGTGCGCCGGAGGAGACAATTCTGACAACTCAACAGCTTGCATTACCAACATTTCATCTGTCAGGCAAAACCTTAACGCAGGCGCAGAAGAATGTCCTGGCTAAGGGGCTATCATTTGTCCCTACTACAAGTACGGATTGGTTTGTAGTCCAGACAGATATTAGAACATTTCTGAGAAAAGTCAGATTGAGATCCTTCTTTAAGAACTCGGAACCATTGGAGAGATGTTCTGACACGGGTCTTAAATATCCCTCCTCTTTTACACCTTCAGACAATCAGGTAGCAAAAGAGATGCTTACTTTTGAAAAATGTGTACTCAAGGGGGTTCGGGACCTGGAACATAATAAACAACATCTTAGATATAACCTCACGAATATGGAAAGACAAGCCATCAAAACTCTCAGAGGACCCCGACTTAGTCATCAAACCTGTTGATAAGGGGGGCGGTATAGTGATCTTTAACCAAGAACAATACCACATGATGGTCTCCAACCTTTTGGATGACACAGTGAGTTACAAGAAACTCAAGAAGGATCCCCGCATTGATCTAAGTCGGGAAATACAGTCAGTTACAACTCTGGCATTGGAACGAGGGTGGCTGACACGAGATGAGTTTGAATTTTTGAATGCCTCCGAAGGGCGTACTCCTGCATTTTATGCAATTCCTAAAATACATAAGGATGCAGATAATCCACCAGGGCACCCTATTGTTGCGGGATGTGGCTCGGTTCTTGAGCCTATATGCAAATACATTGATAAATTCTTACAGCCCCTCAGTCAGGAAACTAACATACCTACGCGATAGCTCTTCAGTGATCAAATTGGTTGAAGGTAGACCCTTCAATAATGAAGAGGAGATTCTGGTCACTTTAGACATATGCGCGCTGTATACGAGCATCCCCCAGGAGGAGGCGGTTCAATGTGTACGTGAAATCCTCACCATTGAAGGATCACCCAACAATACCCCTGGAGAATTCATCTTGGAGCTTCTTACTATTGCCCTTGAAAAGAACTGTTTCAAATATAAAGACCAGTTCTTCTTACAGACTCATGGCACTGCAATGGGCGCGGCATTTGCCCCCAGTCTAGCCATATTATATATGGCAATGTGGGAACATCATTTTGTTCTCACAGAAACGTATCCTTTTGTGGGCCATATAAAACTATGGCGGCGCTATATTGACAACATTCTTCTGATTTGGCATGGTTCAGCCATTGCTCTTCAATAATTTTTTCTTTGGCTCAATATGCAACATACGCAGATCAAATTTACGATCAGCACCAGTATTAAAGAGATCCATTTTTTGGATCTTAATATATACGTGAGGGATGGAAACTTAGAATGTTTGCTCTTCAGAAAACCTACGGATAGAAACACATTGCTCCATTTCTCTAGCTTCCCTCCTAGGGGAGTCAAGGAGAATCTTCCGTATGGTCAATTCTGGCGATTACGTAGAAATTGCACTTCCATCACAGAGTATACAACTCACGAGGATAATCTTAAAACACGACTGGTTGCAAGAGGATATCCAAGTAAATTGGTCTCGAAGGCGGCTAAAAGAGCGAGATTTACACCTAGGGAATCCCTACTTACTACTGAAGAACCCCACACAGAAGAAAAGTTAGTTTGTGTTTTGCCATACACCACACATATTTATGCGGTCAAGAAGGTGATCAAGACGTTTTGGCCCCTTGTTAAATTGGAGCTTATTGATGAACCCATGCCATCTTTTGCCATGACTAGGCAGACAAATTTGAGGGACTTGTTTGTGCATTCCAAATCACAGGTTTCCAGAAATAGAACCACGGGCTGGGATTTACGCCCACTAGTAGGACACTTCCCCTGTGGAGGCTGTTCAGTCTACAGGTACACAAAGAAAATAAATGAGTTCCAAGTGAGGAGCAGAAAATTGAATATTCGAGCCCTCACTAATTGCAAAACATCTAATGCAATATATTGTGTGGAGTGTCCATCTGGCCTTAAATATGTAGGTCAGACCTCCAGACCAGCACATATACGGATTGTGGAACACAGATCTCGCATTAGGTGTAAGAATATCAATGCGCCTCTGGTGTCCCACTATATGGAACATGGTCATTCATCGGAGGATTTGAGTTGGTGGATTTTGGAAGCTCTACCTAGGAAGAGGATTACTCCATATAGTCTGAATCTCGTGGAAGCTAGGTGGATACACCATTTGGACACTATTGAACAGGGCTTGAATGAAAGCAACTCCCCCCTCCGCCCCCCAACAGGGGTGACCATCATATTGCCTACCACTGGTTATGTGCCATTATACTTTTCTGTCCGTGCTGGCATGATTTATGGGGTGGCAGCATTGGTCGTTTGCTTCCCCTTTTAGGGGTCTCTTCAGTAATAGGACGCATGTCATAATATTTTTCTTTTTTGACAGACTGGGATAAGAAATAAACATCCATTCCCATTCCCTGCCAGATGACCCAATCTATCCATTCTGTTTTGAGGCCAGCGGACAGCAATAATAATAAAATTAGTGTAGGACTCCTGGACTTTTGGGGCCGGTATGTATAGCTGGCATACATGTCAGTCCTATTTCTTTCTCTATGACTGACTCTACTTACAAGCCGACGTGAGGGGGCTCTTTAGGCTCTCGCGGGTCCTACCTTTCTTTCCATTAGTTGACCGGTAGTAGGCGTCTCCATTCGAGCCGTCCGCGCGCACATTCAGCGTGCAGACGTTCATGCAGCGCCCAACAGCCTGGCTACTCCGACACTCCGGCGTTCCACATGGGTAGTGCAGCGGTCTCTTGCAGGTAGGATACCTGTGGACATGTCCCTGTAACGCTATGCACACATGGAGTTTGGCACTATCATACATTGTAATCTGTAGGGGGTTGGTCCTCTACTACCAAACGTCTCTCTTTTGGGACAGCCGGCGCAAATTGCACTAGGCGTAGCTGCAGTAGAGGACCTGGTGAAACAGGCTTTGTTGAGGTGCCCTTCGGGGTCTGTACTTTTAGCGCATCGGCATCTGTATGGGTACACTCATGAGGCTGTTATTTTTACCTCTTAGGGATATATTTTTGCCCTCATATTCCTAAGGCTCTGGGTTTCTCGTGGATTTATGGCTGACATTTTGCAGTCCATAGGCTATAGATTCTTTTAGTTTGTATCTTACTCTCCCTTTTTTTCAGTTCGCGATACGCGATCAGTGATTATCCAAACTACATTAATATCGAGCCTCTCCACCGAAGAGCTTGGTTTCCATCCTTGGATATCTAGAATAGGAGGACATTCAAAAACATGCCCGTATTTACCATTCAGGTGAGCAGCCTTGTGGTCCCCCGAAAGATGATTGGAATTTAACTAGTGAATTGAATGTATATATTCTAACTGAAGAGTGACACATTGGATTCCTGCTTCTTTTTCTTCTCTCTTTCTCCCTCCCTTTTTTAGTGGCATTATTGGTTGTGGATCAATATATGAAAGACAGGAGCACTTGCATGTTGCTGACAACATTGCAGTGATGACTCATTTGGGGATTTTTTAGTTACCCCATTTAGTAAGTTGTGTGGAAAAATAATTTCTCTTTGTGTGGATTTTCTACGCTGCAGACTTCTTGGGCACGGTCTTTGGGGTATTCTGCATGTCGACACTTGGGTACAACCCTGCTCCGCACGACGACATGGGGAGGTTTTCACTCGTTTTCTTCATCTTCCCCCCCATTCCTCCCCTCTCTGCTTCACAAATTATTTGTAAGCACGGTTGGGTGATTTGTATCCATGGTTAGGGTGGAGGATTTTAATTTTGGTGAGACCACATTGTTAGGGTGTTGTAGCCCTTCGTGACTATATACACACAGGGTCTTGGTGTTTTTGGTGGAGGCTTTTTCCTCACATTTTAACATTTCTTATTTATTTGTATATTCTTGTTGTGTTTTTACTGAATTTTCTTACATGGCAGTAAATATATAATTTATCACATCCACAGATCTCCATCTCCCTTGGGGTCCTGACGAAGCCAGTGTAATTGATATTCTGCCGAAACATCCCCTGCATAACCCTGTGTTTTCTAGTTATGCGGTACGGTTTAACAACGTTACCAAGGACGTAGACCTGGGATGTGCTTTTGGTCATGAATAATGATTTTTAGAATGTAAAATAGGTGACATTGGCGAATTGAGGATGTCTGATTTATTAGACAGACAGGGCCAGCAAGATAGTTTTTCTGCCAGTGTTTTCCTCAAAATTGATTACTATACCGTGTTTTAATTGATTAATTCACAAAATGTTGACGTATACATGCATGCATTTTCTATATTGACATATGTATTTATGTTTTGATTTTTCTACATAATTATAAATAGACCCAATTGGTCTTTTTTAAGCTTGTAACCGTAGGCCTACGTAATAAATTATGAAACATTTAGTATAACAAAAATACTACCCACTGTGTTTACTGTTCTTTGAGGCGATTTAATAACCCATGGAATAGGGCCCAGTTGTAGCAAAAACTGGGTCATTGAACTATTTGATAAATGGTTTATCTGGGGGACCCCCCTATGTGTGCTAGTTTCGCTGCTCATTCGTCCCCTTGATGCCCTTGAGTACTTATCCCTTATGTGGTAAAAGTCA
Source organism: Ambystoma mexicanum (assembly GCF_040938575.1). NCBI lineage: Eukaryota > Metazoa > Chordata > Amphibia > Caudata > Ambystomatidae > Ambystoma > Ambystoma mexicanum. Next base: position 1,497,619,822 of record NC_090935.1, read on the forward strand.
TATTGATTTATGGCTGTTCGCATAAAAACAACACTTGCCAAAAGCATAGACTCTAAGGGCCACCATCTTCATGACTGGCATTGACAGCAATGACTTTCCAATCTTAGAATCCCTAAATCCTGAGGTCCACCAGCTCTAGCATAATACTAATTCAGAGATAACCCGTTCCATTTTTCCAAACGGAGTTGAGATCTGGATAGGCAGAGTCCCATTTACTTCTTCACGTTAACCACCAGTACTGCCAGACCTTTGGGGGGGAAAAAAAGCTTCTACCCGATGCGACTTTAAATACAAAGTGTTGGTTTTTCACTACCAGAACTTTCCAATTTTTTGTGACGGCAAGTTTTTAACCAAACCTCCTTTGGTGAGGGGTTTTAAGAAGCCAGCTTATGGTTGCAACCAGTTTACACTTCATGTTCTAAAGCAGAAGCAAGGGTAACAGCTGAGCAGGTACCCCCCTGGACTCGGGGGTGGTAGGCTTGCTTTCAAGTAGAGTGAACAATATCAAAATCGGTTAAGGAGCAGAGGTTCACTCAGGCAAGTACAAAATTAGGATTGGTTACAGGCAATCGGTACAAACACAGTTTATGAACACCAAAATGGGTCACTTACCTACCACTTTAGCTTACAACACAAGTGGGAATGTACACTCATGGCGAACATGGAGGGGTAGGTTAAAAAACAACGTCACAAGCCGTGTGCTAGGACTACGTGAGCAGTAAGATCAACACTTTCGAAGTCCATCCCCAACTCATAGTTCAGTCTACTGCAAGCAGGTGTTAAGCAAGTCCTTAGCAAAAGCCACTGTAGCAATGGTCAAAAGGCTCCGAGCTTTGGAGAAGCTAAATTACCAATCCCCAAGTTGGAGACAGAAAAGAGGACTCCTGACCCAGGCCCCGCTGCCTTTGGCCCGTTAAGGTAACACATTAAGTTATGGACTACACCAAATGCAAGTAAATGGGATAGGGAGATTAGAAATAATGGGTACCTTGACCCGAAGACAGATTTGCAGCACTACAAAGATCATGGAACAGAATCAGTGGGGGGTAAGCAAGATTAACATTGAGTCAGTGCAGTGCTGCCCTCCTCTTTGTTGGTCTTGTGAATAGTCCTTCCTTGGGATCCTGTTGCATTGGCACTGGCTCCTCCTGGGACTCTGTTTGTGACAACCGGAGACCCCAAACTCAACACTGAAAGCCACCTGTTCACACACATTTCCAAGACAATTTCTGCAGCACCCCTTTGGGCCACTGTCCCCGGGTCTTCCAAACCAGGTTGGGTAACTAGGCTTTGGATGCAGTGTCTCTTCTGTGACCCCATCAAAACAACACTTTCTAATATGGCCTGAAGTCCCACTCTGCAGCTATTCTTCTTTGGACCTGGTTAGTTACTAAACATTTATATTGTGCAAACCATGGACCCGTAGGCGCACCAACAAAGGAACTGAGAACAGATAAAAATCATTGAACCAGAGATCAACGGGAGGGTCAGACCCTGAGATTAAATAAATAAGTTTTAAGTTTCTTTATGAAGAGTTCAATGGACTTCAAGCTCCTGGGTTCCAGTGGAAGACCAATTCCTGCTCTTGGGGCTGCATTCTGGAATGCTCCCTTTATGGCTTTGATAGTCCTGCATCTAGGAACGGCCAACTGGTCAGTATTGGAGGATCTGATAGTTCAAGCTGTTTTTTTTTTCTTTTTTTAAATCTGTACAATTACCAGAAGGCGAAACAAAAACCTGGACCCCACTGGGAGCCAGTGCAGACAACTTCTGGCCTCGGAGATGTGCTCTTTCCAGGCAAAACCCATGACCACGCGCACTGCACTATTCTGTATAACCTGTAGCCGGTTGCACTCATATTTATTGATGCCATACAGTAAACTGCAGCAATAATCAATGTTGGCGCCCACAATGGCCCTTGCGATGATCTCAGCATAAGCTTGAGTAATAATGGGACTAAGGACAGACAAAAGCTTGATATATTAGGACAGTTTTTCAAAAGTCCAACTAAGGGCTTCATAAAGACTATCTAAAGCAGTACAGAACACCACTCTTAGTATAAAGCTGTATCACCTGAACATTTGCTAGCGTAGACAGAGCAGCCAAGCTTATTTTAGGAGAGAGGGGTGTAGCTTGGGGAAAAGAAATTGAAGCATACCTTTGGTCCAAAGACACACTGAAAACACTAGGTATTGTAAAAATAAATTGTTTATTTAAATACAAAGAGGCCAAGATAAATCTTGGGTAAGGTAAGTACTATCACACATGTAAAAACACAATTATAAAAACCAGCTCAATACTTACATTTTGTAGATTATACTAAGCAGTCAAGGTGAGTCAAACCTAAAACACATTCAGAATGACATTAAGCTATTCTTGAGGAGTAAAACCACAGTCTTTAGACTTTTAGGATACAAGTAACTCAAGGGCAGCAGACACTATTGGTCAGAAACAGTGTTAGTTACAGAATCACTTCATTAGACCAACCCTGTAACAAGTCTATCTTGCAACATATGTAACCGTCTTCTTTCAAGAATGGATACATTTACAAATAGGTTACTTTTTAGATACAGTACAGAGGGAGGAACTTAACGTCTATACTACATAGAGGCCTAAAGCTACTCAATGATAAGTATACACACAGTGAAACTATTTTAGAAGTGCCCAGGGCAATTCAGGGAATGCACAACCCAGGGTTACAAGTTTATTTTATTTATGGTTCACTTGTTAGGCGCTTATACAGGAAGCAAATACTGTTTCAAAGTGGGGAGCAGCAGCTAGCAAGGACAGTATAACCTATTGGTACATAACATTTACACTATTACTAATGTAGGAATATATAGTTCGACCAATGATAATTTCCAGAAGTGTATTATAAAATTCTAAGTTAAATAAGAACTCTATGAGACTTAAAGGCAATCAGCAGTTCAAGGTAAGTAAGGACCTATGTAATTCTCAGATGGGCTTTAATAAACTCCAACACTAGTATTAACGTCAAGACAGTTTTAAATGCACTAAACAGATCAGCAACTTAAGCAATAACTTGAGTACCACTTTGTAACTTATTCTATTTCAGAGATACAGTTACAACACCAAGCCACCACCCATTCAAGAAAACTTGCCATTGTAACAAAAATGTTACCAGGCAAGTAAGAAAGGGGATACGTTTTAGTGGACCAGCACTCCACATAAGGTGAGGTGTGCTGGTCCACTAACAAATGTAAAGGGGATCGGAATAGCACTTCACTTCTTGGGAACAGTAGTTCACCAAAGAAATAAGAATTAAAAAGAATAGCCTAAAGGGGCCACCCAACCTAAGCCCAAACGTTCTAGGAAACTATAACTCCAATCACACACTATGGAGATACAAAGTCACCCATAACAAGAGTAAAAGACTCGGTGAGAGGGGATACAGACTCAAATCACCTAGGAATACGGGAACAATCATCACAAAGTCCAGAGGTTGACATAGGTCAAAATCTTACCCAACAGATCTCTGTTGCTGAACCGAGGCCCTGAACTCCTCTGGTGAGGTCCGAGATGCATGCCAGCCTGATGGTTGCTGCCTCCCACTTAACCATTGCCTTAACCACAAAAGACATATTGGGCATGTCTTGGTAAACCCCATAGAAACACTTTCTGGAACTCTTCAAAAACTATATAATTGACAACCTTTATCTGCCTGCAAACGGCCATAGTTCTTTTAACGCCTGGTGGCCCTGGAAATGCTGATCGTTTTTAAAAATTCCTTTTATTTTCTGCATTTTGGCGTCATAAATCAGTTCTATTCACTCGTACATAATGCTGTGCCTGAATGTGGCTCTCTCCTTTGTAGATACTTTGCTGTATTGAATATTTAATCTCCGCTTGTTATTTTCTATGATCAAGTCACTTTCCCCTTAGGGAACCTCACAAAGTGAACAGCATTTTAATGTACCTGTGTTTCTCTAGCTTTAATGGTGCACTTTTTTTATTAGACCTTTTACTTTCATTAACATCTAATGTGTATTTTTAATATTACTTAATTGAACTGATATAAATAGTATTTTTTTACAGTGCCTGTGAGGCTCTAATTGTGCTTTGATACCAGCGAGTCCTAAGAGATATCCTAACAGTTAAACCAGACTGCCCTTTCATAATACCATTGAATATGCTTTGGACGAAGTGGGCAACCGGAGCACACTACAAAATTGGTTTGACAACCCCTACCCCAAAGTTCTTCAGAAGGCTCTCCCCAACAGAAGCAAGCCATACAAACTGCAAGGTCACCCTTTGGATTGTTCCCACCACAAGGCACACAGGCAAAAAAAATGTTTAAAGAGACTGCATAGACCCTGAAAAGAGTAAGGACGCCAAATCCGACGCAAAACTAAAACTTTGCCTCCTCAAAACGTCTTCGTATGCGGCAGGGCCCAGAAGTCGAGTAAAGCCAAAAATACTGCCTTTAGTCTTTAGTACAATTTGTAATCTGATAAAAAGCTTTAATGGCTTGGTGTGTTCAGAAATTCTTGATCCATAAAGCAGAGCAAATTACAAAGAATAAACAGACACTACACTGCATAATATGTCCTATGTAAATACTTTGGATAAAAGCGCTATATAAATAACAAATTAGTAGGATAGGATAGAGGAGTATGGCTGGCGTAAAGTGTCTGCTGCCGGTTTTCCTTTGTTTACATATACTTGCCCATCTGTTCTCTGTTGCTTCCCACAGCTAGCGCAGTTTCACTGCAAAACTTGAATCAATACGCTTTAACTGAATACTTCGTGAATACATTGGCAAGAAAGGCAGACAGTTCATACATAAACCTTTCATTCATTTAAAACTAATGATTTCTATATTAATGCACATTTTAATTTTAAAAAGTGTTTCAAGATTTCATTCATGTGGAGAGCTAGTCAACTTATAAATATTAAGGAAGATACATTATACAGAAAGTTGGACCCACTAATAGCACGTATCTGAAAGAAGTCACCCAAGATAGATTAAGGTAAACCAGCTGTCACTGCAAAAAGCACACATGCTTGGATCCAATACAACACATCAATTTCTGTATACAATATAATTCCTTATATCTGACTCAATCTTTATCCCCAAAAAAAACCAAAAACATAAAAATGTAAAACTCACTTTTCCACTTTGAAAAATATTGCACAACCATCCACATGCTTTTTCTCATGCTCGCACATGATTTTGGCACGTGACTTTGGAGAGAAGAATCCATCATATCCTCTTTCTTTTAAAGTTGGCAGGAAAAGGGCATAGTATTGCTCTGTTTCAACTTCCTGTCAATGAGAGAAAGTGAGAAGACAAGGTATATTAAATGGTTGTAAACAAATTTTATATAATCATGTGTAAACCTTATGCAAGTTTCAGCATGTTACCTAGTGCAACTAAGAAAAAACGATTTTAATCTACCCCATACAAACAGAAAACTTTCAAGAAGGAAAACACTGTGCCATGTGAAATTAGAGGGTTTGAACAAACGCTTACTAAAGCGTTAGAGCCAAAAGTTATTGCTTTTTCAGAAGAACAAATGACTAACCGTTTGTAAGATTATGGATGAATAGGATATTTATCATCTACTTCACTGCAGGCTAAGCATGATCTCTTAGCCACTAGATAAAAGTGGTCCTTCTAGGCCTGGTGAGCATTCAGAGCGTGCAAGTGCAAAGGGACAAGGGCAGGGGTAAGTGCTGGGAATTCCACGGCGGGGGAAGTACCATGGAGTAAGTTGCCAGGAACCAGTAAGTGCATGGCAAAGGTCACTCAGTAAAGAGTGGTCAACTGCCAAAGAAATAAGTGCAGTCCTGTGAGGGAGCACAGGCCAGTGGGTGCCCAAGAGCAAGTGCTAGGAGCAGCAGGAGGCTGAAGGCGATTGGGCGGAAGGCCAGGACCCAGGAGGACACATTAAAGGTCCAGGCCACCAATCTCAGTGATTGTGGGGGTTTAGCAGGGGAAGGAGGAGGTGAAGAGGAAAATCTTAAGGGACTTGTGGAATTTAAGGCGATTCGGCTCAAGAGGGAGGGGGAGGCTCTTCCACAGGAGGAAGCCGGCCGAGGAAAGAACCTCCAGCTCGCTGCTTAGAGAAGCACTTGACATACAGAGTTATAGCCGGCAGAGCGCAGAGATCATGCCGGCGAGTATTTGGTGAGAGCAAGTTGCAGATAGCATGGTCCACGTCAAACTAAAACCAAAAAAGTGATGAGTGGAAGGTTAAGTAATCTGAACAATTGGCATTGCTCTGGGCAACCTTCCACCCGTCTGCACCTTTGCAAAAGGGGCCCAGTTATAAGCAAATCAGTCAGGTACTGCCACCAATGGAAGCAACCCTGCCCGAACTGGTAGGCAAAGCTCCCCTCAACCCCCCCTACACGGAAACACAAGCAACTCCAGCCATGGTTCAGCCTTGTTGGGCCTTGTCAGGGAGGTGCAGCTTGGTTCCCTATGGTGCAGCGAGCAAGGGACCCATGTCTGGGCATGCCCTCTCACATAGGGAAACACGGCACCAAACAGCCTTAAGGATGATGCAGAGGGATTTGAATTTGATCCTTGCAGCAACCAGGAGCCAATTAAGAGATCTTAGGGCTGGAGATATCCTTGGCCTCAAGCTCAGGGACTGTATAAGTCTTGCATCCCTTTTCTGAATAAGCTGAAGGGGGCAGAGGGTAGATTAAGGGATACACCGTTGCATTAGACCATCCTAGAGAGTACCAGGGCTCTAGAGACATTGAGCTTCAGGGGAAAGGTGAGGAAAGGAAGGATGCCTCAGGAGGTGGAGTTGAAAATTGGCCTTCTAGGCAAGGTCCAAGATGTGAACGAGGAAAGAGCAGTGCAAGATGATGCCAAGGTTTTTGGCTTCAGATGAAGGCGAGGGGGAGGGCACATAGAGGGTGGCCAGAGTGAAGGGAAAAGAAGGAGCAGGGATCCCTATAGGAAAGATCTCAGTCTTGCTGGCATTATTTGATATGTTTGCAACACAAAACAAACGAATATTCAAATGGACCACTAATGCTTTCTGATAACTCAACCACTGACATCATAAGTCACCAATAACTCAGCCAACTGCATGCAATTGCTGCTTCGGTCACCTCATTATGCTCATTGACATGGAATGTCTGGCTTCAAAATGTTTACATTTGCGCTGTGTTTTGTATTCAGCCTCAAACCTAACTAAGTACTCCTCAGTACGTCCCACAGTCATATTTGTCCTTTGTTTCGCTAGTGGGTGCCGCCCCCATGGTAAGACCCTTCCACCTCTTCTCAAAACAAGGAATCATGAGCACATTCAACACCAGCCAGATCACCTGAAGATTTTTGCTCCCTAAACTCTACAAACCCATAACCCCAAAATCCAGACTAGCCCCCCATTTCTCTCCAACTCATGAAGAGAACAAGGTGCCGCTGAGTGAGCCTTTAAAACCAATATCAAGCCATCACTAAGCGGACCTAAACAACTGTGCAATCTACTGGTCAGTCTCCACAAAACAGTTCACTGCAAAAATCCTTTAAAAAAGAAGAACGGGACCAACAAGCATGACCCCCAGACAAAAATAGAAAAAGAAAAACTATGAGAGAAATTTAAGAGATCATTGAAATCTGAGTGAATGCTGATATACTGGATTACACTATTCCTCGGAAGACAGACAAGCAACATGTTCCCCTTTCCATCAGGCAACATCTGTGGAGCACCTAATGGAATTCAGCCAATTAGCACTGTTTTTCCACATCTATACTACCTCCTCTTAGAACTCCACAGCAGCACAGGCCTCAACTGCTACAACTATACTAGACAACAACCATATCATTCAAATGAGCTAAACCTCCAAACCAAATAAACTGGACCTTGGTATATCACTCACATCCCACCATAATGGATGATAAAAACCCAAATAAACAGAACTTACGATTTCGGGCACCAAATCAACCTACCACACAAGCATTCCTTGATTTTAACTGAAATGAAGTGACCTCTTAGGAAGCTTATGGTTACTTCCAGGTTTATTAACAAGCTCTTAAGTTACATTTACAGGTAAGTCATATATGATATAGGAAAGATACTTAGGACAAACACTGGCACCCATCACCCAGGCAGGGGCGTCCTAACTGCCTGGGCTTGGAGCCTTCACCAAACATTCTCTCATTCACAACCAACACTCCAGGTGACATTGCAGCCTTCCATCATCCAAAGGCAAGCACTTCACCACACATCTCCGTCCCTTGCAACACAACACACACACACCCACATACATGCATGCATGTGGAAAAGGTTAATGTCCCAACATTAAACATTCACAATGCACCTGGTTTAAAGAGTAGGCAACTCAAAGTGTTGAGGCACGTCCCAACTCCCTTTTAGACCGGTTCCACAACCCGGAAGGCGTCCCTTCCTCTCACGCACCATACAGTCTGACCTGGTGTGACCATACACCATCATCCTAAACACACTATCAACTAGGTATGGCCCACACACACACACCATACATTTTGACCTGGCATGACACCATCAGACTAACCATACAGTCAAACTGGCATGACAATTTACACACCACATAAGCACTTAACATTGCATGACTCACACACCATTCAGACTAACCCAAACTACACTATTAACCTGGCGTGACCACTCTCACACCCTACATCCTGACCATGGCATGCGTCACACACCACTCAGACTAACCAATCTATTATTGTTACGAGACCCTTACACTTACTGACACGTCTTATCACCACACCAATGTTGTGCCATATACCTTAAAATGTGCACAAACAATACAGAAAACATTGAATTCTAGCATGAAATTCCTTGTCACATAAACCAACTCATCTATTGAATAATTAAACATTAGTAATATAAGCTAACCTAAAAGTCCATAACCTTTTAAGGTTCTACCCTGTACTAACATTTCTGTCCAAACTAAAAGTCCTTGTAGCGAAAATTGCAACATGAACAGTTAAATAACCTAAAAGCCCATGTCGCATTACAGCAACCTAACTAACAGCTGCAAATCCTCAAAAAGATTATACCTAGTCTTCTCACATGACTAACATATCCCTAACACACCCATCCGGACACATACTTGCAGCCCATCCACATTTAAATGCACACATGCTATGGAGCATTTACACCATACTCTTCATTAATAACAATATTATCCCCCAACACATTTAGGCACTACCACCCCTTTAACTGAATCACCATTAAGTTTCCTAAAAGTTCAGAGTGCGCCAATCCTGCAAATACTTAAAAATGGTAAAACCCTACTAATATAACACATTGAAAATAGAAATATCTATGCTCATAAGTAAAGGATACATTTCAATGTCAAACTGCCGACATTCCACACTCTAGACTACAGACATATATCCAGCTGATGCAGCTAAACCATTTTCATGCAGCAAAGCATACCTTCGTGCTACACTGTACTTGGTGATGCGCATGCCCAATTCTCATGCATGCAGCAACATTACTTTCACCAATCCGCTTGACTAGCTGCGCCATCCACGACTCCTGTCCTACGTCTTACTAGGGGCTGCTCATTGCCCCAAAGACAATTCCTAACAAGACGAAAATTACTCCCAGCCTGGATTACGATGAGTCACCAGGCACTTATACCATTTGACATCCTCTGTAAAGATGCACCGATCCTCTTCGCTGGCACAGCCTGAATCTAAATTTACTGAAGCACCCACTTTCATTTTGCTTCACAGTACCTCAGCTACGCCTGCGCTCGAACTTCTACACAAGTAATGCAGGCCTGGATTGGCTGCCGGATACATCGTGATCAAGCTAGCCATGTAATGAGGTTCTTTCCTCATACGCCAAGCCACTCCTACCCGTTATACCAATACGCACTGCAACTGCAAACGCATGCATCGCAGGTGACCAAATCTTCCATACTTTTGAACACACATCGAGTTCCATTGAATCGCCAACTCCCTTTGCAGCCTCGATTGCGTCCCGTGTCCAACCGTCAACTGCTGTTTGACAGCATTAAGCATTTGCTTCATTCACCTCCACCCCACAACACTGTACTGTAACAAGTAACAGATAGCTCCATCCAGCTAGGGGACCTTACTTCTCCACAGGTTTCTTTTTAAAACTCCACCGTAGCATTTACCATGTATGAGCACCATGTCCTTCATGCATATATCCCTCCAACGCGTTCCTGCTGGCAGTAAGAGTGCTACTCCTTTAAAGCCACCATTTTCAGTGTCCCCTTTCTTTTCTACTTTTGAGTGCAGGATACGACCAGTTTCATTCACTTTCAGGATACTCAATGAGAATGCAAACTCCTGCCCCTTCACCTTTCCCCATGCCAGGGACCAACTATTCCAGTCAATTTAAAACTTGGGCAGCATAATTATGAAATCCTCCCCTCATATGCCCTGGGTGATGGGTCTTACTTGTTTTGGGGGCAGTGTGTCCTCTTTCCTTCTCCTCCTTCCTTTCATCCAGAACAGGACTGCGAGACTTGTCCTTGGCCTCAAGCCCAGGGACCGTATCTCTCCAGGACTGAAATCACTACACTGGCTGCAAGGATTAAGTTCAAAACCCTCTGCATTGCCCCAAGGCCTTCTGGGGCCTTGGGCCAAAATACCTGCACCTCTCTCTTCCTAAATATCTTCCTTCTCGAGCCCTTCGCTCACCCACCTCCGGGTCAGCCGCTTCTCCAAGCAACAAGCTGGGGTTAGATCTCTCGCCGCAGCAGGGGCCTCCATCTGGAACAGCCTTCCTGAAACGAGGAGAACCATCTCTGGTTCCAGAAGCACCTCAAAACCTTCCTCTTTGCCTCTGCATTCTCTTACTCTCTCCCCTGCTAAAATCACTGAACCTGCACTGAATCTGCAACTGGGCCACTCACCGATCTCGTGTCCTGGCCCAGCCACTCTTCCCTGCACTGCCTACCTGCATTACGGGACTGTCTCTGTATCCTACAGCCCCTTCTCCAGGCACTTACCTTGCACTTGCCACCAGCTGGCCCTACTATTTATCTCGTATTCTATTAACCATGTACCGCACTTTCCTTGCACTTGCCACCAGTTGGCCCCTTTATTTATCTTGTATTCTACTAACCATGTACTGCACTTCCCCTCTCCCCTTCCCCTGCACTTTTCCCAGTCCCCCTACCCTTGCGCGATCTGAATGACACCTGGCCTAGTAGGATCGTTGACTGTCTCCCCTTGTTCCCCCCCCTGCCTCGTCGCGCCTTGAAACACTTGTGTATAGGCGCGTTACAAATACCATATCATACCATATCTTTCTGTACCCCCACAGCAGATACACCAGTTTTCTTCTCCTTTGCACACGTAGGTTCCTCTTCTTATGACCAGCTCGTCGCCAATGAAATGAAGTGACCTCTTAGGTAGCTTATGGTTACTTCCAGGTTTATTACCCAGCTCTTTAGTTACATTTACAGGTAAGTTACATATGATATAGGAAAGATACTTAGGACAGAAACAAAGCCCCTGTCTGGGTGATGGGTGCCAAACTGCCTGGGCTTGGAACCTTCACAAAACATTCTCTCATTCACAACCAAACACTCCAGGTGACATCACAGCCTTCCATCGTCCAAAGGCAAGCACTTCACAACACATCTCCTTCCCTTACAACACCACACATACCTGGCCGGTCGCACTCTTCCATCATACAAGACAACCAAATCAGCCTACCACACAAGCATTCCTTGAGTTTAACAAATAGGAACCAATCCCCTGACAACACCGGGACACAGTGGGCTGTTCCTGCATACTCAAACCCTGAGAAGCAGATTCTTACGAGTTAGAGCCATTCAGCACATCATGCTAGAACTAATCTTTCCATGAAGAAGCAGGTCAGTATTCCTAGCCATCACAGACTATCTTCTAAACGGCCTATAAAGAGCACAAAATGCAGTAGTTGGGCTCCTTCCATGACGGTAAAAATGAGTACACATCACCAGAACTCTATTAAGATGGCTGACTGTCAAGCGCAGTATCAAAATTCAAAACCCTACATCACCCACAGGTAGCCCAGAACCCACCAAATAAGAGGAGTCTGTAGTGATGGTCCCCTGCGGGGCCGGCTGCTGGAAGGGCTTGCCCATCCGCAGGTTGCAGTCCCTGGACCACCATGTGAGGTCCGAGTGTAGAGAAGGAGGAATGTTGCCCAGCTCCGCTAGGAAGCCCCTCTCACAATTCCATGATGCTGCGAAGTGCAGCTGTACTCTCCTCATCCTGAGTCTCGTGTGGTGGACAGCCAGAAGGACCACCGCCATTAGTCCCAATAAATGTTGGTGCCACCAGGTCCATGTCACTTCTCAGGTGAGGAAGTGAGTTATGGCCCTCTTGGAGGACAAGATCACAGCCATCAATGGGGGGGGGGGGGACTCTGGGCATGTGTCCCAGCTGAGGCCCAGGAAAGTCAGTGAGTAGTTTGCAGCAGAGACTTCTTGAGGTTGAGTGAAAATCCCAGGTCGTGGAGTGTGCTTATAAGAGCGTAGGAAGTGTGGTGCACTGTATCCGGTGAGGTTACCCCGACGAGCCAGTCGTAGAGGTACGGGTAGATGTGGGCGGCCCTGGGCACTGAGGAGGGCCATGACTGCATGCACGAGTCTGGTAAACACCCTAGGAGCAGAATTGAGGCGGAAAGGTAGCACCTTGTATTGGAAGCGACAGCCCATGATCCTGAACCGTACAATGGAGCGATGCGGCTGCCAAATCGGGATGTGAAGATGGCGTCCTTCAGATCCAGGGAGCACATCCCGTCCCCCCCTTGAACAATGTCTCCGCTAAGAGCGCTGGCGTAACCAGCTTGAATTTTTGAAGAGGGAGGGAGAGGTTGAGGGTGGAAAGGTCCAACACAACTCTCAGGCCATCCTGGTGGTTCTGAATGGCGAAACTCCTGGAATAGAAGCCCAATCCTCGCTGGGAGGCTGGGACTTCTTCCACTGCCTGGCTCTCGACAAGAGACCGAATCTCCGCCAATAGAGTAGCTGTCCCAATCTGTGGGAGGGAAGGGAAGGAGGGAGGGGAGGAGAGGAAGGGATCAGTAGGTGGTACCAAGTGGATACTAGAGCAGATCCAGGTGTCTGCAAAACTGTGCCTGAAGGGCAAGCCTGCCCCACCCACCCATCCTCACCGGAGACACGTGGACCAGAAGGGGCGCGTCATGCCTTCTTTCCCTTGGAAGGTGATGCAGAGGAGGGCGACTGGAAAAAGCCCTTACTCTTCCCCCCCCTTTTGTTTGCCGAGTCAACACCGGTGCAAACGATCCGGCTGCCTGGAGCTCTGCTCTTGGTAGCCGCGGAACCCTCCGAACGTCCACCCCTTGTCGGAGTGTTGCAGTGTACGCCTTGGATGTGGCCTTCATAAGGGTAGATAAAGACTTCACAGTTTGCAAACTGTTTTTCTTTTTATCTAGCTCCTCTTCGGTGGTGGAGTGAAAGAGGTCACCACCCTCGAATGGAAAGTCCAATATGCATTCCTGGACCTCCGGATGAAATTTAGTAGCCCGGAGCTGGCCGTCCTTCTCATGTCCGTGGCGATGCATATGGCCCGGCCACAGGTGTCAATGTGGGCCACAGTGGATTCCATGATGTCCTGCATTGCCACCCTTTTAGCATCTGCCAATCCCACCTTGAAGGAAGTCGGCTATTTCCCGCCAAAGCCTCTGGTTAACGGCTGTCAGCATGGCATCCACATTGGCCTGACGAACATGCAGCGAAGCGTTGCAAGAAAGCTTCTTCCCATACGCCACCAAGATCTTCTCCTTGCCTAGCAGCACCGAGGACAAGGTGGCCGAGGACGACCGAGGCTTTGATTAGAGCGACGCTGCGGCAATCACCGAAGAGTGCGGTTGAGGGTTGGAAGACTGCAAGTGTATCCCCCTCCATGTGCACGTACTTGCTGTCCAGGGGTCGATTGACCGGCTGGACCAAGTGGGGTTTGAGCCACCCCTTTTTAGCCAATGCGACAAAGTCCTTTTGCATCTGGATGCCTTTTCGTAGAAGTGAGGACCTCTGCGAGCACTCCTGCCTCTGGTTGTTCAACTTCAGGCTGAGGAAGGCCCAGGTAGTCTGCCAGCCCTGCAAGTCGTTTGTGGAAGGCTTTGGCTGACAGTGTGTCGGGGTCTTCTTCCTCGTCTGTGTCCACCTGGGTGTCCGGCGTGGAAGGACGACTGCTGGGCACCAAGGGCTGAGGTGTGAAGATCGGAGCCGGAGGCTGCAGCTGAGGCTGGTAGGGAACCACCTGAACTGTTTGAGGCAGGGCAGCCGGAATCGAAGGAGCCAGCGCAGGCAGCGGTGGCTGCAATGGGGCCAGATGCACTGAGCCATAGGAGGAATGACTATGGGCACAGGCAGCAGGGCCAGAGGGAGCATGTCCCCGATAGCATCCCTGAGGATGGCCCACATCTGAGGAGATTTCATGAGTGTGAGGAACTTTCAAAGAACCTGTCCTCGCAGGCCAGTGGGGTGGCAGGCGATATTGACAGGATCTCTGGCGGCTGCTGGGGCCGTTGAGTATTCTGTCTAGTTGGTTAAAGCGGGAACGTGCCCTGCGCTGCTGATGCATAAGCTGTAGACCACGCACCTGGTTGACTCCAGTCCCACCTTGTAACTCGTTCACCAACCTGCACCGTTGCTCAGAGAGGTATCGAAAAGTGTCCATCTTGTTTGGCAAGTCAGCCATCTTCTCAAGCTGCATGCCACGTGCAGAAGTCGTGGTGCTGGCTCACACTGGGCCCAGCCTCCTCCAGGACTCTTGACCGTGGAGCATGACACCTGCCCTGCAACTCAGGCCCAGGCTTGGTAGGCGAAGTAGCCGTTAGTGCTGCGTGTAGGAGCCCCCACGGCCAATACATGATATACATGATGGTGTGCAGTCATAACATCTAAAAAATAATGTAAAAAAAAAAAAGTCGAATGATTTTTTTATTTATATTTATTTTTTGGGTCCTGCATGTAAAAAAAAAAAAAAAAAAAGAAAAAAAAGGGGGGTACCCCCATTTCGTTCGAATAAAAAACGTAAATAATTTTTTGACTATCGACATTTTGGTTTTCGATTTTATGACTATAAACCATACATGATATGATATCATGTTTGTATCGCGCTCGTACACAGGTGTTTGAGCGCGACTAGGCAAGGGAGGGGAACAGGGGATAACAACAAAACACAAAACGATATTACTAGGCCCAGTGACATTGAGAACGCGCAAGTGCATGGGAAAGGGAAAAGGGGGAAAAGTGCATGGAAGAGGGAGAGTGGAAAGTGCAGAGGAGAGCAGATAATAAATAAAATAAAAAGAAAATGGTGGCAATAAACAGTGGTAGTGCAGCCAAGCAAGTGGCAAGTGCTGTGTTTAAGGCAGCAGACTGAGTAAGTCTGATAAGTGCAGAAAAAGAATTTTGCCGGTACAAGGGCGAAGGTAAGAGAACCTTCCGGTCCCTCAGCACTGTCTTCAGGGAGGATCTATGGACCCCCCCTTGGCTTTGCAACCGGTAGCTGAATTAGCCTCGCTACTCGTGCTGGTATGAGAACCTGAGAGGTTCCTTCTGCTCGGGCGTTTACTTTGGAAGGTGTCGCCCTTGCGGGGTGCGCTGGAAAAGAGCGGCCCTACCTTGGGCCTTGATCAATGCTTGAGGAAGTCCTTCAGGTCGTCTGGAGACGACCTCTCAAAAAGCTCCCTCCACTTAGCCAGTCTATTCTTCAGGCCACGCGAAGAGTGCGTTGCACGAGGTACAACCTTCCCATCCGTGGCCAGGGACAAGGCAGCAAAGGCAAAGTGCTTGGGGATCGGATGTAGGACAGAGCCCCTTGCAGGCTGGACACCTCTTGAAGCCTGCTGAAATCGACATGTGCCTGGGAGTAGCGTGGCACCAGAGGACCCTGTACCTGATTAAAAGAAGAAGACGACATAAGAAAGTATCTGGGGAACGACGCATGGTATTACATGGCCAAATCCAAACCCAGGAGCGCTGGTGAAATCGGCCCGTTCCCGTCCATGCGGAAAGGGGGACTTGTGTGCTGCCGGAGGGCAGAATCAGGGCCGCACCCCTGCGCACCTATAAATTTAAAGGGGAAGAAGATTGTTTCTGGAGAAAAAGTTTGTCTCTAGGAAGGGGCACCCATGCAGTATGGAGGAAAGCGGACGGGACTCAAGAGTACAAAAACAGTTCACATCCTTGTCCCCCACAAACTTCTTCCCTCCCCTGAAAGCCATTATGAAAGTTTAAATGTATTACACTGCAAACACATTAACATCACAATGCTATCACATAAATTGATAAAAACACTCAGCCCTCACATTTCAGCGAAGGTCGCAACGTTGGCTAAACTAATTCACTAATATCTGCACACACATCCTAAACATAGCACACCTTTTCTATGCACATTCGTGGCCCCCATACATTGCTTTACTTAAGCCTTTTGGAAGGCCAAAATCAATGTTGACCCATTTTGTAATACCTGGCAAACACAAAAAAATAATTTTATGGCTCGCGTTTACTCTGGCGTCAATTTGCCGTGAATGACACTTTGCTGCAGTATTTCTTCTTATCTTGTCATCCCTGCTCAAACATTACACACAAACCTTTGGAACTTTAATTAAATTCATCCCATTTCAAAAAGTTACCTTTCCTTCCATTAATGCACCGCAATATCACACCAAGATTTGTATACATTCTCATGTACAAATAAATCTCTGGAAGATGCTGAGACTTCAGACGCCCCATGCTCCATCTTACATCTTTATAAAAAGAATAACTGATTCTAAACGTGCACGGCTCTTAAGAACTTCTACTCCTGAAATGAGAGTTTACACTGGGAAGGAGGAAAAAAAAGTTAAAAAAAAATATTTGTTCATTTTAATTGCGAAAAAGAAAAAAACATCAAATATAAATCCTCAAGAAGAGGCAAAAACTAAAGAGACTTGAGGGCACTCATCATGGAAAAAGTGTATTTCTGGCCAAAAAAAGCTTCCGCCCCCCTGATCACTCTTTAAAGGCAATGGCTTTGTACCAGTAGAGAAACACCATAAGACCACGAGACACTGATTTGCAGACTAGATCGTAGAGCCCATCTCAACAAAGTACACATGCATAACCACGTCACCAGTGCCACGCAATGATCTTCACCTGTAAGACTAACCAAGCCACCTATTTCTGTTTAAGGCACACAGCTTGAATGTCATGACATGTTTTTTAAATTACTAGGAAATTACTTGCAAAAACATACCAAACTTACTTGGCATCTCTTACTCCCTTTCGCCTCTATCCTGACACCACAATGAACAGTGAAACTATCACTGGAAGTTCACCTCCATTTCAGAGTCAAATGGGCAATGCATTGTGGGTATGGAAATCAGCTCAAATGTCTAGTTACTTGCTCCAAGAAAATATCTGTCTACTGGGCAAAGCTTTTCTAGGCATTGCATTTTTCAACTCCAGATGGACTGCTCAAGGATTCAGGCAACTGCAAACATGTTCACACTTGTTATTGATCATCAGTGTACTGGTCTGAGCCTTTGTAGTTGGAGCATTTTTCAACAACCCCCAATGAGCCACCCTAGAATCAATAAACCAATTTGCATGGACTTTCCGGAAAATTCGATAACTATTAACATTTGACTAGCTGGACGGATTTGGATGACATTTTCCATAAAGGATGTTTAGCACGGGCCCACACTAACAGTAGATTTCAGGGGAAATTGGTTGGATTGTTCAAATGTCCCAAAAACAAACATCTTCCAAGGTACATTTCACAACCGAGGCATTTCGGGAAAGAAAAGCTAAAGTTTTCTTGCTCGATGCAAGTGATTCTCCTGGCAATCTAGCGTGCAGCAGAAAAAGTAAAGGGCTCAAAAAGAGTTTTGGGGGGGAGAAAGTTGTGGCTTCACATGGGGTAATGGCTAGAGGTGGGGGCACGGGGAAGAGGACTATGAGCAGTTTGATATGATATGGCTTTTATAACGCACCTGTACACAAGTGTTTCTAGGCGCTAAAAACAAGGAGGGCAAACATAGGGAGGAAAAAAGAACAATCTTGCATTTAGATCGTGCAAGTGTAGAGGAAGGGGAGAAGTGCAGGTAAAGCAGCAGTGCAGCCAGTGTGCGGCTAAGTGCAGGATTTTAAAAAAAAGCAGCCAACGAGTGGCTCATAAGAGCAGAGAGAAGGGACTGTAGGGTTGTAGATACAGACCACAAATTCTAGTGGAGCCAGGAGGCAGTGCGAAGTGCAACTGGTCATGTTATTTGGCATTTATATAGAGCTCTACATATGATTGTTAAGGTCTCAAATCGCTGGTAGGTTGAATGCCCTCGGGTACCGCATTCCAGGTCAGTCGAGCGAATAAGGTGTCAAAGGGTGCTTGGGTGCACTGATTACATGTGCAGCTGATGCAATTGCCTGATGGTAGTTGCATCCTAGCATTAGGTGTGGTGGAAATGATATCAGTTAAATATGTGCAGTCTGGTGGGTGGACTTCAAGACTGTTCTGGCCGAGTTAGGCCTGAGTAGGATGCATACGTATGCATCTAGGCCGCTTTTTGACATGGAATATAGTTGCATTTTATTAGAAGGAAGGTTTTTATGGGGTAGTGTTCACATGTGAGCAGCTAGGCCGAAATTGATCGAGGGGTGTAGCTGCACTCTAATTGTGTGTTGGTGTAGAGTAGAGAGTAAGCATTGTGATATGGGAGGTGATTGTTTGGGGGAGTTCTGATCTAATGACTTCGCTATTTCGGAATTCGAGCGTGCGTTTGATTAATAGTGACAACATCTACGAGCCTGGGCCAAAGTTCAGAGTAGCCAGGTGACCAGTGAGTGGAGCAGTCAGGACATCAGCAGGGGAGAGGTTGAAAGAAAGCAGGTGGTCTAGGGTTACATCTGGAATTAGAGGTGGGTCTGTTCAAGTTTGAGAGAGGCAGGGAGCCTGTTCCAGAGGGAGGCCCCAGCCAAAGATTGAGATCTAACCCAAACTCGGGTCATTTGGATGAGGATGAGCAGAGAGCTCGAGAAAGGAGATGTTTAGGAGGAGAGAATTGGAGATAGTGCGGTCCCAGGCCCCAGAAAGCCTTGTGGACGATGCAGAGGGTCTGGAACTTGATCCCTGGCGCTGCTAGGAGCCAATGAAGAGACATCAGAGCTGGAGCGATACAATCTCTGGGCTCGAGGCCAAGGACAAGTATTGCAGTCTGTTAGGTAAGGATTGGTGCAGTTACAATGTGATAATACACAAGACTTATCTGCTTGGTATTAGGTAACCCACCTTTTGGTATAGCTCTGTACTACACATGTTGGTAGTGTGACTGTGCAGCCAGGCCCATTTCAAGAGGGGTACATGTGAGCTGTAGAGCGGTACAAGTGAAATCCGTCCATACAAGTAACCAAGTAACACTTACACTCAAGGTTTCAGTCATAAATATTTATTTAACATCAGTTTTAGTAAAGCTTTCTTTAAAAAGGCAATTGTTGTTAACAGTCAAGCAAACTTTGGAATTACTTTTCAAATTCAATAAAGATGGTGGATACTCTTTGGAGATGTTAATACCTTTCTTCTACACCCTGAAATGATTTCAATAACAAGGAGAGTATTGCACTAAAATATAACACCTGTATACTTTTTAGATTCAGTTTCATAAAGGAAGGGTTAAGGAAAAATAGAAAGGTTAGAAAATGTTCTTATAATGTGAGAACAAAGAATCCTCCAATGAAATCTAGGCAAGACTTTCCCAGCAGAAAAAGTGTTCAACAAAATTTCAACTTATGACGGACAAGCATTGCCAAAATCAATGTATTCAGAAAGGTGCCCTTAGGGAGCCAGGACAGCCAAAGTCATTTGGACAAAGTCAATGGTTCTGATAAACTTCTTGGATAAAAGTCTTTCACAAAGTCAGATAGTTCAGAGAAAATCACTGAAGGCACACACGCTGTTAAGCCTGTGAAAAAGGGAGCTGAAATCAACTCAGAAATGTAAGTAGGTGCAAATCTCAAGTGAGAAAGCACGACTTAAAGCGAGAACGTAAGTACCCCAAGCTCATACAGTACCTCTAGTTAGAAGAAAACTGGTCCAGCTGGATGTCATCTTGCAACGGCCAAGCAGACCCTGTATCCTGAGCCTCAATTGTTGGGACAAGAGGGAAGACGTCCAGAGGGCTCCTGTGGCAGTACTCGGGAAGGACTTCGGCAGCTACGGGTTTTCTTCGATTCAGCTGCACTTCACAGTTTCAGCGCCTTGCAAACAGCACTGATGCAGATCGAATATCTCCGGTTGGACTTTCCTTGCTCCCTCGGTCTTGGACCCTGGTGAGGGGCGACTATCTGGATTACCTGCTTCTGGAGTGTCCTTAGGAGGCTCCTGGAGCTTTTGGCTGGATGTGTTCCAGGGCAAACTGTTCATTCTGTTATGGACACACTACCTCTGGGATTGGGCTTCTGCAGCAACGGAGAGGCACAGCAAGTGGGGGATTGCGCCAAAGTGGAGTTCATCCTGGGGCTAGTTGGTGCCACTAACCCAAGGGAAGATGTCGTCCCGTCCGGAGCTTATCTGTCGATACGAAAAAGGAGGTCAGCAGAGCAACAGGGCTTCACCGGTACTTTGAGGCCCAGGAGGTTGCAGTGGGCTTCTCTTCACAATTTCTGCTTCAGATATTTCTTCCAGTGGTCGACTGCCTCTAGTCCCAAAACCCTCGCCTTTGAAGCACGTTTTCACATTCATGCACAGCCTAGGCTGTCAATCACACAGCATGGTGGCTTCCTTTTCAGGACAGCCAGCTGGCCAGGACAGGTTTTATTCAGGCACTCCTAGAGACAAGGGGCTGGGGAGTTTCGGGACCATCCCTCACAACCAGTCCTTCCAGACACAGTGGAGCCAGGGGCAGGCTTCTGGGCTGAAGCCTGCCAAAGACAGGACAAATAAAGGGCTCAAATCTGTCTCAACGCAATGAGTAAAAGCCAAGAAAGACCTCACAAACGGAAAATAGCGAAAAAAGACGACCGGGGTCATTGACGAAATGGACACGCATGGGTGCTGTACTGCAGCTGAGGGTTCAGCCTGTGGTAGAAAAGCACAATGGTAGTAAAAAGGTAAACCACTGCCACCAGCCATTTAAAGTAGTGAGGGTAACAAAAATGTTTACACAAGAAAGTAGGATAAGGGGCTACTAAGTAACCCCCCCCCCCGCCTCCTGCTGCCCAGCAGTCCACATAAGATGGTGTGTGTACTGGACCTACAAAGGAAAAGGTAAGAGCTCAATTTCACCTTCCTATTCTTGGGAACAGTAGTTCACCCAAGAAAAGGTATTTAAACCTTAAGAGAAATCCAAAGGACTTCTCAATGGCACTGCACTGAAGGTGCTGTGTGTCACTATACAAAAAGCGGATGCCTATGGAGTTTGTCAGACTACAAAAACCAGTGAAAACATCAAATCAAATCAGGGAAAAAAGACATGAGTGAGAAAAAGGTCCCACTCACTCAGGAGTTAACATTTTAATGTCCCGCATCAGCAAAACAGCTAGGGGTCTCTAAGGTGGGAGGATTTTTGCACAGAAAGGTAAATTCTCCTTAACAGTCCTGTTCTGGAAACGTTGCAGAGGTCGGAGGGTAGAGGAAGGGAGATTTAGAAAGAGGCTGTTGCAGTAGTCCCGCCTAGAGAGGACCAGAAGTCTGGAGACAGCCTTTGGGGGAAAGTGAAGAAAGGAAGAATACCCCTTAGGAGGTGTAGCTGATTTACTTCTTAGAGACATCAGATGTGAGGCAAGCAGAAGAGGGTGGAATCGAAGATGACCCCAAATCCCCAAGCCTCACAAGTAGGAGCAGGAAGAGGGCCCCGAGTGGACAGCCAGAGAGGATAGGAGGGAGCTGGTGTTCCAATGAGTAGGAACTCCATCTTACTGGCATTAAGGCAGAGATCATTGGCGGCACATCATTCCTGAATTGCGGTCAGGCAATCAGGAATTAGAGAAGAGGCGGCTGAGGGAAGGCTGAAGGATAACTGGGTGTCATCCGCATAACAAAGTTGGAGCAGAAGGAAGCAATACAGTGGGCAAGAGGTGCCAAGTATTGGTTGAACAGCCAGGGAGAGAGGTTAGACCCCTGTGGACATCACAAGTGTAGAGAGATAGAGAAGAGGAAAGACCCCAGTTGGACCGGACAGGGTCGGTCAAAGAGAAAGGAGGTCAGCCAGGCCAGGGCCTGATCAGCGATACCCAGGTCATGACAGAGGCAATTAAGCAGGATGTCATGTTTGACTGTATCAAAGGCAGAAGAGGTCGAGGAGAATGAGGACAGAACGAAGGTTGGAATCAAGGTTAGGCAGCAGGTCTTTGCAGGTTTTCAGGAGAGCAGTTTCCATGCTTCTGGCAGCTCTGAAGCCAGATCGGTGGCCGTGGAGACAACCAACAGATCGAGTCTGCCGATTAAGCCGAGATGGCCAGCTTTTCCAAGAGTTGCCCAGGAAAGGAGCGAAGGAGATCGGGCGATAGTTAGCCGGAGAGGAAGGATCTGCAGAGGGCTTCTTTCGCAGGGGTTGCACAAGGGAGTGCTTAGGGAGGGGGCGGGGGGTATTTGTATTTATTGATTTATAAGGCGCCTTACACCAAAGCGCTGTACAATGGAACATCATAATACATAAAACAAACAATATAACAGTTGAAGCAATTACATTATGAATCAATCAACAAAACAGTGATAAGAGCAATTAACTGAAGGGGATAGGGAGAAAAGGAAAGTGGGAGTGGATAGGGGGAGTGGTGGAGAAGGGTAGGAGGAGGGAAGGGGAAGGATGAGAGGGGGAGGTAGGAGGGGGGAAGATAGTCGGGGGGAAAGAATAAGGAGGGAGGAATAGAAAGGGGGAGGAGTTTCAAGGAGGAGAATGGAGGAGAGATTTAAGGGAAGTGCAGAATGAGGTGAAGTTGGGGGTAGAACAGATAGCAAAAGGAAGGGAGTTCCAGTGTAGAGGTGCTAGGAGTTGGAAGGAGCGGAAACGGGAGGAGGCACAAGGGGACGGAGGTACAGTGAGAAGGAAATGGTCAGATGACCAAAGGGAACGGGAGGGGGAGTAGGAGAGAAGGGAGGCGATAAGGAGGGGGGGCGAGACCATGGAGAGATTTGAAGACAAGGCAGAGAAATAGAAATTTAAGTTGGGAGTGAAAAGGAAGCCAGCCAAGGTGATGGAGGTAGAGATGGAGTTACGGGAGGTAAGGAGACAGAGGGTACGAACAGCAGAGTGGTATGGATTTAAGAGTGGCAAGATGAGAAGTAGGAAGTCCAAAGAATAGGGAAGAGCAGTAGAAGAGGCAGGAGAAGATGAGGGAGGAGATTAAGAGTTTGGTAGCGTGGAAAGTGAGAGGATGGATTTTGCGAATATTGAAGAGGTGGTAGCGACAGGTGCGGGAAGTGAGGGAAATATCTTGGGAGAAGGAGAGAGAGGAGTCAAAGAGAACGCCTAAATTACGAGCTTGAACAGAGATAGGGAGATTGGAGGGAGGAAAGTGAATGAATGGGGGAGGAGAGGGAAGAGAGGGAAAGAATGAAACTTCGGTTTTGTCAGTGTTGAGAGAGAAAACGGGAAGACATCCAGTTCTTAAGGCAGTAAGGCAGGAAGAGAGTTTTTGGTGAAGGTCAGATGAGAAGGAGGAGAAAGAAAGTTGAGTTGTCGGCATAGAAGTGGTAGGAGATGCCAAACGCAGAGATAACAGGGGCAATGAGTGAGGTGTAAAGAGAGAAGAGTAAAGGACCAAGTACCGAACCATGGGGTACACTGTATTCAAGAGGATAGATAGGAGGGGACCGGCTGCCCCAGAAGACAGTAAAGGAGTGGGAAGAGAGGTAAGAGGATAACCAGTTGAGAACAGAGCCTTTGAAGCCAAAGGGAGGAAAGAGTATGTAGGAGGAGGGGATGATCGACAGTGTCAAAGGCTGCAGAGAGATCGAGGATTGTTTGGCATTGCGAGCAGAGAAGGGAGTTAAGGATAGAGGTGAGAGCAGTTTCAATGGAATGTTTGGGACGGAAGCCTGATTGGTAGGGTGGTAGGAGTGAGGAATTTGTGACAAAGGATGAGAGCTGAGAGTAGGCAAAGCGCTCGAGAAGCTTGGAGAGGAATGGGAGACGAGAGATGGGTCTGAAGTTAGAGGTGAGAAGAGGATCAGCAGAAGGTTTCTTCAGAATCGGGATGATCGTAGCATGCTTGAAAGCAGAGGGAAAGGTAGCCGAGGAGAGACAGATGGCGAAGGAGTTGAGGTAGGGGATAAGAAGAGGGTAAATCTTAGGGATGAGAAGGGAAGGGAGAGGGTCAGTTGGGGCGGACGTGGGGTGGGCTTTGGATAGGAGGGTGGAGACTTCAGAAGGGGAGACGGGAGACAAGATGGACATGCAGGATGAGGGAGGTGTGGGGGAGTAGAAGTGAAATCTGAGGGGGGTTGGATTTTTTTTTTTAGGTAGGTTCCAGCAGCAAAGGAGTGCAGGAATCGGCCAAGGCTGATCAAGGGTGTCAATGTGATCTTGTTTCAGAATTTTGGGTGGGGTGAGAGCCAATTGTGTGGCAGACTGTACTGATCATAATGCAGTAATGCTGCAGGATACCTGTGGAAACTTGAGATGTACTCAAGAAAAAAATATGATGAACAGGTGGGTGAAAGGAGCTAAAAGGAGAAGGTCATGGAGGATTCATGGAGAGGGATGGTGGGGAGACATAGAAAGGAGGGCGGCTGCACAGTGTTGCAGTGAGGATGGTAAAGACAAATTGGCAAGCGTATTCCCATTACCACAAAAATCTAACAAGAATGCATTACCGTGTGAATGGTTACCACTGATGATTATCGCGATAACAAAGCGGCATCAAGGGGACCGGGGTAGGTTTCTGCCAGCATGTCCCGAAGAAATTAATGCAGAAATGACAGTTGAGGCAAAAAAAGGGGGGGGCAAGTGCCATGATCAATAGTATTGGTGCAAAGGCCATGGCCAGAGCGATCGGGTTAGTTAATAGGGAGGGGAATATGGGGCCAGTCTTTAACCATCATTTTGGCTAATTCCTGCAATGTTTACAGTGGGCATGGCCAAAGGCTTTCGCCGGTGGGATCTGGCTTTTGTAGGCAGGGAGATCTGGGCCACAGCCATATGCCAGTGGGCACCAGTCTTTCACTCATTGGTTCAACATGGTCAGTGGGCCCAGAAGAAGATCTATTATCAGAAAGTCACAAAAGACTTAAAATCCAGTGAAAATTCTTTAGCTGGACAGTACTGAGATGGAACAAGTTACTTACCTGTAACTGTTGTTCTCCGGCATGGATTCACATGCTCATGAATATTCCCCGTCGTCAGGACGGGAATCCTCGGTAAAGAAAAAAAATCAGTATCAGTTTCGTTTCTGATCTGTCTTTCTTAGTAATAACCAATCACTGGTCTCTGGGTCATACTGCCCCCAGCCAATGAGTGCCCTCTCCCTAAGCCCCACGTCTGGCAGCCATCCTCGGATTTGGTAGCACGTAAAGTGGCAGTA